>NC_056733.1:1529189422-1529294422 GCF_019279795.1 Protopterus annectens
GTACCATACACTGGAGCAACATGCAACATCAGACAGAACAGGACCAAGAACAATGACATCTACCACAGTCTGTACACAGGCCAAGGTACATATTCACAATACACACTCTGACAATCACCATAAGTACACAGACCTCACTACTGTACACACTACAAAAGAATATCCAGGTTTGTCCTCAAATATAAGCCCTACTATACATAACACACACACACACCTACATTCGTGGAGGCTCTCAGTAAAAATCTGCCCAAACAACCGAGACCTCCAAAGCAGAAATGCAAGCAACCTCCACCCCCTAACGCACCCGAATCACACATAGCCCACATACTCAGTGTGCCACTCAACTACAGCCCATAAGGCATAATGTACCCAACACTCTAGTCATAGGTGACTCTATAGTCAGACACACTGATGTTCCACTCACCAGGCTAAACAAGGAAAAAGTTACTGTCAGCTGCCTGTCAGGTGCTAGGATCCACCACATAATGCACGCACTCAGGTCACTCCACAACAAGTACAAATATGACTCTGGCATTGTCCATGTTGGTGTGAATGACCTGAGATGTACCTCCCTGGACTACATGAAAAGAGACATGGAGGAGCTCTCTGATCTTGTAGCCCAGGCAGGTATGACCCTAGCCCTGAGTAGCATCCTGCCATCACCCAGAATGATACCACGGTACAAGGACAAAATGATTGACTTTAACAATTGGCTAAGCTTCTGGTGTCATTCTAAGGGAATCCAGTATCTGTCTGCCTGGGATGACATGGTCGACAGACCATGCTGCTTTGTCAGAGATGGCCTGCACCTGTTGCCCTTGGGATTCCCGATACTGGCAAAGGCTCTTGCCACCCCTATAGTGCTTTTTTTAGGCAAGGTTAAAATGACAAATTCACCACCATAACAGGTACAAGCAAGCAAAATCTGAGGATAATGCTACTCAATGCTAGAAGTCTAAACCTCAAAATGCACTCATCCGAGGCACTCCTTAAAATGGAGAACATTGACATCTGTGCAGTGACAGAGTCCTGGTTCAAAGCTTCAGAGAGCACCCCATGCATTACCAGGCTATAATTCATACCACACCTTTTGGCCACCAAACCCAGACCGAAACACTAAAGTTGGAGGCGTGTCCATATTCATTAAGGATATCTGCACCTCCAAGCTAGTTGCTCAGCATAATGCATCCGAGATTATCCAAGTTCAAGCAACTCTGGGCAAAACCGCAATCCAGATTGTAGCTTGCTACAGACCCCCCACCATGCCCCAGGATTCCCACTCCTCTTTTCTTGATACACTGGAAAATATTAAGGTACAACCCAACACTCTAGTAAGGGATGATTTCTACTACCCCACCATTAACTGGAAAACTACTCGTGTACCAACTCTTTTGCTCAATGTTTTCTGGAAATCATCAATTCCAATGCCTTGGATTAACTTATCCACATTCCCACCAAAGGCAGCAATATCCTAGACTTGGTCATCACCAACATGGGCGACCGGTGTTCCACACCAGAGGTCAGCTCCTCATTGGTCAGATCCGGCCACAAGCTAATCACCCTAGACATCCACATCCCGCTCCCACCCCCCATTAGGAAAACAACCGTAAACAAATTCTCCAAAGCCAACTTCACGCTTCTTAAGACAGAAGTGGCAAACTTCACGACACCCATGCAAATGGACAATAGAGGGTATGACTGCTGAATCCTACACAGATGCACTTTATAAGCACTTACATGAGTGCATGGATCATGCTATCCCTAACAGAACCAAGATGCTATCCTCCAAAAAAAGGAAGCCATTCTGGTGTTCTTCTGCCATTAACAAACTCTACAACAGAAGAAAGAAACTGTTGCAAAAAAGAGTAAAATCCCACAATTGGAGGAACTCCCTGGTCAGCCTCAGTAAGATGCTGAGATCCCTCATAAAATCCTCCAAAGCTAGTTATGAAAACAAAATTGCCACTGATTCTAAAGGCAACCACAAAGCATTCTATAGCTATGTCAAGAATCTCAATGGCAACACTCAGATCTGCTCTGAGTTACAGCACAATGACACTAAATATACAGAACCAACTGATATTGCCAACATCCTAGCAGATAGGTTCAGTGCTTTTACGCCCCCTCTCACCCCCTAAAGGGCCCCTCTTTATACCGGAAGAATGCAAAGTTCCTGTAATCACGGCTGCCCAGGTAAAACCCTCACTCTCCAAAGCCAAGAACACAGCATCCATGGGACCTGACAACATCCCAGGCTGCCTTCTACATGAACTACAGAATGAACTGGCACCCCACCTAAGTACCATGTTCAATCATCGCTTCACCTTAGGCTTTGTGCCCATTGAATGGTGCACCACAACAGTTATCCCACTCCACAAAGGGGGGCCCACAACAGACCCTGGGAACTACCACTGCATTAGCCTGACGAGCCTGGTCTGCAAAGCCATGAAATGTATCATCATGGAACTCATAAAAAAAGACATTGGAGATCTCCAAACTCTGGAACCCATACAGTTCAGGTTTGTAAAAGGCAGATCATGTCTCCTAAACCTGATAGACTTCTTTGAAGTAGTCATCAAACCCATAGATGAGGGTAAGGTGGTTCACAAAGCCTATTTAGATCTCGCCAAGGCGTTCAATACCATCCCCCACTCTGGTATTATAGATAAACACACTAAACTAGGTATAAATCCCTATGTCACAAGATGGGTTGCCAACTGGCTTACTGACAGAACCCACACTGTGAAAATAGCAAACTCCAAATCAGACTTCAGACCAGTGACAAGTGGAGTACCACAGAGTTCAGTTTTGGGTCCTCTCCTGTTTGATATCTACTTCTCTAAAGTACAGGTTAACACAGAAGGTCTTTGGCTAACTACATTCACAGATGACTGCAAACTAGGAGCCATAATCGAAACTCCTAACGATGTGGACATCCTACAAAAGAGCCTCACTGAGGCAGATGCCTGGTGTCAAAGCCATGATCTCAAGCTCAATGCCAAAAAGTGCATTGTCATCCCCTTTGGTAAAAACTGTGTACCCATGAACTACCACATAGGCGGTAGTCTGCTTAACATCCAAAGTGTGATAAGAGACCTTGGGACACAGGTGGATAGTAATCTCTCCTTCGATAGTCACATCACCACAGTGGTCAAAAAATCCTTCTACATGGCACGCCTCATCACAAAAGGTTTCTCATCCAGAAAAAAAGAGGTAATTGTTCCCCTCTACTCATCACTCATTAGACCCATTATAGAGTACAATGCCCCTTTTGGTATGTACCTCACAAGACATCTACAACTGGAAAGGCCACAAAAATACCTCACAAAGAGGATTACTGGCCTCAAGCAGATGCCTTACACAGACCGACTCAAAAAACTCCAGCTTTACTCCATTGCATATCGCCTACTCAGAGGTGATCGCTGCCTAACATACAAAGCTATGTCAAACCCAGAGCTGTTGGACATGCTCCACTTAAAGAAATCCTAATCCCTCCAAGCTACATGGTCTAGGAACCTAAACCTTGTCACCACAATAAACAGAACATGCTGGAGGGATAGATTCCTGTCTCAGAGACTTTCCATACTCTGGAACAGACTACCTATTTATGTCAAACAGAGCTCCTCATTAGCACTCTAAGATAAATCTTGATGATTGGATGGGTAATAGGAAATTCACCCTGGGGATCACTTCTGTGGTTCTGATTGACAGGGGCACAGGAAAATAATTTTCTTGGGTGGCGAAAGCCAGGGTACCTTTTTGGCTAGGCTTGTATAGGCCCTAGGGCCAATAGCCTAGTACCTACGTACCTATGAACCTATAACATTTCTAGCAGTTTGATATCTCATTGGCTTGCTATCAAGTATGATGTCAATAAATAATGGTGTACTGATCATATGCACGTCTTACTGCATGACATATGTACAAAGATTGGCAGAGTTTAGGCTGGAGGCACAAACATAGGGCCAATATTGACATGTTACTGTTATAAACCCATACATTTACTGGTGTAACAGGGTTTGTTGTTACATATGTCTTTTGAGGGATATGAAGTCAGTAACTCTCATGGCTGTCAGACTATGCTACTGCATTTCTAAAGATAGGTCATCTTTAAGTAACACAACACATGTAAGACTCCAAACACTAGCCAGTCTGCAGATAGCCCTACAGGTGAAAGTTTCCTCAACCACGTAACACTGTCATGGCAGGTATTAACTCATGTAGATCAGCCATATCCACACAAACCCTTTTAAACCAACATTACTTCAAATGTAGAAGAGCAAGACTTACATTCTGTCCTCATGTCTGGAACATCCCCCTCCTGTTTGTTGGCCTGTTTTCACAATGTATGTTGTAAGAGGTATATCCCACTACCCTCTGTGATGCTATTTGCCAAACACCGACATGAAGTCCTACTCACAGTGAATAAAAAGGGCCAACACCCTCATGATGTTCCTAGTTATAGGAGTGTATTTTCATGCAATTGGCTAGGGAAATGTTACCACAGATGTTCCACATGCAATCAGCTAGTGGGGGACTGCACTATATGCACAGGCCATCAGATGATCATGAGCATCACTTACAAAACACAAGCTGCTGCCTAAGCAAAGCAGGTG
Source organism: Protopterus annectens (assembly GCF_019279795.1). Taxonomy (NCBI): domain Eukaryota; kingdom Metazoa; phylum Chordata; order Ceratodontiformes; family Protopteridae; genus Protopterus; species Protopterus annectens. The sequence continues at coordinate 1,529,194,039 of NC_056733.1, forward strand.
CACTTTTCCACATCTACCAGAGAGGAAATGAGAGAGACAGACAGATGCAAAGTAAGAAAGGAAGTGGGTAGGAGAGTCAGAGCTAAGCATGTTTGTGTCACACACTTACCAGTACAGGGTTTCAAACCCCTGCCTGACTAAGTATTGCTATTACAATTTTATGCAGTTATTGCATGCACCACAGAACTTACAAGTTGGAGAGCTGTCCAAAGGTATATGTGAAGGTGAGTGACATCGGCAACAGTGATAAAGGAGGGCTAAGGTAGGTGTAATACATGTGCCTGTCCACAAAAGCAGCTGTCAAGGATGACACAACCACAGTCTCAGGGACTCACACACATTATCACAGTTGGCATGGTCAGGATTAGAATTCCTAACTAACTAGTTTGCTACACTACAGTATTATGCAGGTATCACATGCACCGCAGTGGTTATCAGGCTGATATATGGGCAGAGGGCATGTCAAGGTGACCTACATCACAAGGCATGTTTCAGTAGGGGAATGGGAGGTGTAGTGAGTGCGAATAGCTTCCAAATCATTAAGCTCCACACACATACACACACAGGTTTGCCAGTGCTGATATGCATGGGTTCATTGTTTCACAGGTGTGTAGTGGCTGACTGTGCCAGAAGGCTGTGCAAGGCTAGGATAAGGGTATACCTTGACATCACACCATATGACAATGGTCTGCAGTGTGGCTCAGAGGTGTAGTCCCTGGATTGGCCCACACAGGTGGGTACTGTATTCACCATCCACTCCTCCGGGTTACTAATGTGGGTGGCCAGTGCTGTGCAATGCCTGCCATGTATGTGTTCTATATTCTATAACATGGACAGTGCCTGGGATGTGCACATGTCCCATGTGCATGTTCTGTGACATGTGGAAGTGTACCTGGGGTGTCTGGGGTATGTTGTGTGGACAGAAAGGTATCATCAGATGTGGCATTCTTGACCTCATGTGGTGAAATCTGGCTATGGAACTGAGGTTGATTCTGCACCTACATTGACAGCATAACACAGGTATTCACTGGTGTTAGTGGCATCTGCCCATACATGGCATGTGTATAAGGCATGGTATTTCCTTTGTGGGTTACATTTGCTGACTCTACAGTTGTTGCAGGCATCCAGTGGGGAACATAGCAAAGGACCACTGTAAGCAATTATTTGCCTATTGTAGGGATGGAACAGAGTGCCATGTCCTCTGTTGTTCACTGCAATCACACCATGGTTACTATCTGTGGGCAGTATGCAGGGAACTACCAACATAGTGGTTATTGACTAGCCAAGTGTGTTTGTGAATGAGACATGGGTGGAGAGTGTTCTCTATGTAATACAAGGGTTGCCTATATTGTTCCCCAATCCATGATGACACATGTAGGGGTATGGATTGTCTACACCAGCCTCTCTGATGTTTGACATTTGTTGTCCTTGTAAGGTGGACATTGTGACATATAATAGGTTCTTCATATAAGAAATTTGCAAAATCCACCGCACTGTGAGTCCTTTTATTACACAATCACAGCTTCCTCTACACAGGATACTGATGACACACACACACACACACACACACACACACACACACACACACACACACACACACACACACACACACTTGGCAGTGCTGAGATTCAGATCCCTACCTTGCTATGTATTGCTACTACAGTGTACTGCATTTATTGCACATGCCACTAAGTTTATAGGGCCTGTCTTCCCCAAAGGTGTATTTCAAGGTGAATGACATCAGCAGGCTTGCCAAAGTAGGGAAATGGAAAGTGTATTGGATGTAAATGGCCCCAAAAGCACTGATCAGTACACAGACAAAAAAACACACACACACAGAGTTTCACAGTTGCCGTGTCTGGGAATAGAACTCTTACCTAACTAGTACATCACACTGCAGCATCATTACGGAGTTATAGCACGTGCCCCAGAGCTTAAAGTGCTATTCCTCCCCAAAGGTGTATTTCAAGGTGAATGACATCAGCAGGCTTCCCAAAGTAGGGCAATGGAAAGTGTATTGACTGTGAATGACCTCAAAAGCATTGATCCCTACACATACAAACCAACACACACACACACACACACACACACACACACACACACACACACACACACACACACGCACACAGAGTTTCACAGTTGCCATGTGTGGGATTAGAACTCCTACCTAACTAGTACATCACACTACAGCATTACACAGTTACAGCATACACTATGGAGCTTATAGGACTAGCCCTTCTGCAAAGGTGTATTTCAAGGTGAATGACATCACCAAGCTTGCCAAAGTAGGGAAATGGAAAGTGTAGTGACTGTGAATGGCCTCAAAAGCATTGATCTCTACATACACACACACACAAACACACACGCACACACACACACACACACACACACACACACACACACACACACACACACACACACACACACACAGTTGCCATATATGGGATTAGAACTCCTACCTACCTACTACATCTCATTACACCATTACCCAGTTATAACATGCACCATGGAGCTTATAGAGCTACCTTTTCCCCAAAGGTGTATTTCAAGGTGAATGACATCAGCAGGCTTGCCAAAGTATGGAAATGGGGAGTGCAGTGTGTGTGAATGGGCCATAAACCATTCATCTGGAAGCACACGTCACACACAGGTTTACATTTAACAGGAATGTGTATATAAATGCTAAATGAATACTGACTTGTACAGTCATGTTACACAGTTATCACAAGCACCACAGACACTATAGTGCTGAGGGATACCAGAAACAAATATCTACAGTGATTGACATTTGCACATCATGTGGTATTGGACAATTGGATGTGTGCTGGGTGGGACAGGCCTCATGATGGGAAGCTCTTTGTTACTGTCTGTCACTCTCTTCCACACATCTATGTATGTGTAAGTTTGGCCTATTATAGTGTGTTGTCCTTGAATATGTGTGTGTATTCCAATCTGATGTGTGTGTAAAGCATGACTGGTGTGCAATGTGGAGTGTGTGCACAAACATCTTAGACTGACAGATATGTATAGTCCACTGCTGTTGCAGACATGGGCTTCATTTCTGTAAGTGTGGGAGCATGCCCAGTATGACCTTTCAGTATTTTGTTGTCAGAGATAGGCTTCGTTTCTCTAAGTGTGGGAGCATGCCCAGTATGGCCTTCTGTACTAAATGTGTGAATCCATTCCAGGTAGATTGTACTCCAGTGCAGGCTTTTGTGTTCTACACCTACAGCTAGCAACCTGTTTCTGCAGAATATCTGTAGATTGTTTGACAATATGGGGTCACAATAAGCAAAGGATAGTTGGATACTGTAACTAGTTGCGCCTGTGCTGCTTCTGCTACATGGTTTTGGTGTTAGCAGAGATATTCAGACATATGTACTGTTTTACATTATGTTTTATGTCATCAACTACTGACAGGTATACATATTTGTTTGCACTAATTTCCTGGGGAACAAAAGATGAATGAAGCTGTGTCCAGTATTGTGGTCTGCAGCCTACATATTCTTGCACAATCATGCCATTCTGGAGGGGGAGCTGCAGACACTTGCTGATAGGTCTGTGTAAATGGTTCAGCAGCTTGGTACTGTGGTGGCTGAGGATCCCATGCTTGTACATCCATCAACGTGACAGTATGGCCATATCCTGCTGTGGCCATACCTCACAGCTGCACAGATTCACACAAGTTACTCAGTGGCAGGGCTCATATTTCTGGTCATTACCCCTTCACATTGTGGTTTATGAGCAGGTTTGTAGCCACCCATTCCTTGTTTGCAGGCAGAGATAGTATGCACACACATCTGAGTGTCAGACTTCACACACTCCATGGCGTCCATGCTTCTACCCCCCCACTGTTATTCTATCCTCGTCCGAACATTATGAAAACATTATCTGATAAGTATCCCTATAGTTATCACTTCATCCCAGCAGTATTTAGAGGTTGGTCCACAATTCATGCAGTAGGACACGGTGGACATGCTACTGGGATTTGTCAACATGGCCTTGCATTTGTGTTCTCTGGACTGTGTTGTGTTATTTGGAAGTCCATGAAATAACATACACTGGCTCCCCCTGTTGAGATGGCCCCCCTGTTGTAGAAGGAATTAGTAGTCCAAAAAATGACAAAAATTAATTGGCCAAAGAAGAGCCATAAAGACAACAGGGTGGACTATTGAGGATAAGAAATAAATTATGTATTGTTACTATTATGTAAAAAGCCCAAAATTTCCAGACACAAGATATACAAAATGATTTAGAGGAAAGAAAAATACTTCAGCAGGAAATACTGTCACAAGCTTTCATTAATACAACGGATTTTTGAAAAACAGTATATGGATCAAGAAACTTTGATCTCTTTGGAAAAAGAAGCCTCTGAGGAAGTGAAAAAATATAAACAACAAAACCTAGAGATATTTGAAAAATAAAAAAAAGAAATATGGACATGGGAAAGAAAAAGAAATTTGATATGTCCGGGTCTGAACTGTCTGCAAACAGCTACAGTTAACTTTGAACCTAACACCACTCTTACGTATTCAACTGTGGTACCACCTTTAACATTCTTATAAGAAAAGCACAGTCTGGGTCTGAACTGTCTGCAAACAGCTACAGTTAACTTTGAACCTAACACCACTCTTATGTATTAAACTGTGGTACCACCTTTAACATTCTTATAAGAAAAGCACAGTCCGGGTCTGAACTGTCTGCAAACAGCTACAGTTAACTTTGAACCTAACACCACTCTTACGTATTCAACTGCGGTACCACCTTTAACATTCTTATAAGAAAAGCACAGTCCGGGTCTGAACTGTCTGCAAACAGCTACAGTTAACTTTGAACCTAACACCACTCTTACGTATTTAACTGCGGTACCACCTTTAACATTCTTATAAGAAAAGCACAGTCCGGGTCTGAACTGTCTGCAAACAGCTACAGTTAACTTTGAACCTAACACCACTCTTACGTATTCAACTGCGGTACCACCTTTAACATTCTTATAAGAAAAGCACAGTCCAGGTCTGAACTGTCTGCAAACAGCTACAGTTAACTTTGAGTATGTGTCTACCTGTTTGAGCTAATCTTCATTTTCCCCTGGAGAGCACTCTGCTTTGGTTGTAAGCAGCCCCCCCCCACCACCACACATCTTCCACTTTCTAATATTCCCTTCTGTTAGCAAATAGTATCCATAATTGATAAATACTGTGTGTTTGTTAATTTAAACTATGACCACAGTAGCCTACTGATACAAGGTTATCCTGTTTTTCCACCTGAGAAATTAAGAAAAGACTTACAGTTTCAGAGCAGTCCTTGGTCAATTGTGATTGTTTCTTAACACATACTTGTCTTTGCTTTGTGATTGTTTCCAGCCCCTCATACAAGAACCTAACAGGGTCTCTACCGCTTAGCTCCACCCTGCCCCTATTACCTCCCACCCCAGTGGTCCCCTCCTTTATTGCACTCAAACCCCTCCCATCTTTCCAATAGCCAACCACAGCGCTAACCCAACACTACCTCCTCCATATTCCCTCTACTATCACACCTCCTCAACTAGCATGTACAAACATACATTTCCTTTGCTCACTGCATGCACTCTCCTTGCATATCTTACATCCTACCAAAGCTCCATCATTCCCCCACTCAACCACTACCACTGTACTACTACTCACACCACCACTCATGTCTCACCCATACTCAGCTCCCCTCCCACCAGCTCAAGAACCATACCTATGCACCCCCCACATATTCTACCAACTATATTACTCAAACGTAAAGCATCCCTACAACTTAACATAGTAACCCTCCCACCATACCTATTACCCACAGAACACAATCATAAAGTTTCTCTTATAAACAAACACATTCAAAAACTGAGAAAACTAATAATCTCATGCATATCAAAACTAGCCCTAAGTGGAGACATCCACCCCAACCCTGGCCTACCACCTCCAACCCCAATCCTCATAATCAGACTAGAAACCACAACTTCTCCCATATTACAGCCAATAGAAAGTCAAGTGACTTCCTTCTACTAAGCCTAAATATTAGAAGTATATCCAACAAAGTCCATGAACTCCATGCCACCATAGACTTATACTCCCCAGATATAGTCATCCTGACAGAAACCTGGCTAAAACCTCACATTACCAGTGAGCAAATACTCCCTACAGGTTACAGCATACTAAGAGTAGACCGGCTAAACAAAAAAGGAGGTGGTGTAGCTATAATATTTAAACAGCATCTAAACATCCAGATCTTAAAATCATCAGCTCCACAAATAGGCAATGAAGAAATAATATATACCAACCTCAAAATTAACCAAAACAAAACCATCAACATAACTGGATGCTACTTCCCACCTGGCCAAAACATCCCTCCCCTAGAAAACCTCCTCAGCTGGTCTACCCACTATCTCCCCCAAGAAACTATCATCTTAGGTGATTTCAATATTGACTGGCAATCCTGTTCTGGCAACAATCCAACCCATCATGTACACCTTCATGGCTTCACCCAACTAGTCCAGTCACCAACAAGGATAAATAAAAACTCCAGCAAGCACACTACCCTGGATTGGAAACTAGTCAGTAAGAACCCCCAGTCATATATAACAGGCTGCTTATCAGATAGCTTCAGTGATCACTCCCCAACATTCCTACTCAAAAAATACCTGTACCAAGCTAAACCTGTCATCTATCGTCAAATACGTAAAAAATAAACTTTAACCCACTCACATTCATCTCATCCCTCAAAGAATGTAACTGGCAGGCTCTAAAGTACCTCAGTCTAGATGACGCAGTTGAATTCTTTAATACTACCTTCCTGAACATCCTTAATTATCATGTCCCCATAAGATTTTCCAGAACCAAAGCACAACCCTCCCCATGGCTACAGAAAACCACTAAGTCAGAAATGAATAACAGGGATAAAGCCTGGGAACACTGGCACAAAACCAAAACCCCCGCAGCTAGACAGAAATTCCTAGAACTACGCAATAGAGTCAAAAAGCTAATAAAACGGGAGAAATTCCAATACTACCAGTCTGCCCTAGACTCCTCACAACACAGCCCCAAACAATTCTGGTCCTCCATAAACTCCATCCTCCACCCAGGTAAAGTCAGTACCCCTCCTCCTAAAATCCCTCACTCCTCAGAAAATATTGCTACCTCATTCAACACACACTTCACCCAAACCATACTATCAATAGCTAAACAACACAACCCCCCCTCCCCTCCAACCCACACCTTCAACTAGTAATCTCCCCACTGCCTTCTCTTTTTCTCCTGTACCTACCTCCAACATAAAAACTCTTAACTAAACTTAAACCCACCAAATTAGCAGCAGACAACCTCCCAAGTGAATACCTACAAATCGCAGCTGATGCTCTGGCCTACCCAGTATCCATCTTGATTAACCGATCTCTGTCAGAAAGTTACGTTCCCACATTGTGGAAAGTCTCACATATAATCCCCCTCCACAAAGGCGGACCCTCTGCAGAACTAACCAATTACTGCCCCATAGCTATTCTCTCTCCACTCTCCAAAATACTAGAGAGATGCATACACTCTCAGGTCTCACACTACCTCCTTACTAACAACCTCCTTTCCAGTACTCAGCATGGTTTCCAACCAAACCATAGCACCACCACTGCCTTACTCTCCTTTACTAACACTATCCTTCAGCATAAAAACAATGGCTATCCCTCCTCTGCTACCTTCCTAGACCTATCTATAGCATTTGACATGGTCCCACACAAACAACTTATCTCTGTCCTCAATAACCTATCCTTCTCACAATCAGTCACCAACTGGTTTCAGAGTTACCTGTCTGACCGCCAACAATCCGTTGTATGGCAGAATGACATATCTCCCCAACTACCTGTCTCCATAGGGGTTCCCCAAGGATCCATCCTTGGACCCCTACTTTTCTCTGTTTACACCAATAATCTAGCCTCTGCCACCAAACATGGCACACTCATCCAATACTCAGATGACTCGACCATCATCTGCTCAGCCCAGTCCCTACCCAAACTGCAAAAAGTCACACAGGAAGCCTTTTCCTCTGTTGAAACATGGTTATCCGATGCCCAATTAATATTCAACCCAAACAAAACTAAACTACTCATCTTCCAACCCACCAAACATACTCAAAACAACTCTCACTTTAACATCACAGCAAAAGACAATACCACTATATACCCAACTGAACACACCAAATTGCTAGGAGTGGAAATAGACAATAAACTAAAATTTGACATTCACATATCCATGACCATAAAAAAAGTCCACAAAAAACTAGGAGCATTATACAGAAATAAACAATTTCTCACCAAAGCAGCAAAGATTTTAATAGCAAATTCCCACCTTATCTCCACCCTACTTTATGCCTCTCCAGTATATACCAACCTAAGGCAATGTGATCTAAACAAGCTAGAGACCTGCTACAACAAAATCACCAAATCTGCAACAGGGGCATCCTACCGTAGTCACCACTGTCTCTCACTTGCTGTACTGGGCTGGCTTGAACTCACTCACCTCGTTCAGTGGTATCAACTCTCACTCACCCACAAACTAGTAAACCATTCACTAAATGTCCCATCCCTCAAGAATCTACTCCAACCCTATCACACCACCAGGCCACTAAGATCCAGCAACAAAAATCACTTGCAGATCACTAAAGCCAATAACTCTGCTGGTGAAGCACTATTCTCTTGCGCCATAGCCAAATTATGGAACTCACTCCCACCCACAATTGCCTCCATACCATCATGCACCAACTTCAAAACTTTATTAAAAGCGCACCTAAAAACATGCTGGCTATGCCCTTGCAACTCCCACTCTAATATCATCCACCCCATCCAATTACTAGCTTTCTTTCCACTCCACTAACTACCTTGATGATAGCAAGCTCAGATGCTCATAAGCCTAGTACTTATTATACAGCAGGAACTTCTCATTATTACATTTGTTAATGCCTGTTATGTACTTCACAGATAAAGATTCTAGTTGTCTACTGATGTACTATGTTCTTCATCTGTAAATATGTTGTAAGTAATTTCTATGTTAAATTGTTAATCGCTATGTAATCCAATTTAACTACTGTCTGTTTATTTTAACTGTGGAGCTTTTCTCCCCGGGCCTCCGCTGAAAATGGACCCACGTCCAGTCGGACACTCCCGGTCAACAAATTTAAATAAATTAAATAAATAAATAATAAATAAAATAAATATGGTGCAATATTTATGCAAAGGAGAAAGCCAAGTTAACAGTTTCAAAGATATTCAAAGAACAATACAGGCAAAGGCATCCAGATATGGAAAATTTCACAATAAAAAGACTAAATGCACAAAGATTTAATGTAGAAAAGATGATTAGTAAGTAGAAGTTAAAGAAATAGAAGTTGAAGTTATGGAGTGCCTGCAAAGTGAAGGATTTAATGTAGAAGGTCTAAAACAGACTACATCACAGCATGATGGAGTCCCCAGAATAAAGAAAAGTAAGAAGATTATGAGACATGTGAGGAAGAAATATGGACAGGGGAAAGGAAAAGAGATTTAATATGGTATAATATTTACACAAAGGAGAAAGGAAAACTAATACAAATAGAGCAGCACCAAAGATATTTGAAGAAAAATATAAGCAAAGGAATCCAGATATAGAAAACTTTACAATACAAAAAATAAGAAGACTAAGAGGAATAGTAGAAAAAGAGATTAGTAATAGAGAAGTCAAAGAAATAGAAATTGAGGTAATGGAACAGCTGCAAAGAGTAGGATTCACTGTAGAAAATCAAATGCAGAAAGCACTACAAAAGGATAGAGCAATGGATATCCAAATTAAGGGGAAAATCAGTGGAACAGGAAGCAACAGGTCAGGTGCCATATCAAGATATTTTGGAGCCTTCCACAGGAAACCAGTATAAAAGTTCATGAAGTTAGAGAGGAAGGAAAGGAACAGGAAACTGTGGAAACTCTGATGCAGTCAATGTTAAGGAGTGATAGGTCCAAAGAGTTTCCACATGACAAAACAACAGATGACAGGATGAAATTGAAGAGAATGTGCCACGAGAAGATGCTATAGAACTTTCTATAGAATGCCCGCAGGAAATGGAAAGCAAGGGATGTGCCCTCAGTATGGAAGGAAAAGGAAAGAAAAGAGTTGCTTGATCTAATAGACAAAGACAGATATATCAAGATCAATGAGAGAAATAGACTGCAGAAGGCTAATAAAACCCCAAAAGTCAGAAGCTTGATAAAACAAATGAACACAGTAATTAGGGCTGTCCATAGAGATCCATGTGATATAACAGAAGTAAACAGAATATATTACTGTGCTGCTAAATTAATAACTGATAACATTCTACCACAGGAACATAGGGTAGCGAGGGAAAAGGGGAGGGGGGCGAAAGCGAATACCATCATGGAAATATCGAATAGAGAAAACTATAAAGCAGCTAAGACAAGAAGTGTCATTGTTAGAAGATTATAGAAGAGGGAGCAGATCAACAAAAATATTAAGAAAGATAGATGTGATAAAAGCAATGCACAGTATTAGAATAGACCAGGATCTATTATGCACTATTGGAGATAAACTAAAAATCTCAAAACAGGTGGAAAGACTCAGTAGATACAAAGATAAATATAAGGGAAAAGCACAAAATAAGCAATTTACTAATGACCCAAAAAAGTTTTATAGAGAATTGGGAAATAAGGTAAAAAGAATTGATAGACCGCCAAAAAAGGGGAAGTAGATGCATTTTGGAGAAGTATCTATGAAGATCCTGTGGAACATAACAAAGATGCTAAATGGTTAGAAGAAGTGAAAGGAAGAATACGAAGTTTAAAGGTACAGCATATGAAATGGGATGAAATAACAGCCAGAGAGATTGAAACAAAGTTGAGAAAAGCCTCTAACTGGAAATCCCCAGGCCCAGATGCAGTACCTAACTTTTGGCTTAAAGTGTTAACTTCTTTACATGAGGACCTAGCCATGAGTAAGAATTATATGCACACCCTGAACAGACACAGAACTGGTTAACAACAGGAAAAACAATGCTCTTACTTAAGAGTGAACCTGCAAGCTACCCTAAAAATTATTGACCAATAACTTGTCTTCTGACGATGTATAAACTATACACGGGGATTGATGCCGACAGAGTTTATAGTCATTTAGAAGAAAACTCATTTATGGCAGTAGAACAAAAGGGCAATAAAAGAAAATCATATGGAACAAAAGATCATTTGTTGTTAAATAAAGTTATAGTGGAGAACTGTAAGAAAGGGAAGAATCTAAGTATGGCATGGATTGACTATAAAAAAGCATTTGATAGTATCCCACATTCATGGATAAAAGAGTGCTTAAAAATGTATAAGGTACATCCTACACTGATTGATTACATTACAGTAACCATGAAACAGTGGCAGACCACTTTGTTATTAAGCAATGATAAAGGACAGATTATTATCCCAGGTATAAAAATCCAAAAGCGGATATTCCAGGGTGACTCCCTGTCACCATTGCTATTTTGCCTTGCCATTAATCCATTAAGCTGTTTACTTAACAGCTTAGGTCATGTCTATAATTTGGCTTCTGGAAAACAACAAAGTCTAATGACTTCTCATCTTCTCTTTGTCGATGATTTAAAATTGTATAGCTCATCAGATGAGGAACTGAAAGCACAACTGCAGGTTGTCAAAACTTTTTCAGATGATATTGGAATGTCATTTGGTCTTGATAAATGTGCAAAAGCAACCTTTAAAAAAGGAAACTTGCAGCACCAGGAAAACATCAGTTTGGGACAAGAATGTGATATAAAAGAACTTTAGCAAGAGGGGGTGTATAAATACTTGGGAAATGATGAAAGATCAGCAATAAAACATGAACAAATGCGAATAAAGCTTAGTAAGGAGTACTTTAGAAAACTTAAATTAATTCTAAAAACAGCATTGACACCTAGGAACAAGATCCAAGCTATAAATCAATTTGCTCTTCCTGTCCTAACTTATAGTTTTGGAGTGATTGACTGGCCCCAAAAAGTGTTGGACAGATTGGCTATTAAAACAAGAAGGATGCTTCATGCTCACCAAATGATTTATAAAAATCAGTATATACCAAGATTATATGTTCCCCGTTCTGAAGGCGGGATGGGCTTCCTTGAAATTGATTACATGTATAGATCTACAATCATGGGACTCCACACATATCTACTGACCTCACAAGATCCAAATGTGGTGAAAATTTTGAAACATGAGGAGAATAAATCTAAGTTGACACCTCTGCTTAATTTAGCAGAAGCATATAGACATCAAGCAGGAATGGAAATCAAACCAGAAGTGGATAAAAATCAGGCAGCAACTGAATATGCTAAAAAACAAAAGAAAGAATATAAGGTGAAGGACCAGGAGAGAAGGCAAGAAATTTGGAAAAAACATAAATATAGTTGCAAGTATAGAAAACTTCTGTTAGAGCCTCATGTTGATCAAGAATGAATGCAGGAATGGTTAAGGAGAGGTAAATTTACATCAAGAAATGAAAGGTTAATATTGGCAGCCCAAGATAGTGGGCTGCGTACATACTGGTTTACTAAGTCCATTGAACATGTGGTAGAAACAGACATATGTAGATTTTGTGGAACCGAATTGGAAACAGTCACACACCTTATTGCTGGTTGTGACTCTCTAATGGTAGAGGGACTGTATACTGAAAGGCATAATAATGTGGCGCGATTGTTACACTGGAGATTGTGAAAACATTATGGTTTCAAAGTGGCTGAAAAACACTGGAAACATGAACCACAGAGAATCATAAAAAATGATGAAGCTTACATCACATGGGATAACCCAATTCCAACAGTCCAAAAGACAGATGCAAGAAAACTGGATATAGTGGTCAAAGAAAAGAAGACAAAAGTAGCATTGATCATTAAAATTGCTACACCTAGTGACTACAGTATCTTGCGTACAAAGAGACACAAAGTCATAAAATACCTCGATCTGCAGGCAGAAACGAGAGCCATGTGGAAGAAAGATACCCAGACAGTACCAATAGTAGTAGGAGCAACTGGTCTTATAGAAAAGAATTTACAATCGTATTTAGATATGTTACCAATTCATGTAACACCATACAAACTGCAGAAGGAGTCATTACTGGGCACATTGCGGGTCCTGCGAAGAGCACTTTGGGTTAACATCAAAGAGTGAAACAATATTAATTTCATGAACTTTAATCGTACTTTGGCTTAGGAATGGGGTCCATTCCTGTCATCGTATTAGAAACCCAAAATACTTGGGGAAATTAAAAACGGCAGTATGGGTGAGACACAGGCTTTTGACAGAGGACTGTAGGGCATTTGGTAGTGATGTGGGACATCTGTAGCAGGCCAGTGCATTGTGTTACTCCTACAGTCCCAGGCTGCAAGCCACTATATTCCCCTGGGGTGACAGGGAAGCTGTGCAAGGTGTTAGTGTCAATAGTTTCTGTCCTTATTGATCCATTGGTGTGGATGCTGGCAGAGCGTGGCTTACAGCTAGGGATATACTTGCATGGGACACCTCTTCAGCATGCTGCATTCTGTGGCTAATCCCATACAGAGGTGGGGTTCATATTGTACTCATTCCCAACAGCAGGGATAAGACCTGTGAGGTACCTGTGGCTGATGGTGGGGTGAGCTGGGTGCATGTGTGCTATGGAAGCTACTTGCAGCTGACTCACAGATATACATGGGGCATTCCACTTATGCTGGCTTGTGCAGGGACATCAGCAGTTTCTCAGTACTTCATACCTATGCCTTTTGTGGTCTGCCAGTGTTTGGCCAGACAACATCAGTATTCCATACTACACAGCCAACTAATGTGCTACTAACCTGTATGTACTATTCCAAAGATGTGTCCATTTGACAGTAACATTTTATGCACTCTCTGTCTAGGGTACTTCCACCTGTGTACTGTTTGTATGTTTGAGCCCACATTCATGACATGTTCATCTTTCAGATGGTGACTGATATTACATCTGAACAATTAGTATGGATTACTGCTGGATTGTGTCTTGCTGGGATGCATTGTGTTTGGCACTGCAGTTGTTAGAACCTAGCCCTGTCATCAACAGTACTGGCCTCTGGGACACAACCCTCCATGCCTACATGCCGACCACTTTCACACAATATACAACACTGAACAACCTAACAAACAGAGCCCTGCATATTGTACACGTGCTACAATCTATCCTGCTACTTTGGCCAGCTCAGGTAAAATGTGCTCCACTGTTATTATACCTACACATGCATGTTACTACATTTCTGCATAGGATTGTGGGGGGGGGGGGCACACCTGACAACTATAAACATTTGCTTTGGCAGGCAGAAGACAACAAGGCCAATGAATAGTGGTTGCTAAGGGGGAAGGATCAGTATCAGACTTGTAACTAGGCAGTAGCAGGCAATTCTATAGAAATGAGGGGAATGATACTGAATCACAGATTTCCCCTCATGGCTAGCCTGCACCCAACCGTGTAGGTGTAAGAAAACCATGGTGTAAGCCTAAGAGTTACCTGACATCATAGAGGGGTGTGCCAGGTATACTATAAGCTTATTGGAGCTGTGTGGCTTGGGTTTGCCCTTAGCTGAGCAGAGCTATGGAAGGGGGTGTGGCTGAAGCTGCTTAGCAGTCTTTGCATTGCCTAAATGGGTGTGCGTGCCACGGACCAGGTTTAAAAAAAAAAAAAAAATCAACCAGGAAATAGCAGCTCCATTCACATCTGCGAACTGGGTTTGAGCGGCACGCCTTGGGGCTTAAACAGAAAGGCAATGGGAAGGGAAAGCAGCAGTAGGAAGGAAATCAAGGAGAACTAGCGTAGCTGACAGATGAAATGTATCAGAATCAGCCAATTACACAGGCAGCAGCCCAGCACACTACTATAAACTATGCAAACACCTTTCCCTCTGTTTTCCCCACAAGCTCTACACCACTGGTTTATATAAATGGGGAAATTTTACCTAACAAAAGCAACAAAATGATAGGGGCTGCATTCACTCTCATAAATCAACATGTGGAAGAGGCTGAGAGTGATGCAGATGAGAATGCTGACAACCAACTCACAGTGAGAAAAAGGAGAAAAGTGTACAGTCCCAGGGTAACCTACCAGGGACTGCATGAGCTGGAGATAGTGGAGTGCTATACGGTGGACAGGGACCTCCTACAGCAAATTGTTGAGCTGTGCCAGCCATGCCTCACACACAGAACCAACAGAGGAGAACCCATCCCAGTGGATACCAAAGTATGTGTAGGCTTAAGAATACTAGCCACAGGTACCTTCCAAATGCCAACTTGGGATATCATTGGGATCTCACAGGCATCAGCATCCAGGGTACTCCAATTCCTGGATGCCATGTCAGCACATGCAGGTGAGCACAAATATTTCCTTAACACCCATGATCCGTTGACCAGCAATATGCGTCTCTTCCACCAAATAGCAGAATACCCTGAGATAGTGGGTGCTATAGAATGCACGCACATACACATCAAAGCACCACCCGGTGAGTGGGGTAGAGTCTACATAAACTGCAAGGACATCCCTCCATCAACTGCCAGGTCATGTGCTATGCCCAGGGCATTATAATGAATGTGTGTCCTAGCAGCCCTGGAAGCTATCACAGCTCCCACATCTGGCATATAGCACAGAGTAACTCGGAGGAGGAACAACCTGAGCCTGCCTTAGTAGGCAGAAGGAGGTATGCCCAGTATGCCCAGGCCTTGGCAAAGAGGCAACGCATAGCACATACACTGACATGGTAGGAATGCAGGGAATGACACCTCACTCCGACTCGCACATACAGTAAAAGGGATGCCAAACAACATACAACCTGTGCTTAACCATGTATAGGGAGTGTACTATGTGCATCCGACATAGTCAGCCCTCCAGCACCATCCTCAATACTGGCAGAGCCATAAGGTAAGTCACGCTCACTATCAATAGCTGAATGTAGTAGTATGTTCTGCTACCTGTATCTATGGTATGGATGTGAGCATGTTAGGGAATCGGGTGTCTGAATGGGATGCCAGCAGATAGTAGACACCTATAGAGGCAGCATGAAATCCTTAACAAATACTGGTGTCAACATAGTAAACAGTACTAGACAAGGTGACAAAACCCACTACAGGACATGTGGTGGGCCAAATGTGTGTCCATAGGACACACACATGCAAGTCAATGAGGCTCACATACCCAACAACAGTCTCAGCCTGCAGGACAGGTGTAGACAAACACAAAGAAAGGTTGTGCTAAGGCCTCTGATTGATGGCTATGGAGAACAGCCCCCCTCCAGACCTACAAAGACAGACTACAACAGGTCAGGCAGTGGGATGTTAGTTCTGAAGGGTAAGAACTCTGAAACTGAAATTGAAATGTAGGTCAATGAAACCTAAGAACTGTAGTACACTGACATGCCTCTAGTCTGCATGATAGGTCAGAATACAGAATGAAATGGAGTACCTGAAATACCAGTTTGCATAAAAAGCTTTTTTCAAGGTTTTAGTTTTATTTTCGGGCCGATCCCATTTGCGCGCCTCTGACCTACGCTTAAATGGATGAAATCGGACAAAAAAAGTTATTTTTGTTATTTTATTTTGAAATTGTTTTCCATGCCAATGGCCATATATTTGGCCATTGGCATACCTTACACTTTATATATACCCTTTATTTGGAGCTGTCATGGCTCTGTTTTGTAGTTTTCAGAAATGTACTCGGTTACTAACCGAGTACATTTCTGCAGGTTACACTAAGCCTGCACGGATGGCTGCCAGCTTCCTGGATTGCTAATTCACCTCATTTGCATGGGTTTCACCTGCAAATGGGGTAATTAGTATACAGGAGCTTTGTCCATGCAGGAATAGTGCAGGAGTGCTCGTGCATGTCTCGGGAGCTTATTCCTGGATCTCTTGGTGGCCATATTGCCTCCAGCAGCTCTTGCACTATTCCTGCATGCTGTGCAGAGCTTGCTGAATCCCAAGGTATGTTTCATAATATGTTTATATAAGGCACTTCTCTCCTTTGTACATCTAATATCACTCATGTAGAGAGATACTCATTGTGTACACTAGTGGGGTTTGTTTAACATAGAAAGAACCACATTGGCATGTGGCCATATAGTATTAACTATTCTGTACTGCAGTTAATAAAATGCCATATACCATAAGAACATGTGTGGGTTTACAGATGTAAAATACCTAATGTTACAAACCCTTTCACAGTGTTTGAAATGACTACAAGAGAAGCTGCCAAATTGTGTTATCTGTTGTTCTTACATTACCAGTATTCATTTTTGCAATTAGAAAAGCACCTGGGCAATTCTTTGTCCTCTTCTATAGGTCATACAACATTTTTTCCCTAAAAGACCCCCATAAAAATAATCAGTTAACAATGCATTCCAATGCATTCCAGTGTTTATTCAAAATGTCTGTAACCTTAAAAATTCTATTTCCATATAGAGTTATAAATCTAACCTGTAGTTGTTCTTCTATCTGTAGCCCTATTTCATAATAAGTCTGATCAATTTTGATTATTAACTCTTTTAAATGCTGTCATTCAACCATTTAGGGTCATATTTCTTACTTTTAAATTTATTAATCTTTAAAATACCTGATTTTTATAGTCCCTTTTTGTGTTACAGATACATTGAAGTCTTACAAATTGTGCAGAAGGAACACTGTGCACAGCATGCATGGGGTGGCAACTGAAAGCCATAAGCATGGCATTTCTATGGAATGCTTTTTTATAAATTGACATACATGCTGATCCATCAATCAACCTGGTAATTTTTTCATTCAAAAACTGACTAACAAACAAATCAACTGAATAAGTAAACTGTATTCCCATGTCATTATTTAAATATGCAAAACATTCTTGAAATCCATGCATATTAGCCTTCTACAGTACTTATATGTCATACAGGTATTGTCTTCATTGTTCCAAAAACCTCAAACAAGCATTAGATGTAGACTTGTGAATATACTGTGTTTCAGAATAACTCATAAAATATCAATATATATGGGAGAAAATGCTGATCCCATACTGGTACCACTTAATTGTAAATAACAACTCCCAGCATAATAAAAACATCTTTTGTTAGAACAAAATCTAACAAATCCAACAAAAGTTTGGAAAATTATTCATTATATGTATTAATGATCTCTAAATAATATTTACCTGCCATCAAACTATATTTAGGGGCTACTGAAGTAAATAGTGCTTTAATATCTAGAAAAGCCATAAAAGTACTGGAATCCATAAAAATGTCTTCCAACAGAGCCAGGAATTGTGTTGTGCCTTTTATCTGAGATGAAATTTGTGTCAACAACAGATTCAAAAACTTTCTAAAAAGGCTGAAAGTGGTTCAGTTAATGAGCCTGCACCACTGATTATAAGACATTTGGCATGAGTGTTTGCAATGTATGCATATTAAGAATTAAATAGAAATATTGCCTGACTGGATCCTCCACAGTTAAATGCCACTGTGAATTTGGAGGTATAACCGTTTTATCCACCAATTTGGCAATACAGCTATCAATTTCAACTTTAAAATATCTACTAGGGTCTAAACTCAATTTATGATAAAATAAGGATGGTTTTCAATTCCAGACCAATACAGTCCCCTCCCTTACCAGCCCTGCAAATAATGACATATTTTTTTACTGTCAGATGTTTTATAGCCTGCTTTTCCTTTAAGCCAAAATTATGTAGAAAATTTCTAAATATAGATTTATGTTCAAAAACTAATTTATTCAACACCTGCTGTTGAAATAGTTTAACTACTGGTTGGAAAGTAGGGGTGGGGTTAAACTCAGATTTTTTTTAAATGAGATCCATACAGCTCAATTAAATCAAGAGGATCAGTAGGTTGAGAATGAAAACAATATTTTAAATTTAACTCAAAAGTAAAACATTTAAAATCAGAAACTATAGTGTAAAATGGTACAAAAAATGAGGGTGCAAAATGTAACCTCTTATTAAGAAGTGCATTCTCAGAGTCAATTAAATTATGTTTAGAAATATTAACCAGAAGGTCTCCAATTATTTCAGATATATATATAATTGGGACTTTCAGAATTTATTGCAATAATGTCTGGAGCATACTGGTCATTAGATATTTTATTTCTTATAAGTTTTCTGACCCCTCCCTCCTCCAGTGGAAAAAGAGGCTGAGGCATCTCCATTATCTCTCTTACAAAAAGAGGAAACTTCACTGTGTTCAAAGTCTGTATCTGCCAAAGAAGAAACATCTGTATTAGAAATAGAAACAGACTCACAATATCATGTACACTGTAACACGAGCATTCATTTATTATTTGGATGGTTAACTAGAAGATTAAAGTGCTTATCCTACAAATACCTACAGATGATGAATCGTTAGAAGGATGATTCATTTAAACCAACTTGAACCACTGAAATGAAGTGAATAACTATGGGTTGATCGTATACTAGGTATGGATGACGTATTTTCGAGACTGGCCTTAAGGGATCAGCTTATTGAACTGATGTTTTGTTTGATAAGCACCACAGTGATCAACTTTGCAATAGCTTATGCTACTGAGTTAATTTTTGATTGGTTGACACTCTATTTAAAATGATGGGCTATGGTTTTAAATGTTGTATCTGAAGAAGGGCATTAACCCTGAAAATGCTAATTCCTCTTTTTACAATTTATTATTTTTTTAAATAAAGTTTTATACTTTATGCACAACATGGTGGTCCTAATCAGTTGGTGTTTTACCTGTATATTTTATTTCTACTTCTGTGAACCTTTAGTATTCCTGGATTTGATGTTGTGGATTTGCTTTGATTTTTTTTTTCACCCAAAGAGTGCTCATGGCTGAATATAATGAAACAGATGGAGAGTCTCTTGAGTTGGATTATAGACCATTCACACCTGTGACCAAATCCTTTAAAGATAGAACAAAGAGGATTATATCTAATAAAGATAACCCCCTTATGAATTTGGCTCTTACTAACTGTACTTTGATGGAATTTGGTAACAACAGTGATGGTGAGTCATTTAACAAGCTCTATCAGGAATTAGAAAATGATTTATATAAGCTAAAATGCTTGTAATGGCAATGCCTCCATTTGGAGGCCTGCCTTCTCTTTAAAATAATACCTAGAGGTTTATGCATTTTAAGAATGCCAATGTATGGCAATGTATTTCCTGAACTTTTGGCGGAGTAGCAAAAAATTAACATCAACACCATCAGTGATGTATTTGTACAGTGAAAAAGATTTCACAGACCACCAGGCTGTAGTAAAAATGTAGAACTTTTAATACTTATTAAAAGTTCTATATTTTTCCTACAGCCTGGTGGTCCATGAAGTCTTTTTCACTGTTTTTATGTAAGGCTTTGCTTACATAGACCTTTAGTGCCTCTGCTTGCAATGTTTGTTTCTTTATAGTGATGTATTTGTGTCCAAAATGGATAATCTGTTACATATGGGAGCCTTTTATGACACTAAGTTTCAACAGGTTAAAATGAAAAAGTTGAAGAGAGAGTATGATGATTTTAAGAAATGTGACATTTTTGTGTGGCCATTGGCCAAGGAAACAAAAAATGGACTTAATAGTGTTGAACTGGTTAATGATCAATTTAGTGCTGCTGATAACTGAAAGACATTAGAAACATCGAAGATGGGGAGCTGTTTTGTAGATATTGTGATCAATAATGACTCCCAGGATAATGACCATACTGCATGCCCTGACCATACTGATGAAAGGGGTGTTACTGTTAGTGATCTGAATATGAAGCAGCCAGTGAGTTCACCTATGAAGAAGAACTTGGCAGCTAACTCAGATATCCTTAGACTAGGAGAGAGACCTAAAGTACGAATGGGTGCAGATTTGGCTTTCTTAGTTCTACTAGTCCCCATGAAATTGAACTCCAAACTGAGAGACAGGTCACTCAGTCAAGGAAGGAAGTGCAAGAAATTGTCGACTTAGGAATAGGTTCATAGGTTCATAGATTAGTACTAGGCTAACTGCCCTTGTGAGCCATTTTAAGCTTAGCCAATTACCCCATGTGAGAATCAAACCCTACACCTTGTGTCTGCAAAGTAAACACCTTAACTATTATGCCAACCTCCTACAGAAAGTAATTTACTGTATAACATCTTAAGCTATGTATTGAGTGACAGCCAGCGGAAGGTGTTAAACAAAGGTCTTGGCCAGCTTTCCTAGGTTGCATGACTTTATTACTGACATGAAGTTATTTTATCACAATGTGATCTTGAAGAACATGTTCAAGCAATAAAGGAATAACAATGAGAATAATGGCTTGAGGAAACCGAATGTGTTTGTTCCTCCTATCCACCGTGTGGTGGATACATTTGTTTGAACCTATGAGGATCAACTAGCTGAATACTTACAGAAAGGAAAGAGGAGAAGGTTTTATAATTTGTCTTATAATGACAGGATAACCCTAAAATGAATTAAGTAATAATGTAAACATTATTATCAGGCCAGCTGATAAGCGAGGGGCTGTTGTAGTGATGGATGCACCTTATTGTTGAGGAAAGATGAGACAGCTGTTACTTGAGGAGAAGACGTATTGTAAGATCCATGCTGCTGAAGTTACAAGAATTATTATGGAAGTTAGGAAGAACTTAGATGAAATGTCATATAGTCGTATTATTACTAAGGATAAGTTTGATTTTATTTTTTTTTTGTGGTGGAGCATCCAGTAATTCCAGTTATTAAAAGACTTCCCAAAATTCATAAAAATAGAACCCTCCCTTTAGACCAATTGTATCTGGGTAGGGTTGGATTATGGATAATATTTCACAATGGATAGAAAAGAACTCGAAAATAGTTTTGTCATCAACCCCTGCTGTGCTTAGAGATGCAGCACATTTCTTTTTATCAGAACTCTCTGATTTCATGTGAGCATGAGGCCCTCAAATTAGATATTTATTTTCTACATTGGATGTGAAGAGTTTATTTATGGTTATGACAAATTAATTTGGGCTAAAAGCAATAAGGTATTACTTACAGAAGCATGGACAATGGGATCCTTCATGGACTCTACAAGTTCTTTTGGTTTTACAACTACTATTGGAGAGCAACGTATTTATGTTTTGTGGTGTTTTTTTTTTTTTTGGCAACGATGGGGTGTCATCATGGGCATTGCATGTGCCAAACCCTATGTGAAACTGGTTTTGCCTAGTTGGGAAGAGGACATCATTTTTAAGCAACAGAATCCATGGAGATAGCAATTGGCTTTTTATAAGAGATTCATGGATGATGTGTTCATTTTGTGGGATGATAGCCAAGGTTCATGTTAAAAGTATGAAAAGAGGAAATCAGCATTCTTGATATTAAGATATATAAAAATGACGATGGAGGGATTGAGACCAAGATTTTTTAGGAAAACTTGCTGGAAGAACAGTTTATTGTCTAGGGACAGTATGCATCCCAACCATATCTTCTTGAACATAGTGAAAGGGCAAATGTTGCATGCTTCAAGGTTTTGTAGCAATGATGTAGTTTTTTTCAACAAAAACTGGAAGTACTCAGCATGTGCTTTAAGGTCCATGGCTATAGGAATTCAGAAGGAGAACAGATGATGGCAAAGCTTGTGACTTTGAAGGACTCAATGGGTGAGCCCTGGTTTAATAAACAAAGTCAGACAGCTCGTAGGAAAATGGATGGATCTGGGTCAGGTGAAGTACCCCTGAGATAATGTTAAAATACAACAATGAGATGAAAAATATCTTATAATCTTATAAGGGACAATTGAAGGATTTTGTTGTCTGATGACAGCTTGAAGGAGATTGTTGGGGAAGTTTCTTTGTTTGGCTTCAGAAATAATTTGAATTTTAAGCAGATCCTATGTAAAGAGAAATGGTTTGGAGCAGGTCTGTCCCCTTTTTTAAATCTGCCAAGTTTGGCACTTATCCATGCAGGCAGTGTAAAGCCTGCAAATACATTAGTATGAAACTAGCTTTTGTCATCTGGTGACCAACAAGGTGTATGAACTCATTCTGTATGCAAATTGTCACAGTAAGAATGTTATATATCTAGCTTGATGATCCTCCTGTAGTTATTTTACATGGGAAAGTCTAACAGGATGTTTAAAGAATGCTTCCTGCAACATATCAGTAATGTAAGGCTTTCATCTAAATGCAGCCCAATTGCCCAACATATCAAAAATAATTCTGGACCCAACATTAATTTCTTGGTGCCACAGATAATAACAAAGAGTCACCGAGGGGGTGACTTTCTTAATTATACTGAACTTATAGAACTGAAGTGGATAGCTGATTTATGGACTGATCATACACCAGGCTTGAATGGAGTGTTTCCCTTGAAATCCATCTTAAAAGGGCATAGGTGATAGAATCAAAAGCTGATTGGTTGCTGCATTCCAGCAGTGAAGGGGTGTTGGCTGGTGAATGGATTTTTGATTGGTTGGTTATTTGTATTTGGATGATTAACTAGATGAGTAAAGTGCTTATCCTACAATACCTATAGATGATGAATCATCAGAAGGATGATTTGTTTAAACCAACTTGAACCACTAAAATGAAGTGAATAACTATGGGTTGATCATATACTAGGTTTGGATGATGTATTTTAGAGACTGGTCTTAAGGGGCGAGCTTATTCAACTGACATTTTGTTTGATAAGCACCACAGTGATCAGCTTTGCAAGAGTTTATGTTATTGAATTGATTTTTAATTGGTTGATACACCATTTAAAAGGATGGTTGTATCCGAAGAACGGTGTTAAGCCTGAAAGCACTAATTCCTCTTATTATGTTTTATTATTTTTTTAAATAAAGCTTTTTAGTTTATGCATAGCGTGGTGATCCTGATCAGTTGATGTTTTACCTGTATATTTTATTTCCATTTCTGTGGACCTTTAGCATTCCTGGGTTTGGTGTTGTAGAATATAGATTTCTTGAGTTGTCATTGCATAAAAAATCAAAAAAATCATTTACTGGACAGGGGAATGCTTTTTCATTGCAAACACGACATAATCAAACCTCAATGTATTGACGGGGCAGTGAAGCTTTGTCAGTGTTAGTATTGAGGTACAGTGAATTCCCTCGTGGTAGAATGGAAGTCATTGTCGAATTTTTCACCTTAATGTCAAGGAATAATTTCCTGAAAAAATGTAACAAGAGCACACCTGCTGCCCCTTAGAAACAGGCATGCTCAATCAACTCACAGTGATTATCTTGCTCATTACACTGTAGCCTGTTTCCATTATGGTTGGATATAGGTACCATCTGTTCTGGGTGAAGAATTCAACATCTGGTCAGATGTCTTTTCTGAGTTTCATTATATCACACAAAAAATGTTATATCTTTAACCAAAAAAATTGAATGTTTTGTCACTGCAAGCATGAAATAAGAGATCGTACAATGGTGCAGTAGTCAGAGCAGCTGCTACAGAGTGTTGTCTTCTTTTGTTTGAGTCTTGGCCTAGGCTACTTATTTGTCAAGTTTGCACATTATCCTTGTATTTATGCTGTTTTTGCTATGTTCTCCTGCTTCCAGCCAAAGACATGATGTTAGTTTACTGTTAACCTTCAAACTGCCTGCAAATGTGCATACAATTTGTGCTCAAGTTGCTGTGTTATGCAATAGATTGTATTTTTGTCCAAGATTAGTTCTCTCTCTGTCTTACATCTGTTTGCCATGAATGGTTCTAGCTCACATATACCCTGAAAAGGATAAGGAATGTACCTGTGATAAACAAAAGAATAAATGCAACATGCAACAGACAAAGCTCCATGTACTGAGGGATGGACATGTTGACAGGATCAGTGTACTGTTGTCAAATTTAGTATCTAGCTGCACTGTAATCCATACAAGGAAGCAATAGTAACAGAAGCTCAAAAATAATTCAGCATGGAACTCAATGACTCTTAGATATAGGCATGCAGATTTATTTTGGAGTGAGTCAAGTTGCATTATCAATGGACTGATTCCATTAGGGGTGAGTGTGTCACGTTTCCTCAGAGTTAGAAATGCAACTCATGTCCAAAATATATATTATGCAGAGCAAAAATTGTGTCAGTATTAAAATTCTACCCACTTTGTAAGACAGGGGAAATATTTTCTTCACTGCTGCATGTTGTGACTAAAACCCCTGTACTCTAATCAGTGTGGGATGGTGATGTGGTGCAGTCAAATTCAGCAATGAGCCACCTTGAAAATCCTAATGTTAGACTGACATTCTTAGGTCCATCTTGTATGTGAGTGTTTTAAAATTCCATTAAAGTATTTTTGAACTCTTAAAGGCGAAATTACGTAAATCCTTTTCCCTGTAAGCATTACATCTAAGGTTTTAGTCATCTGAGACCAATCCTCTGAAGAGATTCATGGACACAGAATGCCTCTTGTAGAAATCCACTAGTCGTTTTCTTAAGTCCTGACATTGCCCTTCTCAGCACAATCCTATAGATAGCTAATGACTGAATGATAAGATACAGTTCATCAATCTCGGTTCTACCCCAAATCCTACAGTTTTCCTATCAGCCTCTTGCATTTCACTGAGTCGAAGGTCTGGTAAAAGTTCAGGTAGACTATGTCTATAGGTACTCCCCTATCATTCTACTGTAACTCACTTATAACATTAACTGTAAACTCTTTTTCTTCAGGCACCCATATTGGTTATTATCATGAACATTGTTGCCCTCTAGAAGTGTTACCATCCTTCCCCTCAGAATAAATTCCATGACTTTCCCCTGCTATTGTCACATCTGCACTAAACAGTAATCTGTTAGAAAACCTTTCTCAGGAGATCTGTCAGGGAGTCAGCTTATTATTTTAAAGGTCCGTGATTTTAGAGTTTTTCTTGCCTAAGTAATCTTGGCTTTGTCCGGAATTGAATAGCATGAGTTCTTGCTGCTGGAGTTTGACTGGCAAGGGTTGTCATGGCAACATTACACACACAAACAGGGCAGTGTATAGCTGATTGCTGCTGGTTTATGCTGTAACATCGCTCATGACTATAATAACTTGCAAAAAAAAAAAGCTATCAGGTAATGCACAAGCAGGACAATTACTTTTATTAAGAGAAATAGCTAGCCACATTACTTCATGAGGCTAAAGCCTGTCAGAGAAGTAAACATTCAAGTGCATGTCTACTTCGAATGTAATAGGAATGCAAAACCAAAGATTACATCACACTGGGAACTTAATGAAGACTGGAACTGTTCATTTACAGCATATTAAAGCAACATGACCCTGTGGGTGGGAATAAACATGACCTAGTTAAAGTGGGTATTGCTTTTGTCAGATTGAATTCTGACCCAAATTTTCAAAATTGGGATTGTCCCTTTAACACTCTTCTAAACGTAGAGCTATTCTCTTTGTCATATGGGATAACTTACCAGTAGAAAAAAGAAACAGTTCTTGGGCCAAATTGCTCCTGGATGCAGTCAAATCAAGCAGAGGACAATTCAAATGGGAACTCCATCCGCCAAACCGGTGTGGCTCTCTTAACGATCTCTGTGCAATCGGTGAGTGCATAAATAAAATAGAGGGATCCAGCAGCAGGTAAAATCTCCAAATATCAGGAACAAGAAGGAAATACCTGCTGCTGGAACCTCTATTTATTGGGGAAATACAAAAGAAAATAAAGTTGGTGGTGGAGGTGTTAGGCAAGTGGTATCTTGGATTGCAAGAATCCGATTGGCTCCCACCACTTGATTTATCAACCACTTTAAAATAGGATTTTCGACTAAAAGTTTAATGAGACCTTAATGTAAAAACATGCTGAATCGTAACTGTATAAGGTAAATTACAAGTTCAGCTATGATTTCAGCATATTTTACATTAAGCTGTGCTACAAATCTGTACTGAAGTTTCTCTCGCTTGTGGAAGGCACTCGGGGGTGCAACAGCTTGTATTTGCTATCGTCTCATAGCATGCTTAGATGTAAACACAGAGGCGCTATGAGATGGTAGTCGGGGTTAATGAGTTAAGGGCCACAAAAAGCAGTCTGTCTGGCCATGTGCTTTAGCCTTCCTTAGGTAATCCATTTCCCACATCGGCCTCCTTCTTTCCATATCATGGTGTCTGTCAACTATTCTAATTCTACCCTGATTTCCTCCCAGTATGGCACTCTCCCTTTTCTCTACTGTTTGAAGATTGAAATAAAGTACTTATTCAGTACATTTGTTTTTAGACACACTGCTGTGATCTTCCTTCAGTTTTTTCAACCTACCCAGCTTTGTCCTCTGTTGTAAAAAATCTGGCCAAATTTGTTCCCTGTCTTTCTTCTGCTGTGAATATAAATACCCTAAATTCTCCTGTTGATCCATTCTGCTAACTCCCTTTCAACTTTAGCCTTTATTGCCCTTAACAGCCATTTTAATTTTTGCTAGCCTGTTTATACTATGCTTCCTTTACTTCCTCGGTCCTATCCTTTCTACTTTTTGTATGTCCTATCTTTTGTTCTATTTGCTGATCTTATATTCCTATGTGGTCACACTGGCCTTCATTTTCCTGAGCCTTTTTGTCTGTCTTCACAGCCTTCTCTATCTCCCCAGTTACCCAGTCACTGACCTACTTCCATAACATGTTTACTCTGCTTGTTAGATCCCAGTTACTAACTTGTCATTGACGACTTCATGCAACATAGCACAATCTACCCTTCTAAAATCCCACTCTGTCATCTTTGCCATTTTTATAATTGCATTTTCTCCCTACTGTAAACCACATAGTGATATGAAGTTTACTGCCTAATGTTGATTTTACTTGGTAATCCATAACACCCTCTGTGTTGGTGAAACATTGTCCAGAATTCTATCTTTCCTATTGTAGTTTTGCACAAAATGACCAAAAGTTGATAGCCCAAGACAGTAGTCAACTCCAACTTCTTTACTGCCCCAGAGCACATCATCAGCCTATTACTCCAGGCAGATTCAGATGTACCATGAATATTGCACCTTTCTCTACCCCATTTGTTTATTCTTTCCTTCAGTCTCTCAGCCTTCTCTGTTGTATTTAGTAGATGTGCTCACAATAATCTGTCAGCTCTCCACTGCTTCGGTACCTTATCTACTAGAACTGTTAGCATAGCTTCTAACCCTGGATGTACCCTTGCCCTATTCCTGATGAGGCACTGTACCTGCTCTCTGATCCTCACATCTGATGTCCTTTATGTAGATTGCTACTCCACACCATATTTACCTTGCTTTCATTCCTGAAAAAATATACCAAGACACCTGTTCTTGTACCGCTCTTGTCCTTGATCCATCTTTTTGTAATAGCAATAATTATCCCCTCCTGTGTCGCTGCCCACAGCTGGTTCATCTTCCAGCCCATACTCCTTGGACTGCAGTGTTTAATACTATGCTGACATGGTCCTAGTCCTCCTTTGTAGTTCTTCTCTATACTCTGCATTTCATTTTTTACCTTCTATCTACTGCCTCAACATCTAACCCCCCCACCCCCGTTCTGCTTCTATAACTTTCCTTCCCCCTTCTTAGTTCAATGTCATGACGACTAACATGTTCTTAACTCAGCATTAAGGACCACTCTCTCTTATAGGATAAGACAGAGTCTGCCCCTTGTATAGGGTTGCATCTCTCTGCTATGGCTCTCCCCATTCTTCTACTTTCCCTAAACCTTCCTGACTTGTCTACTACTCTCCCTTTTACTATACATCATACATTTCACTCTGTTGAATACTTTGGGAACTGATGCAGACAATACTTTTGAGAATGCTACATTGGGCCTCTTCTTTCATCTGTCTACCACCTCCCTGACTTCAGCTATCTTCTCCAGAGATCATTGCTGCCAACTTGCTCCACAACATACACCCCCTTTATCAGTTAGTTTTGGTCATCTCCTCCCATGCTGTACTTGGTCTAAGCTCTGAGACAAGTTTCATTAAATATAAACTCACCTAGCCTCCTAATTTATTTTGTGATCTAGTCTTCAGTCATTATCTTCTCTTTTCCCAGAACTGGCTATCCTTTCATTATTTTGTTGTCCCATGCCACTACTCCTATCTGTAACATTTCCAAGCCTACATTCTACCATCTGAAGTCTTTCAGCTCACCTATGCTGGTTGCCTCTCTCCATATGTTGAATGTAAGCTCTTCTCCATGCATCCTGTGCTGTTCCTAAATGATGTAGCCACTCTTGTGTCCTCCTCCTACCCCTTCTGTCTGGTGTTCTCCTTCTCTCTCCACTTCCCTTCTGCTTACTTGCAGTGTTGAGTTTTACATAGCCACCTCTGGCTCTTTCTCCCCCTTATCACTTGTTACTACTATTTGTTTCTCCCTCCACCTTGGATGCTTCTCTTCATCCCTATTATTATAGTTGTATCTTCCACTTTCTGTATTTATCTTATTCTGTGTCACCCCATTGGAATGTACTCTTCTGACAGTCACCTCCCATATTCGTGTTCTCTTTATTTCCCTCCTAACGTTTTCTACCCCACTTAGTCTGCAGGCCTCCTATAACTTCCTCTTCATCTGCAGGTATATAATTCCTGCCTTTATAACCAATCCACAAAGATTTCCAGCTCCTGTATTTTATTGCAAACCTCTGTCGTTCTCCTGTAGACACCAGATCCTCTGCTGGTCCAAAGGTCCCTGAGCTAAACAGCAATTCTACAGTCTGAGCATCTCACAAATATCTCCCAAGCACTTCATGAAATTTTCATAATTTATTTCACTTATTTTCTTCATTTTTGTGTGCCAAGCTAAACCTTTTTAGTCTCCTTATAGGACAATACTAGAACCTAGATCAGAAATTTTAAAAATGTTTATAAACAAGCTGAAAGGGTGGTTTAAACTGTATATATTACACACCAACAAGTGTATGGGAATTTATGAAGATGAGAGTAGCTAAAATGTAATCAGGTTAAACAAAAGACCTTCCCAACATGATCTTCTAGAGCTCACTACAGCATCATTTACAGTTCTGATTTTAGGATTATGGCAAGATATGTGCAGTTTGCATGTATGTCCATATTCACATGGGTATTTGTTGCAGATTCTGGTTTTCTTTTACATTTAAAAGACCCAATGACAGACTGATTGGTGAAAGTAGCCTTACAAGGGCGTCTGTGACCTTTGAAGGCCTGACATTCCTTTTAAAGAACCTTTTCATGGTTGGTTCCTGCTCTGTAACTTTTACTTCCCAAGAAATAAGCTGGGATCTCCCATTCCCTAACCTGGATACAGTGCACTGAGGGGAATATTGGATGAATGAAAAATAAATGATTAGCCTAGAGTACACTGACAAACTGAAAATATCCACTAACGAAGAAACTGTAACCACACTGAGTAAAAAAACAAAATTCATCGTCTCTGTTACTCATCTTAATAAATAATTTTGTTTTTTTTCAGTCAGTGCGGTTACAGTTTCTTCATTAATGGATATTTTCAGTTTGTCAGTGAATTTTCATATTATTTTTGGCCTAGAGTACAGCCAGGGGAGCCTGCAAATTTTTTTGTAGGGGGTTGCAAACCCACAGCCTCCACATTCAGCCAACACACACAGCCATTCCAGTGTCTCATTACTTGGCTATTTCTCCCCAGTTGCCATAAACACGGTTCAAAACTCTCAGAGTGCACACTGTTTTATGCTTTACTTGTACAGTGATTACAAATAGTTGGATTTAATGTACAACTTTTTTTTTCAAATTTTATAGCACAAACACTGATAGACATTTGCTAAACAAACCAATAGACTTACAATGAAATCAAACTTAGCATTACACCTTCTATGCCTTTGAAACTCACATTCACTGAAAAAGCATTGAAACCTACATTCAAATAAAATGCATCTGGCTAGTGGTGGTTTAAGTTTACCTCTGGGCTGTTTTCAAATCATAGTCCCCTTGCACACACTTTTAGGACCATTCAAAAGTTTTTTTGATTCACCTTCCTGATTGTATTACTTATAATATATAATAACTGAATTATATCCCTTGTATGATGCAGCACCACTTGTTAGAGTGTGTTTTAAATTTATAGTTTTGAACATTTTTTCAGTAAGCAATGAAACAAAACATATCAATCAATAGTGACAAACTGCCCAATTCAGAAAATGTCAGCCATAAAAGGCCACTCAACCTTCTGTCATTACAAAACACCAATATCAATCAATATGCACAATCTCTGCAGAAATAAGTCATCTGAATAATTCCACATTAAAGAGATCTGAAACTAATGAAGAGGTTGCTGCTAGAAAACAACTTTATATTTCAGGATTTCATCTACAAATTCAGTGCCTGCTGCCCATGAAGAATACATTGTCTGTGTGGCATTAAAAAATGATAAGCTGTTATACTGCAATAGGGAATGGGTGGCAATCTGAAAAACAGGCTCACAGTTACTAGGCATCTCATCCAAAGGGGGACATACTCAGGACTGCAGCACCCCAACCCCTTAAGATACAAATCTACATGCTGTGGGAGTAGCACCTACAGACTTCTGGATCAAGATGCAAGCATATTACCTGCTGTGCTACTAACACTGCTTTAAAATTCTGCACCAGAATAGTGATATCATTTGCTAAACAAAACAGTTACACATTTTAAGCAGACTTAGCATGAGCAGCAGTCAGTGGCGGCTGGTGACTTCAAATCAAAGGGGGGCTGCAGGAGACAGCTGAATGGGTGGGGCCAATGGGAAGGGGTGCAGCCAACTAGAAAGGGGAGGAGCTATGCTCAAAACCACAAAAACTAAATATACTGCCCTGGGTGCCAAACCGTCATTATGAGAGTCCGATCAAGACAAAATGAAGTGTAGAAGAATAAAAATATTTCAATGCATTGGCTGCATGACAGCTTAATATCTAGATGGAAACAAAAAAGGTTGTGAGGCATGAAAAAATAAATTACTTTTTTTAACTACATTAATGGAATGCCAGTCAAAATCAAGTATAAGAAATACATTAATGGAATGCCAGCCAAAATCAAGTATAAGAAAAACAAGCAGCACTCAACTCAAACCACTTCTTGCACTGCAGTTCTAATTATAATTTATATTCAGCTTTATTAAAGTACCAAGTAACATGCTGAAAGTAGAACTCTCTGATGCCCCCACTTGTAAAAATGTTCCTTATCCAAAAAAAAAAAAAAAAAAAAGACCTGCTGCCTGACATCTACTTGTTTCATGGGGAAAATATGAACAAAGTAAAAAATGAAAAGCAAACAAGAAATAAGCTCAAGATACATTGATTAAAAGGATTACTGTACAGGTTATGGACCACACAATTGGCATTCTGTTTACGGGTAAAGCCTGCAGAGATGACTGAAGTCTCCAAGTGTAATGAGACTCTTAAAATAATGTAAGCCTGTCCTTTATTACAAATACTGTCATATGCATTTCAATACCCAAGGCTTATACATTATCTAGTTAAGTATTCTCATCATGGCAACAGAAAGGCTTTCAATGTTGACAATTCTTTAACAGTATGCTTATTAAAGCTTACTTGCATCTTGCAATCTCAGCCAAGCTTACCTGATGGTCATTAAAGTATTGCTACTTAAACACAGAGCAACAGGTACTTTGAGTAATAAGCATAAATCAACAGTACAAAAAATATGACAAAAAACAGACCATTCTGTAAAAATCAAGGACAGATGAAAAGCCACTCTAGAGGTACTTGTGTCTACCTTGGATGGGGGGGGGGTATTCTGCACATTTACACTGCATAACTACTCTTTGCCGTGCTTCGACACATCCAGAGTCACTACATGGGGGAGTGGGGTGCAACAAGTATGTCACAGATTGAAATGTCTCTGGCTGACTTGTGATGGCCCTGACACATTTTGTCGTACCTCTCAACCTCAGAGCAAGAAATCTGGACAAAGCCATACAAAGAAATGGGACAAAGGCCCAAAAATAAGGACAATTTTTAAAATATTGCTCTTATAAACTTAGAAAGATAATAGAGGTCTTGCATTAGTATGAATTTTCTGAATGGTATGAAATCTAAAACTCAAATGACTGTCATTATTTTCTAACTTCAGTGTTTAATGATTTGTCACTAATTTGCCAAAAAACACAATTTTATGAAAAATGAGGATGTAAAAATATATAATAGCAACACAATACAGCTGGGAACCTGTCAAAGAAGGGACACTTTAATATTAGTACTGCTAACTTGAGCAGCTGACAAAATAAAATAACCTACATGTATTTCTGAAATAAAAGTAATCTAATTAGTTATTTCTTAATTATAAACCCTCCATGTTTTCTTCCAAAATTGCTATTTTGCGGAGGGATCATTAGGGGAAGAGCAACAAAATCAGGGACAGTTGAGAGGTTTGGCTATGCCTAATTCTATAAAGCAATTTATTTGCATGTACCTCTCAACCTGTAATGCAATAAATCTGGACAAGGCCAAATATATTGGGGGAACATATAAACAGTACTAAAAATTGCTCTTGTATAAACTGAGACAGTTGATAGAACAGGTCTTACTTTAGCATGCATTTTTCTGAAGGTTATGAAATCTGAAACTCAGTGTGTCATTATTTAGTGACTTAATTCCTAAATGATTTGCCAGAAAAAACATAAATTTTATGAGGAACAAACCAAAAATAAGAAGCAAAAAATCTATTCATTCTTTGAAAATCTGGACAGTTGGGAGGTATAGTTCAGCTGGGGCTGCCTAAGTTTGCCACCCTTCCCCCTCACAAAATCATGGTCGAATGGAGCCTCCCCCTGCAGCCATTACTTGGCTATTTCACTCCATTTACCATAAACACTAATGTGCATACTGATTTACTTCTATGATGATTTGAACTTCATTTGAAAGTTTATTTTGCATTTTACAGCACAAACACTAAGACATCTGCTAAACAAACTTGGCATTAAAACTTCTCTGCCCTTGAAACTCACACTCATTGAAACATTGAAACCCACATTCAAAGAAAATACATTTTACCCATGGCAGATAAAGATTAATTCTGGGCTGTTTTCAAATCATAGGCCCCTTGCATATGAAACATACATGTGCTCTTTGATACACCTTCCTATTGCTTTGAACATTTTTCCAGTAAACAATGAAACAAACCGCATGCACCAATGACAAAACTGCCCAATTCAGAACATTTCCATCATAAAAGTCTACTCAAACTTCTACAGTCCACTATTATCAGTAAATATGTACAATTTTACAGTTCACCATTATCAGTAAATATGCACAATCTCTGAAGTAGTAAAAAAGTCATCTAAATAATTCCACGTTAAATAAATCTGTAATTAAGAGTTTGCTGCTAGCAAACACCTTTATATTTCATGGTTTCATCTAAAAATAAAGTGTCTGATGCCCCTGAGGAATAAATTGCCTAAATTACATTAAAAATAAGCTAGTAATATTGCAATAGGAAATAGATGGCAAACTGATAACAGGCTCATAGTTAGTATCTTAACTTTCAGTACGACAGCATTCACCTCTTATGGGAGTAGAACCAACAACCTTCTGCATCAAAAGCAAGTACACAACCTGTTGTGCTATTAGCAATGCAAGCTGACTTAGCATAATCAACACTAAACTTCTCTTCCCCTGCAGCTCTCAGCTCCTTGTAAAATCTACTCAATACTCAACTGCATCTCAACTTTGCAGCACAAGAAATCTGGGAAAAGCCAAATTTATTGGGGTGGGTCAAAAGGGAAAAAAACAGGGATACATTAAACATTGCTTGTATAATCTTGGAAAGCTGCTAGAATAAAATGCTGTGTTACCACCATACATTTTACTGCCAAGTTCCCTGTGCAAAACAGTCAGAGCAACATACCACTACGCCAAATCAGCTGCTTTGTGAAAGAGAGGAAGACTGAAACTTAAATGGCTATCATTTAATGATTTCAGTTCTCACCACAGCTGTCAACCTCTTAGCACAAAACACCTGGACAAACCCAGTAATGAGGGAATACAGCCCTCAAACATATTCAGTGAATTCAGTTCTTGCCATAGCTGTCAACCTTACCACAAAAAACCTGGACAAAGCCAATAACAGGGTAATGCAGTCCCAAAATAAGGACAAATTTCAAATAGTCATCTTATAAACTTAGAAAATTGCTAGAATAAAAGGTTGTGTTACTATATATTTATTACTAGAATAAAAGGTTGTTTTACTATGTATTTTCTGAAGAATATGAAGTCTGAAATTCAAATGCCTGTCAATTTTACTTCTGACGGAACAAAAACAATTTTCAGCAGAGGTCCAGGGAGAAATACTGTAGACACATGTCTTTGTAAAATGGCAGGACACCAGAGCAAATCCACACAAACACAGGGATAAGATGCAGACTCCACACAGAAGGCACCCCGGCCAAGAATCAAACCAGAAAAACTATAGCTGTGAGGCAACAATACTACCACTGCACCATCAAATATGTAAGGAGTTAAACATTCAGAAACCTGAAGTCTATAATTCAAATGCCTGTCAATTTTATTTAACATTTGTTAATCAGGACAGTCTGACTTGGAACAGAAAAACAATTTTCAGCAGAGGCCCAGGAAGAAATAATGCAGACATGTCTTTGTAACATGGGAGGACACAAAAGCAAACCCACACAAACACAGGGAGAAGATACAGACCCCACAAAGAAGGCACCCCAGCCAAGAATTAAACCTGAGAACCTGCAGCTGTGAGGCAACAATGCTACCACTGCACTATCAAATACCAAACATTGCAGCATTTACAAACCACAGACATTATGAGGAACAGATCAGATCAAATATGAGGCAAAAACCTGCAATTTTTTTACAAATGGTGGTGGGTAGGAAATTCAGGTCTTTAATACCTGCATACAAGGTACAGGGTTCAAGCCTGAGATATTCCCTACCACACCACCATGAGTGTAACCACCAGTATAGGGTATTTTCACACACACTCCTTACCTGTAGCTGAAACACCAGACCCCATAAATCCACATCCCTGTAGCTGCAGATAATATAATGATAAAATTCTATAACACCACTTTCATGCTGCAGGACTGATGGTAGAACCCACTCTGGTAATTTGGTATTTTCACATTAGCCACAATGAGTCTGATTTTGTGTAAATCACAGATGTGCAATTTCACATAGTAGAATAGAATCATGTGTGTGCATAGCTATTGTTAAACACCTTCAAAACCCAAAGCTGACTCAGATTATCTGTGGCTATGTGACACCTCATAATGACTGAATTCTATCAGCTGAGTTGTAAGGCAAAAAGAAGAGGATGAAACTTGATTTCTCATGCTAAAAAATCATACAGTACATTGATGTGAACATTTTTATGTTAGCTATATTAGTTCAGACAATGTCTTATCTCCCATCATTAGAACAACCAGCCTGTCTTTGTTGTGGTACCATGCTGCCTGAGTTCCTTCTCAACTTCTCATCTTTCCTGAGGTTTTTTTTTTATTTTCTTAATTTGACCTACTAAAGTCTTTAGTTTCTTATGAGATCCATATCTATAAACAGTGCTTCTAATTAGGCAATTAAAAGCTTGCACTTTTCCAAGAAATATAGCAATGTTGTACCCAGCAATTAATTTGGGGTACAATGCAGACTCCACACAAAGGCATTTCATCTAGAAACCTTATAAGAGAACCAGTAGCTGTGAGGCAACAATGCTAGCCTCTAATATTTCCCTGCAGTTTAGCTTACCCTTAGCTTACCCTTCCTACTTACCTGGTATACTTCTGCACCTTCTCTCTGTTCTTCTTCTTCTAACTTCTTTCTTCTTCTACTACTTCTTTCTTCTGTTCTTCAGCAAAATAAAACAAACAAAAAAAAATCCAATGGCAAATTAATAAGTATCGGTGTCTGCATTAAAATCCTTCCTGTGTGACTGACTCAGTCACGATCGAATCAATCCCACAACTGGCTTACTGTTTGATTCTCGCTCTTTTCCCAGCACATAAAGCCTGGGAAGAGAGTGACAACCAATCAGCAGCATTTAGCCCAAGCACGTCATGTATGTGCCTGCGGACGTCGCAGTCCGAACCCCTTCCAATTCTATGTGGTTTGGAACCGCATAGACTGCTGGGCATCACAATGATGCCTTAATTAGTCCCCTGGGCTGCAATGAAAATTAAAAAAAAAATCTTTATTTAAAACCGCCACAACCCGAGGTGGTTCAAGTGCGCATGCGCATACTTCCGAGTCGTGGACTCGGAGACAAACTGTCACAAAGAAAGTAATTTTTAAGTAAAAGTATACCAAAAAAATAATACTGTGCTACACAAAAAGGTACATTTTCTTTTTTTTAGCTGAGGGGGCTGCAGTCCAGCAGTCCGATGCCACGAGCCACCCCTGGCAGCTGTAAACTTCTCTTCCCTTGAAGCTCACAATTCCTTGAAAATGCACTTGAAAATAAATTCCACCTGCTAACACTAACTAAAGCATTTCACTTTCTCTCTCTCTCTCTCTCTCACACACACACACACACACACAACACACACCTCAACCTCTTAGTACAAGAAATCTGGACAAAGCTTAAAATAAATAGGGACAGTTTATAAATGCTGGTTTCATGAACTTAGCAAATTGCTAGAATAACATGATTTGTGTTAGTATGCATTTTTCTAAAGGATATGACATCTGAAACTCAAATATCTGCCATTATTTACCAACTTCAACCCTTTTTAGGAGGAATATATGTCAAAAATCTGGACATTCTGCAAACACCTGGACAGCTGAGGGGTATGCTACCTCCCTCTTATACAAATACACACACACACACACACACACACACACACACACACACACACACACACACACACACACACACACCATACCTCTCAGTCTCTTAGCACAAGAAATCTGAACAAAGCCTGTTATAATGTTGGGGGCAAAGGCCAAAACTAGGGACATGTTTAGAAAGTTGCTAGAACAACAGGATTTTATGTTAGAATGCATTTTTCTGAAGGATATGAAGTCTGAAACTCAAATGCATGTTATTATTTAGTAACCTTAATCCTTAACCCATTCCAGAATTTTCATGAAGAATAGACCAAAAATATAAGGCAAAAATCTGGTCATTCTGTGAAAATCTGTACAGTTGAGTGGTATGCCACACAGACATACATCCACCTACCTCCTTAGAAAGTATATAGAACAAGTTTTGCCTTAGCATGCATTTTCTGAAGGATATGAAGTCTAAAGGTCAAATGTCTGCCATTATTTTCTGATTTCATCAATCCATCAATCCTCAACCCCTTTTCCCATTTTGCACATGGGGTCGGGATGTCACTTCTGCAGTGACAATCATCTCGAGCTAAGGTTTACACCGCCGGGTGGTTAGCCCTGCCAAGGTAGTTCATTCGCACCACTCACTCGCATGCACACTCTCACCTATGACCAATTACAGTGCCACATAATGTGTTGCTACCTCTAAGCAGGTGAAAGCCATAATACATATTGTTCTACTGCTATATGAAAGATATAAACCTTGACAATGAGCAACAGACATGGAACAACACAATCATATGGGCTGACAGGAGATGAGGTTTACCTCTTCCAAGCGCCAGTGGATTCACTTTATAATCTCGAAATACTGAAATATCGAATTTCAGTATCTTGAGACAATAAAGCCAAAAATCCAAATAACTGACAACCAAGAACTGCGAAAATCAAAATCGTGATCATACACATACACACACCACCACACAAACAAACATGCATACACCTACCTAACTGCACTACAAGAAGCA
This sequence comes from Protopterus annectens, assembly GCF_019279795.1. Lineage (NCBI taxonomy): Eukaryota > Metazoa > Chordata > Ceratodontiformes > Protopteridae > Protopterus > Protopterus annectens. The sequence goes on from NC_056733.1 coordinate 1,529,232,700, forward strand.
AAACAACACACAAAAACACAACATAACATACAAACATACCTACCCTACATATAAACGGGGGAAAGCTCCCCTGCACCCCCCATGTGGGAGGCTGTGCCCCCCACATCCCCATTACTTATATGTATAATAACTCTGAGGTTGCACTAAACACACAAACACATAAAACCCACCACTACACACACTCACACACACTAAAATCCCTACCCAATACCCTTACAAAAACACCCACTTACCTGAATCCCCAGCTAAATCCACAAACCACACCGCACGTCACGAATGCAACACCACAATGGTGGATTCGACATTTCTGCATTCAATATAGTGCAGTTTTGAATAACTGCACTTTCGACTTTGTAGTCTCGAAATACTAAAATTCAATATTTTAGTATTTTGAGCTTATAAAGTGAAACCGCACCAACACATCAGTGATAGCAAATCATCCTAAGTTTAACTCACTCTCTAAGTTTCAGACAACAACAACAAGCAAATTACTGAGAATACAACACAGAGAAAATGTTAGACCCAAAGAAAATTCAGCAAGTATTACAGTAAACAATAAGCTACCCTAGAAAATTCAGAAAGATACAATTAAAAAAAAAACACTGACAGCCTGTTTACATGTCTATCCTAAAACCATAATTAGTTATATCTCACACTTTCTTCAGAGATGTGCTCAGAAGTTCCAAAAAAGTCTGCATCAGCAAATAAATACACATTTATTTCTAAGCATCACATGACTCTAACAAGCTCCTAAAAGATCAGAACTTTGACTGGCAACTGCTCAAACAAATGAACATGGCTAAAACCTTGTTTCCTTACTTCTTAAAGAGAAAAAAAATAGTTTCTGAAAATAATGCTGACTAAGGACCTTCACCTACTACTTTTATAATCTATCAACTTCTAAAAAAAAAATAAAATAAAAAAAAAATCAAGACAGCATATTTCACTGTGATGTAAAATTTCAGCTTTACACCTGAGAATTCAGGCAGCTCTCACACCACAAATATAGGAAGTATATGGCAAGCAGCAATGTCTGTATGACTGTGTACTGCTGCAGCACCTCCCACTAGACATTCCAGAGTACTTGGTCATATTCCTCACCAGGTCAACAAAATAAATGTAGACCATACTGTTGAACTCTCAAGACCCCTTTAACATCTGCAAAATTATAAAAATGAATTCATTATTGCCTGACCAGGAGACAAATGTAATTGTTACTCATGAATTTGATACCTAATTATTGGATAGGTCTCCTTTTGAGTATCCTGGCACAGACATTGTCGGTGAGGCAGAAGAGTGCGCAATCCTTCAGTCCTAAATGATTTGCCAGAAAAAAACAGTTTTATGAAAAACAAACAAAAAACATGAGGCATAAATCTGGATAATTGCGAGGTATGAGCCCACCTTACACATACTCCTACTTTCTTACTTACACACACACACACACACACACACACACACACACACACACACACACACACACACACACACCTATCTGCTTCTTGCGCGCACACACACACACACACACACACACACACACACACACACACACACACACACACACACACACGCACATACCTACCTCTCATTTTTACATTCGTCCATAGTCCAAATATCTTCTGAAATTCAAATTCCACACGGGCATGGAAGATGAAGACAAACCATCAGTCGCCAGATGTAGAAGATGAAAACAGGTTGCATAACACTTGTTGCTTCTGTGTGACTGGAAGCAAAATGGGCATTCTTAAAGAAGAATGCCCTTAAAAAAAAATTTTTTTTTTTTAATTAAAAGAAAATTAATTTCCCGGCCATCCAGTTCCACCTGCCTGCAGGGGTGCCCTTGAGTACAGCTGTTTCTTTAACGTTTAATTCTCATCTTTAATGAAAAGTGGCTTCAACTGTAAACAGCACAAAGTAATAGGTAATACAATTCTGAACTGCTGGAGCTTATTTTTAAGATTTTTTTTGGGGGGTGGGGCAGATGGGTTACTTTATAACTGGGCACCTTTAAAGTTCACAACCACTTAAATTAGGCATATATGCTACACTTGATATAACTGTTTAACAGAGTCTTCAAACTAAAGAAGATATTACTGAACTGAGATAAATAACAGGTATATGGTTAACATCCAGTTGTTCCTGCTCTGTAGTGGCAAGAAATGGGACATTATTTATCTGTCTATCTATCTATCTATCTATCTATCTATCTATCTATCTATCTATCTATCTATCAGTTCATCTATCCATTTATCTATCTATCAATCCATCTTATGTTGACTCAGGGCTAGTGGCCTGTTTTCAAAGGAGCCCAAGATAGTATTTATTCTACTAGCCAAAATTGGCCAGGGCATTGGCAAACTTCCCCTACTCTTTTAATAGGTGAGGTGGAATCTTGTATATCCACAGGAGCTACCACCAACTGAAGCAGATGAGACATTGGTTTAAAGTCTCATCCAAAGGAGGTTGCCACAGCATCATACTTTTTTACATTTTGTTAAAGCTAGTATTTCTTGATCTGTACCTGTCTCTTGTCAGTTCAGCTGAAACCATATTGTACCTAGTTATGTCCCCCATTATTTCTACATAATTTCATTATATGGCCCAGTGTTATTCTTTGTATATTAATGGCTGTTAACCTTTTTTTTTTGGTTCCCTCCTTCTTCATTTATTTGGCTTAACACTGTGCCCCAGTCCATTATCAAGTCCACCAGTCTCTCCTATAGCTCCTGAACTATTTCTGTTCTATGTCAGGGTCCAGTGTGGAACTAAAGGGCATCCTGTGTGAACAAGTCAGTGACCACTTTCATCAGGGATTCTTTCATTTACGAACTATCCCTTGATCCTTGCATTTCTATGGTAGTTTTTAGCCCTTATATTTTGTTTACAAATAACCCAGAGATGGGCTGAATGAGGATATATGGGACATTTACATGTTTCCCCCATGAGTGGGGACAGAGGTGCTAAACCAGGGAGCAAATTTATGGTTACCCATCCAATCATTCAAATGATATCTGAATAGAGTAAGAGAAGAATTTCGCTTGATGTGGAGTGGAAATGATTCTACTGAAGCAGTATTCTCTATGACACATTCCAGTATAGTCTATACTGTGTAATAGATCTGCCAGAACTGTAGAAGCTCTATGTATGAGGCACAGGTTACCTCTCACACTGGAGCCTGCATGATACTGGGAAGAGGGACACGGCTTTAAGATGGTCTGCATAGTTTTTGTGATTTAGGCTCTTGATTTTTTTTTATTGAGAAAGCACTGTGGTCATTCCAGTTGTGACAGGTGTTTGGACAGTTACATACCAAAAGGGGCCGTATAATTAATAATCAGCCTAATGAGCGTTGAGTACAGTAGAGCTATTATCTCCATAGATCTGGATGCAATATTCTTAGATGTAAGCTTTACAGTGAAAAAGGACTTCATTACAACAGTGAATGCACAGTGATCAAAGAACAGATCATTGTTGATTTAGGTTCCCAGATCCCTAGCTATGGGATTCATTTTTTGGGTGTTCTTGGCAATGTGATAATTACAAGGGGGAAGGACATATTTACCAATGGATAAAATTATAGACTTGCTGGCATTTAGTTTTAGTTCATGGTTTAATATTAGCTATTTGTTTGGAACAAGCCATCTTGGAGGATCATGGTTTCCTCCAGCGAGTTTATGTGGAACCAAATCGCAGACTTGGTCAGAAACCAACCCTTAACATTTGACCTATGACAGCTAGATGCCAAATAAGAGTAACTCAGGGATTCAGTCCTGGGGTACACCATTAGTGGCATGTCTTTTGGAAGAAGGTAGTCCCACCCATTCTAACTTCCTGGATTCTATTTGTATCAATTTGCTATTCAGTGAATAAAATGGGATTGGCATTTAGCTTCGAGACCTTCCCCAGGATTTACTAATCTTCCGTGTAAGACTAGATTAGTCTTACACGGAAACGCCAGTCTAAGAGTATGACGGCAGTGTGCCATGCATATTAATGAGGGCACACTGCCTCAACTCTAAAGCTTACATGGAGCATGGACGAGTGTAGGGGGCATCAGACTGCCAAGCCGTCCAAAAATCCATGCCCCTGCACTGACAAAACCCAAGAAATGTCAAGTTACATGAGCGTGTCCACTCACATGTGTACATTGTAACACTACACTCTCCCATAGGTTAGTATTAGGCTAACTGCCTTTGTGAGCCTGGCCAATTATCCCTTGTGAGATTCAAACCCTGCACCTTGAATTTGTAAGGCAAACATCTTAACCATTAGGCCACCCTCCCAACCATATGTTAAACCTCGTACAAATTTAAAAATTAAAAGAAATCTATTTATTTTTTGTTTTATTTTCGATATAGCTGCCCGTATTTGCATGCGTTTGCTCGAAATTGCCCATTGCTTAGCTACAGTTAGCAGCTTAGACACCGAAGAGAATAATAAGAAAAAAATGTGCAAGTTAAGCAAAATAGCAATAGTGTAGTGGTCAGAGCCTTCACACAAAGAGGAGGCATTCCCAGTTCAAGTCCCACTACTGCACGTTCCATTTTGTGTTGGAAATCTGTATACAAAAATATTTCCTGACATTTATCATGTATAAGTTTTGTAAAAAGCATTCAGATGTTATATGTAGTAGTGAATGAATTATATATATATATATATATATATATATATATATGTATATGATGGTGAAATGGTTATGCATTCTGAGGCATAAGTAACTTATTTTAAGCAATATAAAGCACTGATAAGCACATTTTAGCAGTATTTAGCATATTTAAAACCAATTGCTCATAGCTGAGCACCGCGTTAACAAGGGCAATGTCTTTCAGCGTAGCTGGGCACTGCGCTAACCAGTGCAACGTTGGGCAACATCGAGCAACGTCGAGCAACGTTGGCCAACGTTGGGCAAAGTCTGGCAAAGTTGAGCAAAGTCGGCTAAACATGGCCACACCTCCTTTACTGTACCTTAACCATTCAGGTCTGTCCAGTAGGAAAATAAAAAGTAGTGAGAGGGCTCGAACTCAGGATACTGTGCACTATAGTCACAGTATATAACCACTAAGCAATGATAGCATCTTATAACCATGCACTTTCAACAAACACATATCTATCAAAGGAATATTAAACATTGCCAACATCAGCTAAGCAGGTGTGCCTACAGCTGAGTTTTTTCAAAACTGGCCAATCACAAATAAGTGTGGGAAATGAGGCATATTTAAGCTCCACAAGTGGGAATACTTGCCATAACTGGTTGTAGCTCCCATCTGCAGTCAGCATGGCTAGTGTTGGAGAAGGCACTCGATTTCGAGTGCAACGCTGGGGCATTGAGGAAACCAAAGTAATGGTTTGGCTCCTTGTCCACAATCATGGGGAAAGACTCCTGTAGAGCCAGTACCAGGACACCTAATATAAAATGGAGGCCTGGAACAGTGTAAATTGTGATCTTACCAGTGCCACTGGCATTCCTTGGACTGGTGAGCAGGTCAGGCACCATTATTCTGACCTGAAGCGACATAAGGAGGATCAACTGGACCAGTGGATCCAGGAGTCCCGTGCGATGCCTAATGCCCCAGTACTGAGTAAGTAGCCATTGTATTAAGTAGTTAAGAATTGCTATGCTTGTCTATACTATGGATAGGTATGTCTCAATATCACTGCATTTACTTCACAGCTGCAGGTGTCTGGGTTATGAATCAGCAAGCCCATGAAGATAGGTTGCAAGGCTGCGTCACCAGGCAGGTTAGTAATTATTCTGCATGTACTGTTATATAAAATAAATGAGAGAGCCTTCAAAAAGTGTTTTAACCCAATAAATAAAGGTGTAATAATCCTTTAATAAATGCATAATTCCTGGAGTGTGTCTGTGTCATTTTCTTTGATATGTTGTTGTACTGTTGCATTTTACAAATAGTACTATTGTATTAAGCAGTGTTAACCCACACTTGGGTAGGCCCATATAACATGGATGAAGGGAGTGTCAGTAGCTTTTATGCATATTTACAGCCTTCAACTGTTGGTTCATGCCCAGCATGTACAGGTTAATCTGGCACATGAGTAGCTTGGTATTGTGTTCCCCAGAAATGCCAGAGTGCTGCCAGAAATGTGGGGATCTGTTAACATATAACTGATACTTTCACCTGAACATATCTAGATAATTATATGAAAGTAGAGCTGTCAGTGAACCATCTTAGCAGTAGTGTGTATGAGCAACTCTCAAAATATGTAGCAGTAACATCTGCATCTTGGACAGTTTGTATGTAAGATACAGCTTATGTATATAATGATCTAGCAAAATCCAATTGCACAATATAAGGACATTGGGTAGTGTAATAATACGTGTAAGGGACATATAACTGCAGTTAATAGAAATGTAGTGAAAAGTAGAAGGATATATAAGTTGTTAATTGAGCTATCCTTTTCCACCCTACTGTATGTGCATAAAAAATGCAATTCCACACCTCAATTGGTATGTCTAATCTAAAAACATTTGTTGGGACATATGTCTTATTGGTTTATAAATATTTGCATTTATTTCTATGCATGTGTCCTGTTAAAATACCAAAATATTGGTGGCCTGTTGCCATCAATTCAAGCTGCATGTTGTTGTAATGTCCACTATTGTTCTATATATGCATGTGTTATGCTTGCTTTTCAACTGTTGAAAATCTGGTGTGTTGGGTTAATGGGAATACTTCTACATGCTGTTATAACTAATTGGGAATGATGTTGACTGTTACTAACCCATATCTTTATTAAACCCTCCAAAACATAGTTCGTATGGGAAGACCAGTCCCAGCAGACCCACCTGTCCCACCTCAGCTGGCCATGGCACCTGGCACCAGCAGGTCCGGTGCCCAGCCTTGGACATCCTCCTCTGTTGACCCTGTGCCACCTTCAGGTGAAAGCGCTGCAGGGGATGGGGCTGGGCCCCTGTGTGCAAGTGTAGGTGGAGGAGGTCTGCCTATAACCTTTTGAACGGTCCGGGCTGTGGTGCATAGAGAGATTGAACTTTCTGTTGCAGAACCTCTATGCCAGCTTGAGGCACGAGGGGCACAACTCCTGGGTCAGCCTGCCCCTTCTACACAGCCCCCAGCACAGCCACCCTCTGGGCTGTGAAGGTGCAGTGGTGAATGCCCATGAGTGGGGACCTCAGTCCCACTGTTTCCATCTGTGGGATCTTGGGCTTGCGATTTCCAAACATCCCTCCCCGTCAAAGGTGTTCACCCACCACATGTGTCATATACCGCCCCTGTATGCATCTTGTTTGTCTTGTCTGTTTACCTCCCCAGCCTACCTCCTCAAATATACCTACTTCCCCTACCCCACATTCCACTCTCACCTGAAAAAAAGGGCAATCTGCTCCCAGAAAAAAAATTACGCCCCATACATAGCTGCCCATTTTGCACACTTGTCCACTGGACACATAAAATGTAATTTAACTGGCATTACAACATACATTGTTGTCCTCACCCCTCTCTCAGGGGTTGAAGGTTTCATATCTACCTCCAAATTTATTCCATATGCACAGCAGTTGCTGTTAAAGAAATGGGCAGCTATGGACCTTCCCTACACCCATCCTGCACATCCGAGCTACTTTCCATACTGTCTTTCCCCTCTTTGTGCCTCTTTTTCACCACTTTCCTATCTCCCCATTTTTCTTTTCTTTCAAAGAAATGAGCGTGGGGGTTATCGGGAGTAAGCACTATTAAGCAGTAGTTAGCAGGTTTGCGCAAGTGTGCACTTGTTTGCGCTTAGCTAAGCATTGCTAAGCATCACACAAACCCGCCTACATCTGCTTAAAAGTGCCTTAGTCACTCTGTATGTGAGGGCCCTTGTTCTGCACAGGAGCAAAATAAAACACCTCTGTCAGTCTCGAACCCCAGACCTTGTACACACTACACAACATGAAATGCCACTAAGCCACAGTAGATATACAACAAGTTGGTGCTGAAATAAATATATCATGCATCAGAATGAGTGAATGTAAAGGAAAAATAGGAATGCCATACCACACAACTTGTTCTGTGATCTTTACCAACAGTTGTTGTGGGATTACATTACATGACTGTGATAAGAGAAGCAGCCATTCTAGCAGGAAGTAATGTTAAACCATCACTTTACAACACCACACAGTATCACAACAGGACAAACACTGGCATATCTGTTTAGGGCAGAGGTCATATCTCCCAACTGTCCCTAATTTTCAGGGATGTCCCTGATTTTGACACAAATTTTAGCTCTGTCCCTCTGAATCCCGCCTAAAACTACTGACTTTGGCCAGAAAGGTGGTGAATTACACTTAATGAATAATTACAATAATTAAGAGTTCGACGCTTCTTTTACTTCAGAAAAGGTGTATTAATTCATATGCTCTGATTCTCTCAATGTTTAGACTTAATGGCACTAACATTTTAAAGGTGTCCCTGACTTTTTCTTTACTTTTCCCTGAGTCTGTTCAAATATGTACCTGAGTGTTTGAGAGGTCTGGCAGAGGCAGAAACACAGAGGCATATCAGCCTTTCTGCTGTTACACACTGTGCAAATAGCTTTGGAAGGAGCTTCAGAAGCATACCCTTATGTAGGAATACAACACTGAAATACAAATGGATGTAGCCATGTGCTGGTAGCAACCAACTGTAACAATGCCATTTCTCTATTGCTGAAAAGACCTCTGTGGTGCACAGACAAAAATAACAGGCTATTCTCTGGCTACCATGTGGATAGGTCCACAGTTGGGAGTTATGCAGACAGACTACTTGCCTTGATAAATGTACACAGCAACCCTGTAAGTCCAGCAAGATAAAATCCACACAATTATATGTACACTCTCTGTACTTCTGCACCCCTACCCAAATGTAGAATATACCTGTGTGTGCAGAGTCTACCAAGGATCTAGGTAAGCATGCTCACAGTACTGACATGTGTCCAGTTTTTCTGAGCAGCTTGTGCTAATGTCAATACTAAAAAAGTACAAACTGTTTAGAACAGAGTAAATGAATATTTACAGTGTAGCAGTTCACAAACAATTATTGTGCCAAAGAAATACATTTCAATAACTAGCTTTGTATGGCAGTTAATTGTAAAAGTTGAAACGAAAGTACATATTTCCATGTATCTTGGGGTAGCATTTTGAGGGGTGAGTACATTTCTACACTGACAAGTGGGTACTAGAAGCAGCAACATTAGGTCTGAGTACAAAATGTAAATCTCTGGCTACACCCCTGGCTTCTGATATAAGAACTATACCAACCTTCTGTCTTAAACAATGATGTCCACAGCAAACAAGGATGATCTCTATCTTGGAAAGCTGAAAGGGCCACGGCTACCTGAGTTAGCAATTTATAGTACAGGGTTGCTATGACAGTGATTACTGCAATTACTACACAGCAGGCTGCATGCAATTAGCAAGTGGTGGCCACTAATTGGTGCAGAGGCCATCACTTGCTTATGTAAAAATACCTACAAAAGCAGGCTGCAATCCCTGCCAACAAACTCACTCTATTGCAGAAACTGACAGAGAGAGAGAGAGAGAGAGACAGAGAGAGACAGAGACAGAGAAAAGGAAAAAGAAAAAGAAATATTACCAAATCATAAAAAGGAAAGGTATGTGACACATATGTATTTACTGGCATGTAGTAGATGTTATTGAAGAATAGTCTACATAATGTGAACCATTCATATGTGGCAGCAGTGCTTATTTATGCATAGATGTTCTGCTTAACTACTACTATGGACAACACAGTGTGTACCTGTGGGCAGTGGGACATACCTGTGAAATGTGTAGCTCAGCATTAAATGTCAAAGATCTGATCCATGTTATCTGTGTTCTGTACAGTAGTGTGGCCAATGGCTGTTGGGGGGATTAGCGCTAACATTATATAAACATGGGTGTGACAGAACAACACATGCATGATAGTCATATTAAAGTGTAGCTTAGCATTGGCAACTGCTGAAGCAGTCTAGTATGCTTATCTATCATTTGTAGCCATATATACCCCCCTAATGATAGTGTGTGTTCATATGTGATACCTGTTTGTGTTGCAGCAAGGCCCAACAGTTCAGCTGTGAGGTCCAGGGACTTACACCAGTGTGGACCTTGTGTGTGTATGCCACACACATATGGAGAAATATATATGTGTCATATATATTCACATCTGTATATGTGCATAGAGCAGGGGACGTATTGCAACTGTTTATGAAGGGTGGAGATATATATGATGGTGAAGGTTAGTATGCACATATTTGTATGTAAGTTTTAGTGTGTGACAAACAAGACAGCATACAGTGCTGGTATATGACATGTGGTGGTTAAACACTGTGGGTGGTTTGTTCAGTTTGCAATGTTGAAGCCAGTGAGGCCTGCTAAAGCTACCTGGGCTGTGAACATCTTCAATGCATTTATCGCAAGACTGTGCGATTTTATTACATTACTGTACACCTCACATCCTTTGTATAATTGATATTCTCACTATGAAAAGTGAAATGTATATGTGCCTGCATATATATGTATATGTACACCAATGGATGTGTATATGTATATATATATATATATATATATATATATATATATATATATATATATAGTTATATATACTCATACACACCTGTAGCTACTTGTTGCAATAGATTCTCTGTACTGTTGACTGACTGTGATGGTCAATGTGTTTGTGAATACATCAAAGATATGTATCTGTGGGATAGCTTAGTGGGAAACTCATTATGTTATGGTATTATGGGTCCTTGCTTTGATCCTAGCAAAAGCTGTGTATTCTGTTTCTAGACAGAAAAAGTGCTTTTGCATACAGTGTGATTAAGTCCCTTGGTTTTAACTAGGGTGTGTCGTTTTAGGCTAAAGCACTACATCTATGATTATTGATTGGTACTGATGTTGAATCCAAATCCTGTGTGTACTGTAGTACTACTTGAAGCTCTGGACCTGTACAGCAAAGTATGGTGTATGTCCACATTGCTTGCATCCACTGTTTTGTGTGGTCCCTGTATTCATCACAGATTACATTTATCAAGATTAAAGTTGTGTAAGTACTGGCACATAGTACTGTATAGTACACACTGAAAGGTTATCTGGGGTGTCATATCTTTGTGTCCTGTAATTATGTCTGCTGCTGTGTGAGTATGTCTGTAACATGTCCTTTGACATATGTGTGGTAAAACATATAACTGTGTATCTAGCAACATTCATAGTGTACTACAGCAGTATGCAACCTATATTCCCAATTGTGCACATATTTTGGACACGGGTTTGCCATTAACAAATTGTGTGGTATAATAGTAATACATTTACTGGACCTTACACTCATTGTGATGGATGATATATTTCTTTACACATCAGCTTGATGTATATCTGCTGTGGCTAGGTGGTGCATCGTGTTGCATACAGTGTGCCAGGTACTCTTGTATAGTCTTATATAGTGATTTTATTTTGTTGCTATGCAGAACATGGTTCATTAGATTGAGAGTGAGCCAGGCATTTCCAAGCAGTTGTGGGGTGAGCAGTGATACGTGGCAGTTAAAGTGTTTCACTCTCGGTTAGCTAATAGATTGCTATATATGGCAGTTCAGTGATATTTGTACTGTATAATGTTAAATGTGCCATATGACTTGCTCAGACATATTTTCATATTTATGTCTTCCAGGGATCATGGCACATCGCAGAAACCCCACTTACAGTAGTGCTGAAGATGACATAATTACTACCAGTATGATTCAGCACTACAGTCTCATGTTCTCACGAACCAGCCAGGACCAGCAGGAGCGTACTGCAATGTGGCAAGATGTTGTCCGCAGGGCAAATGAAGTAGGCCTGCATTACCGGACATATGAGCAGGTACGCCACCACTGCAATGATCTTCTCAGACATGTCTGTCAGAGTGCTGCTGATGTGCGGAGACAACATCTTGCAACAGGAGGTGGTGTTAATATCCGTCCCCCCTCACCAGAGTGGAGCAGCTGCTCCTGAGCCTGGTGGCAGCTGCCCAACAACAACAGCAGCAGACATACATTGTGATGGAGGTTGGAGCCACCCAGCAAGCACACATGGAGCATGCAGGTAACATGGCATATCTGTAGACTACTGTTATCTGTATTGGTAGATCATGCATATGTGAGATGTGGAGTGTGTCATTAAAAGATGTGGAGCCTGTTGTTGTGCAATACTGATTATTTGGAACATAATCTTTAGCCCTGTGAATATAAACTGTTGTTGTACTGTAAGATTGCAAACACACAGTAGCAATGCCACAGTTGTGGCCACTGACAAACTGTCTCATCTCTATGTAGGTCCCTCTGGGGTGACATCAAGGTGGCAGACAGATGTGTTCTACATTTATTATTGTAAATAAAAAGTGCATGTCATAGTTAAGGTGTAGGTCATGTACACATGTAACACACCTACCCATAATGCATGCTGTGCATGTTTGGTGTAAGACCACTCACATCTCACTAATGTGATTAGCTGCCTCAAACACATGCAATACCCAGACCATCTCAAACAAATGTAGCTAGACCGTAGTGACCATTGGATAGGCACAGTTGATACTCAACATGCACATAACATACACATCTATGTCATACAGAGAGCATTTTAACATGCTACACATAAAAGATTCCCAAACCCTCTGTAAAGACACACTCCAGTATCCAAAATCTCATCCACACTTTACATATAATATACCTGAGGGGTAGATGCCTATCATGGGGCATTTAAACACTCTGCAACACTACACATTCATGTCAGGGAATGCTCCTTATTGGCCTCCTTACAAACTCATGTAACAACTGGTTGTGAAATGGAGAATGCAGCCAAGATAGTACAGTTCCGGTACAGCATGAGTAGTGCTGGTTTGGGAAACATTTGTAGCCTTGAGTGACCACATGATGCTTCATGATGATGGCCTATGGTACTATACCCCATCCAGTTATTGTAACCACAGTACTGCACATAGCTTTCATTGCTATACACCTTGCTATACACCTTAATGTTATGTGTGTGCACACATATGCACCTCTAAACAATATGCATACCAATCACCATTTGCACAATTGACACATATATGTTGTGTGATGCTATTGATTGGCTAGGTCATATGACACACATTGGGTATGTGTAGCGTTTAAATATGCAGTTTTGTTTTAACATGCCATGCCAGATGACACTGGCATGTCCACAACATGATCTACACTCACCATAAGTACCGTACATTGGGTATGTGGCCGAATGGTATTCCATCAATTATCCATGCACCACTGATGATGTTGTGTGAATACTCATCATGCATGTGCTAAAAATGTGCCTACAATTATTTGCTAAAGACACAGAGGCTGTAATATGCATTGGATACCTATCTGACACACAGATACACATCCAGCCATGGTATGTACACCTATTTGTTATGGTGCACAGTACATTACAGAGTTCTGAATACTTGCACAGCAATGTTGTGTCCATGTATGCATTGTGTTCCATGGGGAGGCCCATCACCTAATAACAAAACACATGCATCAAAGCCATGTATACTGTTAGTAACAAGGACTGTTTACACTTGCACTGCATGCTGTTGAGCAACACATGTCTTACATGCTGACATGTGTGATATGACTGTTTTTCTTGTGATACTGTACCCCACCATCACCTGCTATTGTGTATGTTCTGAGATTGCTGATGTTGTGTGTGTCTGCTTTAAGGAGGAGTGTATTTTTGTGTGTGTGCATGTGTGCATGTGCGCATGTGTGCATGTGTGCATGTGTGCATGTTGTCTGACATCATGTTCAGGTCTTAAAGTGTGATTCCTGTTTTCCTCTCACAGGTGCCGAGGTGGGGCTGGTTCAGTACAGTAGGGAACCTGATGTCACTGAGACAGACAGTGATCATGAGGATAGGTGTGTTGAGGCAAAGGCAGGTTTGTCAGGGTCTGTTGTTGGGCCACCAATTGACAGTACACAAGTCTCCACCCCATCCATGCACACAGTCATACTGCCTGTACATCCATCATCATCATTGCCCTTAGCTGAGGGACAGTGTATGGTTGGCATGGGCCAGGACAGTGTGGGATCTATGGCACATGTATCAGGACACAGCAGCCGTAGCCAGATGTCTGGAATTGTACCACATAGGCAGATGCTCAGGGGTTCTTGTCAGAGCAATGCTGGTCATCATGCCCCTGGCAGATGTGCCAAACCTCTTTCTACCACACGCATGTTCCAGGCTGTCATGGAGGCACAGACACGAATGGAGCGGTACACCAGACAGGGACTAAGGGCACAGAGGGCTCATAACACCTCTGTAAATGACAGTATCCATGACCTAGCAGGTGCCAGATGTAATTACACTGAGGTCATTGATAGACATTGGGGTGAGACATTGGGTGTCCTCCACAATGTCATGTCCATATGTCAGGACAGTGCGGGACAGTTGAAATGTCGATGTGGATGTATGCCAGCAGCATCAGCAGCTGGAGGTCACCGTGGACATCCAGCAAGTTCTAGCCACTCCCGTAGTGCCAGTACCAGCCCCAGCAATGTTGGGGGGGCTGTCCATAGACCATCCTAGAAGACCACATGCACATGGCTCTGGCCAGTTCCAGCAGGGACCTGGATCCAGTGGACATATGTCAACCTCTTCAGATAGTACCCAGTCTGGACTAGTACCTGATACTGTCTGTAGCACCCCTACCAGGCACAGGTTCCGTATCCATGGCCAGAGATGGTAATCTGTAAAGCCTGCCAGGTACAGTCTGTAGCTGTCTCACAAATCCCCGTATATGGCAGCCACATGGTGGAACTGTGTGCATGCAGACACACACACATAAACCAGAAACCTATGGCAAATACAAACCCACACACATTGCATCAACATTAGCCCATAACAGTACTCATGGCCCTCACACACACACTCACACACACATGTCGATGTATGGCTCAGTGTAGGCCTCTGGCAAACCAACAACACACCCTGTGCATATGATGAAACCTGTGACACCTCCTGTCATCTGTAACATTGATGCAGGAACAGACTAACATGGTGCTGATGCACAGGGTGACTTTAATAAAGTATAGCAATGGTTGAATGTGTAGCATGTTGTCAGCAGTAAAGTGTAATGATATCCTTGAAGGTGTAGCTGAGCAGACATGATGCATTAAAGCTGTAATTAGCAATGTTATATTGTTTCCACCAGTATTTATTCCAATTGTGTTTTGTTTGCCAATGTGCCACTTGGCTGATGTGTGTAGTTGTGTCAGCATGTGTTATACAGTGGACAGTAAGTGTGGGGTGTGTGCAGCACAGGTCTGCAGGTGTACATTTGTGAACATGGTGGAGGTGCACTGTCTGCATGTACGTGCATATTGGACACATGGGCAGGGTGACATGCCCTGCATTGGCCAGTGTTAACACTCCATACTTTCTATTGGTGGCCAGTATGCATTGTACTATACACATTTTGGAACTTGAGTACACATGTGTGTGTATGACATGGGTTGACACTTTGCTGTGGGTGATGCTGTTGTTGCTATCTGTCATTGGTTTGCATTACTAAGGTTAATACTGTCCCAGCTGCATAATCCTTTATTAATGCACACTGTTCACCTACAAGGTTGCATGGACCGTGCTATCACAAACACAAGAAATTCTCACTTATACAGTAAAAGTGCATTAGTCTCATGGACCCCTGCCATAAACTAAATATATAACAGAAGGTGTGAAGTTGTACCAAAAAAGAGTTACATATCAAGAAAGGATAACCTCTCTCATCAGTATCATTGGGAAAATACAATCTCTCAATAAACATACAAGGCAAACTTCAAAAGACAAAATGGCAAGGATTCCAAAGACAGCACTAAAGCTTTCTTCAGTGTTGTTCATAATCTACAGGGAAGATCTCAGATCGGGTCACAGTTAATGTAAATGGTCACAAAGTACACTTATCTGGCTGACATTACCAATTCCTTGTCAGACAGTTTGAATGCTGATTTCACCACCCTGTCATTACACAAGGGTCACATTTCCAAACCTGAAGAATGTAAAACCTGATGATTCACAGACACTCTAGTTAAAACATCTCTTTAACAAAGTACGCACCACAGTGGCAATGGTACTGGACAGTGTCCCTGGCTGTGTCATACTCAAGCTGACATATGAAGTCACCACTCACCTAAATGCACTGTCCAGATGCAGCCTCTATACAGGTTACATACTTGTGGAATGACACACGGTAATGGTGTTCACAGTCCACAAGGGTTGAGCTACAACATCTTCTTCTTCTCCTTTTGGATGCTCCCATTAGGGGTCACCACAGTACATCATTTCTTCCTGCCCTCTGCATCTTGCGCTATCACACCATCCACCTGCATGTCCTTTCTCACCACAGCCATAAACCTCATCTTAGGCATTCCTCTTTTCCTGTTACCTGGCGGCTTCATCCTTAGCATCTATTTCACAATATATGCTGCATCCCTCCTCAGCACATGTACAAACCAACTTATTCCTGCCTATCTGGCATGGTCTACTAACCTTCAAACCTGGCCTGTCCCTCTAATATACTTATTCTTAAACCTGTCCACCCTCGTCACACCCAGTGCAAATGTTAACATAAATTGATTAAGGGTAGAACTACAACAGTTCCTGGAAACTCTCACCCTATAAGTCAGACCAATGTTATCTGGAAGGCTATGGAGTACAGCATTATGGAACTCATTAACAGAGACATTATGAACCTGCAAACACTGCACCATACCCACTTAGGTTCTCTAAAGGCCAGATCATGGCTCCTATACCTAGTAGACTTCAAGCCAGTCAACAAGGCTATAGGTGAGGGAGGGGAGGTCAACACAGCCAAGCTATATCTCACCAACAATTCATACTCATCCCACATACTGGTATTATACATAACCTCAACAGACTGACCATAAACAATTGTTAGATGATAGCTTGACAACTGACGCACAGATGTAGGATACACAGTAACATTTGCAACCTCCATGTACTATTCTATGCCAGTAACAAGTGGTATTCACCTGCACTCAGTCCTGGGACCACTCCTGTTTGGCATATAGCTTTCTTAGGTACAAGCAAACACAGTAGGGATATGTCTGCCCATGTTTGATGACAATGTGTACTGTGGGCTATACTTTATTCTCCAGATGACACACACATCCTCCAAAAGGGTATCATACAGACAGATACCTGGTGTCAAACTCATGCTGTAAAGCTATAAACCAAAGAAAGCATAGTTATCCACTTTCAGAAAACAAAGTAGTACCACATAGGTAGTAGCCCCCAAAATGAGGAACAGGTACCAATGTATACATAGAGCCATGCGTTAAGTCATCTCTCCTTTGATAATCACATTACCAAAGGGTTTTGGAAATCCCACTGTGGAGCACATAAACAATAAAGGGTTTGCATGCAGATCCACTGAGGTTGTTGCACACCTATAATGATTAGTCATCTTTGCCAGACTTTGCTTGCTTTGGAACAGGTTTCAAATATACCTCAAGCATAAACCCTCACTCACACTCTTCAATAGAAACCGTGATGAGTGGATGTGAAATGGAAGACGTAGCCCAGGGATCACTGCAGTGGCTAAGCTTGTTACAAGCATACAGAAGTGACCTAAGGTCTGGAAAGCCCCAGCACGCTCTGGCAAAGATAACAGATGCATTCATGGAGAAAGCAGAGTACCCACCTATGAAATACTTGAGGTCACATGTATGTTTATGGATTTGCCCCACAGCTACCTTACATGTGTAATGCACATACACTTGTCATTGTGATATGTCATACACTAGAAAAGTCAAAACCCACTCCACATTGGTCAACAGTGTCACACATCTAGAGCGCACACACACAGTCAGCAAGTGTGAGAGTCAAACTCTTTCCTAACTACATTATGATACTACAGCAGCATACATTTACATGACGTGCTATACACATTACTGAAATTTCACCTTTCCACAGGTATATTTGTAGGATGGTGACATCATCAGACTTGACAAAGATGAGTATACCACTTTTAAGGGGTGTGAGTAGTCTCCAAAAACGTTGCTCTTTCCCAGGGAGACACACACACACACACACACACACACACACACACACACACACTGTGCAAGATTCAAACCCCTACTTAACTACATTATCATAATGCAGCAGTATGCATTTACTTGGTGCGCTATACATATTACTGGGATTTCATCTTTCCACAGGTATATTTGTAGGATGGTGACATCATGAGACTTGACAAAGATGAGTATACCACTTTTAAGGGGTGTGAGTAGTCTCCAAAAAGGTTGCTCTTTCCCCAGGGAGAGACAGACAGACACACACACACACACACACACACACACACACACACACACACACAGTTGTGCAGTGTTCTTAATCCAAACTAAGTACGTCTTTACACTTCAGCAAGCAATATGGAGTTACAGGGTGCAATACAGACATTACTTGCTGACAGTCTGCACAAAGGTTTTTTTCACATTTGCTAACCTCAGCAGGCTTATCATACTAGGTGTATTGTGAGTGTATTGTATGCATAGGCCATGACCATATCATATATGGGCTGATGCACCACATGCTGGCACACACACAGGGTCAAACCTTGAGTAGCATCTTACCTTCACCTACATGATACTGCAATATAACAGAAAGATGATAAACTTCAACATTTGGCTGAGATTCTGGTGTCATTCAAAGGGGATCCAGTCTCTGTCTGCCTGTGATGACATGATAGATATGCCTTGTTGCTTCACTACAGATGGTTTTCACCTGTCACCCCTATGCTTCTGAATACTGGCCAAGGCTCTTGCTGTCCTCATATTAACTTTTTTTAGGCAAGGCTCAAAGGTTCATAGGTTCATAGGTAGGTACTGGGCTATCAGCCCTGGGGCCTATACAAGCCCAGCCAAAAAGGCACCCTGGCTTTTGCCAATGAAGCAATTTATTTTCCTGTGCCACTGTCGAGCAGAGACACAGAAGTGATCCCCAGGGTGAATTTCCTATTTCCCATCCAATCATCAAGATTTTTCTTGAAGAGTGCTAATGAGGAGCTTTGTTTGCTATAGATAGGTAGTTTATTCTGGAGTATGTGAAGTCTCTGGGATAGGAATCTATCTCTCCGGCATGTTCTGTTTATTGTGGTGACAAGGTTTAGGTCCCTAGAGTGTGTAGGTTCATAGGTTCATAGGTAGGTACTAGACTATCTGCCCAAGGGCATTTATAAGCCTAAGGCTTTCACCTCCCTTTTAAATTAGTTTCCTGGGCCTCTGCCTAGCAGGCCCACTGAAGTGATCCCAGGGGTAAATTTACAATTTTCCATCCACTCGTCAAGATTCCTCTTGAAGAGAGTCTGCGAGGGACTCTGCCTAACATCAACTGGGATTCTATTCCAGAGCAAGGGAAATCTCTGGGACAGGAATCTAGCCCACCAGCACGTCCTGTTTATTGCTTTGCTGAGGTTTAATTCACTGCAGTGTGTGACTCTAAGAGATTTGTTTTTCTTGAGGTGGAGCATGTCCATTAATTCCGGGTTGGACATGACCTTATACATCAGGCATAGATCACCTCTGAGCAGGCAGTAAGCAACCAAGTAGAGGTGGAGTTTCTTTAGTCGAGCTGGAGAGGGCATCTCTTTGAGGCCCATGATCCTCTTGGTGAGGTACTTCTGTGGTCTTACCAGCTGTTGCATGTGCCAATTAAGGTACATACCAAATGGAGCATTGTACAATATTATGGGCCTAATGAGTGATGAGTAGAGGGGCACAATGACTTCTCTTGACCTAGAGGTGAACCCTTTCGTGATTAGGTGGGCTACATAGAAGGAATATCTAACCACTTTGGCAATGTGATTATCAAGGGAGAGGTTACTATCTACCTGGGTCCACAGGTCCCTAATTACATTTTCCGTAACTAGTGGATTACCACCTATGTGTTAATTTGTGGGCACTTTGTTTTTTCCATAGGGGATGACTATGCATTTTTTGGCATTCAGCTTGAGGCCATGGTTTTGACACCAGGTATCTGTCTCTATAAGACCCTTCTGGAGGATGTCTGTGTCAGCGAGAGAATTGATTATGGCCTCCAGTTTGCAGTCATCTGCGAACTTGGTCAGCCATAGTCCTCCTGTGTTTGTCTGTACCTCAGAGAAGTATATACTGAACAGGAGGGGTTGCAAGGCCGAGACCTGTGTGATGCCACTTGTGACTGGTTTAGAGTCGGACATGGCACCCGCAACTCTGACCATGTGTGTTCTATCCGTGAGCCAGTTGACCACCCATCTCGTGACTTAGGGGTGAATGCTCAAGCTGGTAAGCTTGTCTATGATGCCAGAGTGGGGAATGGTGTTGAAGGCCTTAGTGAGGTCCAGTTAGGCTGTGATTGATGTGATTATCAAGGGAGAGGTTACTATCTACCTGGGTCCACAGGTCCCTAATTACATTTTCCGTAACTAGTGGATTACCACCTATGTGTTAATTTGTGGGCACTTTGTTTTTTCCATAGGGGATGACTATGCATTTTTTGGCATTCAGCTTGAGGCCATGGTTTTGACACCAGGTATCTGTCTCTATAAGACCCTTCTGGAGGATGTCTGTGTCAGCGAGAGAATTGATTATGGCCTCCAGTTTGCAGTCATCTGCGAACTTGGTCAGCCATAGTCCTCCTGTGTTTGCCTGTACCTCAGAGAAGTATATACTGAACAGGAGGGGTTGCAAGGCCGAGACCTGTGTGATGCCACTTGTGACTGGTTTAGAGTCGGACATGGCACCCGCAACTCTGACCATGTGTGTTCTATCCGTGAGCCAGTTGACCACCCATCTCGTGACTTAGGGGTGAATGTTCAAGCTGGTAAGCTTGTCTATGATGCCAGAGTGGGGAATGGTGTTGAAGGCCTTAGTGAGGTCCAGTTAGGCTGTGTGGACTACCTTCCCTTCATCTATGGCCTTGGTAACTGTTTCAAGGAAGTCAACTAGGTTTAGGAGGCAGAATCTGCCTTTAACAAAGCCAAATTGGATAGGGTCCAGTGTCTGGAGGTTCCCAATGTCTCTGTTTATGAGTTCCATGATAATTCGCTCCATAGCTTTGCAGACCAGGCTGGTCAGGCTTATAGGGCGATAGTTCCTAGGTTCTGTTGTGGCACCACCTATGTGGAGCAGGATGACTGTTGCTGTATGCCATTCTTTGGGTGCATAGTCTGTGGTAAGGCTGAGTTAGGTGAGGGTTTAGTTCCTTTTGGAGCTCGTGTAAGACGCAGCCTGGGACACCATCCGGTCCCACTGATGCTGTGTTCTTAGCTTTGGAGAGGGCTGTTTTTACCTGCATGTCCGTGATGTCTGGGGCTCTGCATTCTTCCGGGATGGACACAGGCTCTTTTGGGGGTGAGGGGGGGGGGTGAAGTTTGCACTAAACTTGTCTGCCAGGATGTTGGCAATGTCAGTTGGTTCAGTGTATTTTTTGCCATTTTGCAGTAGCTCAAAGCATATCTGTGAGTTGCCACCTAAATGTTTGATATAGCTAAAAAAGGCTTTGTGGTTATCTTTAGATTCCTTGGCAATTTTTCTTTAGAAACTTGCCTTGGATGATTTTTATGAGCGATCGTAGTTTCTTGCTAATAATGATCAGTGATGCCTTTCCTTTTTGGAATTTTGCTCTATCATGTAGTAGTTTCCTCCTTCTGTTGTATAGCTTATTTATGGCCAAGGACCACCAGACTGGTTTCCTCTTTTTTGGAGGCGTGAGTCTTGGCTTTACTCGGGGTGGTTCGATCCATGCATCCCTGTAGATGCTCATATAATGCACTTGTAAAGGATTCTGTGGATTGGATAGCATTATCCTGTAGCAAGGGGGCTTTGAAACTTTCCACTTCAGTCTTGAGAAGTGTGAAGTTTGCTTTTGAAAAGTTTTTCACAGTGGTTTCCTTGACTGGGGGTGGGGTCGGGATGTGGATGTCCAGTGTGATTACTTTATGATCTGATCTTACCAGCGAGGGGTTTACCTCTGGTGTGGAACACTGATCACCCATGTTGGTGATGATCAGGTCCAGTGTGTTGTCACCTCTAGTGGGTGTGGTGACCAGCTGTTCCAGGGCATTTGAGCTTATAAACTCTAGGAAGCATTGGGCAAAGGAGTTTGTACTTGAGTGATTCTCCCAGTCAATGTTTGGGTAGTTGAAATATCCTAATATCATGGTGTTTGGTAGGACCTTTATGTTTTCCAGTGTTCAAAGGAATGCAGAGTGAGGGTCCTGAGTCAAGGTAGGTGATCTGTAGCAGGCTACGATTTGATAAGCAGCTTTGCCCACTGTTAGTTGCACTTGGATGGTCTCCGAGGCCTCGTGCTGTGCTACTAACCTGGAGGTGTGGGTATCCTTTATGAAAATGGATACACCCCCTCCTTTTGTATTTTGGTCCGGGTTTTGGGGCCAAAGCTCAGAGAGATTGGGATTTCTTTACATGGAGCATGTCCAACAGCTCTGTGTTTGACATAGCTTTGTATGTTAGGCAGAGATCACCTCTGAGCAGGCAATATGCGACAGAGTAAAGCTGGAGTGTTTTGAGACGGTCTGTGTAGGGCATGTATTTGAGACTGCTAATCCTCTTTGTGAGGTATTTCTGCGGGCTTTCCAGTTGTTGTAGATGTCTTGTGAGGTACATACCAAAAGGGGCATTGTACTCTATAATGGGTCTAATGAGTGATGAGTAGAGGGGAACGATGACCTCTTTTTTTCTGCATGAGAAACCTTTTGTGATGAGGTGTGCCACGTAGAAGGATTTCCTGACTACTGTGGCAATGTGATTATCAAAGGACAGTCTACTGACCACCTGTGTCCCAAGGTCTCTTATCACACTTTCAGTGTTAAGTATACTATCACCTATGTTGTAGTTCATGGGTGCAGAGTTTTTACCAAAGGGGATGACAATGCACTTTTTGGCATTGAGCTTGAGGCCATGGCTTTGACACCAGGCATCTGTCTCAGTGAGGCCCTTTTGTAAGATGTCCACATCATTAGTAGTTTCAATTATGGCTCCTAGTTTGCAGTCATCTGGGAAATTCATTAGCCAAAGACCTTCTGTGTTAGCCTGTACTTCAGGGAATTAATACCAAATAGGACAGGACACAGGACTGAACTCTGTGATACTCCACTTGTCACTGGTCTGAAGTTGGACTTGGAATCTGCTACTTTCTCAGTGTGGGTTCTGTCAGTGGACCAGTTGGCAACCCATCTTGTGACATAGGGATTTATACCTAGCTTAGTGAGTTTATCTATAATTCCAGAGTAGGGGATGGTGGCAAAAGCCTTGGCAAGATCTAGATAGGCTGTGTGAACCACCTTACCCTTGTCTACGGCTTTGGTGATTGCTTCAAAGAAGTCTATCAGGTTTAGGAGACATGATCTGCCTTTTACAAACCCAAAATGGTTGCGGTCCATAGTTTGGAAATTACCAATGTCTTTGTTTATAAGTTCCATGATGATAAGTTCCATGGCCTTGCAGACCAGGCTCATCAGGCTAATGGGGTGCTAGTTCCCGGGGTCCATAGTGGCTCCCCCCTTGTGTAGTGGGATAACCATCACTGTGCGACATTCAGCAGCCACAAAGCCTGAGGTGAGGCTATGATTGAACATGGTACTTAGGTGTGGTGCCAGTTCGTTCTGTAGTTCATGTAGAACGCAGCCTGGGATGTTATCTGGTCCCATGGATGCTGTGTTCCTAGCTTTGGAGAGTGTTTTTTAACTGTGCAGCCG
The DNA here is from genome assembly GCF_019279795.1 of Protopterus annectens. Lineage (NCBI taxonomy): Eukaryota > Metazoa > Chordata > Ceratodontiformes > Protopteridae > Protopterus > Protopterus annectens. The sequence continues at coordinate 1,529,256,453 of NC_056733.1, forward strand.
TGATTACAGAAACTTTGCATTCTTCTGGTATAGAGATGGGCTCTTTCATGGGTGAGAGGGAGGTAAAGTTAGCACTGATCCTATCTGCCAAAATGTTGGCAATATCAGTTGGGTCTGTATATTTAGTGCCATTGTGCTGTCACTCAGAGCAGATCTAAGTGTTGCCATTGTGATTCTTGACATAGCTATAGAATGTTTTGTGGTTGTCTTTAGAATCAGTGGCAATTTTGTTTTCATAACTAGCTTTGGAGGATTTTATCAGGGATTTCAGCTTCTTACTGAGGCTGACCAGGACGCTCCTCCACTCATGGGTTTTACCCTATTTTGCAACAGTTTCTTCCTTCTGTTGTGCAGTTTGTTTATGGCAGGGGACCACCAGATTGGCTTCCTTTTCTTGGAGGATAGCGTCTTGGTTCTGTTTGGGATAGCACAATCCATGCACTCATGTAAGTGCTTATAAAGTGCAATTGTGTAGGATTCAGTAGTTGTAACTGCATTGTCCATCTGCACGGGTGACCTGAAGTTCACCACTTCTGTCTTAAGAATCATGCAGTTGTCTTTGGCGATATTTTTAACATGGTTTCCTTAATGGGGGGTTGGGGGCAGAATGTGGATATGTAAGGTAATTAGAGTATGGTCAGATCAGACCAATGAGGCATTGACTTCAGGTGTGGAACACCGGTCACTCAGGACAAACCAAACCCCGTAACCATCACAAATAACCACAAAGTGAGCTAAATGCTATTCATTGCCAGAAGTCTCAGCCTCCAGATGCACACACTCAAGGCACTTTTCAGTATGGAGAATATTGATATCTGTGCAGTAACAGAAACCTAGTTCAAGGCTCCAGAGAGCACACCAGCACTATCAGGATACTACTCATTTCATACCTTCCAGCATCAGAACCTGGATCATAGCACATAGGGTGGGGATGTATCCATATTCATCAAGGATACCTACACCTCTCTCTACATGCTCTCTACAGGATATGTACCCATAGAATGTTGCACAGCAATGTTCTTCCCACTCTACAGGGATGGGGCCACAAAAGACCCTTGGCATTCACGCTCTATGAATCTGACGAGTCTGATCTGTAAGGCAATGGAGCCAATCATAATGGAAGTCAACAATAAAGACACTGGGAACCTTCACACAGTTGAGCACACCCAGTTTGGCTTTGTCAAATGCAGATCATGCCTCCTGAACTGGGTGGATTTCTTTGAGACAGTTACCCAGGCTACAGATGATTGAAATGAGCCCCACACAGCCTACCTATACCTTGCTAAGGCCTTTGACACCATTCACCAGTCAGGTATCATAGATGAACTCACCAACCTGGGCATGAATCCATACATCACAAGATGGATTACAAACTGGCTCACAGATAGATCCCACAAATTAAGAGTTGCTGGCTACATGTCAGACTCTACACCGGTAACAACTGGTGTCCCCCAGCATTCAACCCTGGAGTCCCTCCTGTTTGGTATAGACTTCTCAAAAGTACATGCCAACACAGGAGGGTTGTGGTTGACTAAGTTTGCTGGGAACTGTAAAGTGTTTGCCATAATATATTCCCCAGATGACACAAATATTCCCCAGAAGGGACTCTAGGAGACAGATGTGTGGTGTCAGAATCATGGCCTCAAGCTCAATGTGGAAGAATGCATTGTAATCCTCTTTGGTGAAAACAAAGTACCCACAAACTACCACATAGGTGTTACCCCCTTAAAACTGACAAGGTAATAAGGGATCTGGGAACACAAATAGATAGTCATCTTTCCTTTGACAACCATGTTGCCAAAGTGATTGGGAAATCCTATGTGGCCCACCTAATCAACAAAGGGTTTGCATCAGGATCAAAAGAGGTAGTGGTGGCCCTCTACTCTTAAGTCATCAGACGCATCATTGAGTACAATGCATCATTTTGGATGTACTCAACTAAGCATATCCAGCAGCTGTAGAGACCACAGAGGTACCTCACCAAGAGGATTTCTGGCCTCAAACAGTTATGTTATGCAACACAACTGGTAAAACTAAATCTGTTCTCCATTACGTACCACCTATCCAGAGGCACACTCTGCCTAACATGCAGAGCCAAGTCCAACACATAACTGTTGAATATGCTCCATCTATGGATAACAAAATTGAGTTGCACTACACACTCCAGGGATATGAACCTCATTACAACAATTAATACAAAATGCTGGTGGGATAGAGTGCTATCCCAGACACTTTCCTTACTGTGGAACAGAGTCCCAATGTACATCTGACAGAGCCCCTCGCTGACACTCTTCAATAGGAACTTTGATGAGTGGATGGGAAACAGACAATTCACGCCAGGCATCACATCAGCAGCCCCACTAGAAAGGGGCTTAGGGTACTAACTATTAGAACTAGGGTTTGGGAGACTACCCAATGGGGTGGTGAAAGATGCATAACTTGCCTAGGCTAATATATGCCTTCATGAAGATAGTCTACTACATACCTATGAAGCTATGTGACAGGTACATGTCTACGATAGTAGATGTGTACTTCATTGTACAGTCATGTTGTACAGCAGGCACATGGACCACATACACTGTAATGCTTACAGATTCTGGTGGCTATGTACAGTGGGTGAGATGTGCACCTCATGCCTTTTTTGCCATTGGGATGTGTGCTGGGTGGGACTGTCCTGGATGGCCCCCTGTCATGGTCACCCCCCTACACACATCTCCGCCCATCCATCTTTGGCTTATTATACTGTGTTCCCCCTACACACACACACACACACACACACACATATATATATATATATATATATATATATATATATATATATATATATATATATATATATATATATATATAGGTACATAGGTAGGTAATAGGTTATCTGCCTGAAGGCATATATTAGTATGGCCATAGTGTGCAGCTATCACCACACATGGGGTTAGCTCCCTAGGCCTCTTTGTAGTAGAGCTGATGAAGTGATCCATGGTGTGACAGTTCAGTTTCACATACACTCATCGAGGCTCCTCTAGAAGAGTGTCAGTTAGGGACTCAGCTTAATGTAGGTTGGGAGCCTGTTCCAAAGCAAGAGAAGTCTGAGTTAGTAATATATCCCTCCAACATGATCTATTTATTGTTGTGATGATGATATCCCTAGAGCATGTGACACAGCGAGCTTGGGTTTACTTCAGATAGCGCATGTACATCAGTTCTGCATTGGACATGGACCTGTCTGTTGGGCAGAGATTGCCTTAGTAGACAGTATGCAACAGAGTATAGATTGAGTTAAATTCAGTCTTGTTGCATGAGGCAACTGTTTGAGGCCAGTAACCCTCTTGTTGAAGTACTTCAGTGGTCTTTCCAGCTGCTGAAGGTGCCTAGTCAGATTTATCACAAGTGTGCCGTGATACTCTCTAATGGGTCTGATGTCTGATTAGTAGGGGGAACCTCCTTTGACTTACATGCAAAGAACTTGGCAATTTGTGGGAACACATAGCATGATTTTCTAACCACTTTGTGAATGCATTTCTGGAAGTAGAGATGACTATCCACATGTGTCCATAGATCCCTTATTATTACCTCCATATTTAGGGTGTTGGCACCTATGTAGTATTTGTATGACTGTAGCTCGAGGCCATAATTTTGACACCACATCTGTCTGACTGAGACCCTTTTTAAGGATGTTTCTGTTGTCCCAAACATCGATTATGACAACCTTTTTGCAGTCATCCACAAACTTTGCTAAACATAGCCCTCGTGCGTTTGACTGTATTTCTGAAAAGTATACACCAGACAGGAGGGGTCCCAGGACTGAGCCATGGGGGACAGCAGTTGTTAACAGCTTGAACAGGAGACCACAATTCTTACCTTGTGGGATCTATCTGTGCCCCAGTTGACAATCCATCAGATGACATACGTGTTTATGCACAGGTTGTTGATTTTGTGGATACGACATGTATGTGGGATGTTGGAAAAAGGCTTTTCAAGGTCTATGTAGGCTGTGTGGAGCTCATTTTATTGCTGTATGTCCTGGGTGACTGCATTGAAAACTGTCTAGCAGGTTTAGGAACCATGATCTGCCCCTGATCAAACCAAAATGGGTAGGGTTGGGTGTTTGTAGGCTCCCAATAGCTCTGTTTATGAGTTCCATAATGATGGACTTCATGGCCTTGCAGATCAGGCTTATTAGGCTTATAAGATTATAGTTCCCATGGTCTGTTGTGCACCAACACTTGTGGAGTGTTCCAAACGTTGCTGTAACCCATTCAACAGTTTCCTATCCTGTACAGAGGGCGAGTCTCAACAGACTGTTCGGGTGCAGGGTCTGTTTGTTTTGGAGTTCACATATGACACAGCCAGGGAAACCATGTCATCCCATAGACGCCATGTTTTTAGGTTTGGATAGAGCTGTTTAACCATTGTATATGTGATTTCTGGGTTTTCACAATCTCCAGGTATGGTAATGGGCCCTTTTGTCAGTGAGATGGTGGTAAATATGTATGAACCTGTCTGACAAGATGTTGGCAATGTCAGTCATGTACATGTATTAATTTACACTTTGCAGTGACTCAGACCATATATGAGTTTACATTGATATTTATGACATAGCAAAAGAAAGCTTCATGGTTCTCTATTTACTCTTTGGCAATATTTTTGCCAGAACATGGCTTGGATAACGTTAGGAGTGTTCATTCTTTCTTGATGATACTGATGGGAGATTTATTGATCTTCTTTGCATTTTCACTTTCTTTGAACAACGTAAGTACTTGTAGTACATAGTTTGATTATGACAGGGGTCCGATATATCATATGGGTCTGTTTTCATATCACTGTGTGCGCAAGGCAGGATTGGTGAATAGTGACAAGTGTCTGGAGTAAGAACTGCAGCTGTCAGATATGTGTGGTCCACTGCTGTACTCAGACATGGCCTAGGTGTGTGAGCATTCCTAGTATGACCTTTCAGTATGTTGCTGACATTTGCTTTATTTGTTTGTGTGTGAGCATGCCCAGTATGACCTTTCAGTATGTTGTTGATTGACATTTGCTTTGTTTGTTTAAGTGTGTGAGCATGCCCAATATGACCTTTCAGTATGTTGTTGACTGACATTTGCTTCGTTTGTTTAAGTGTGTGAGCATGCCCAGTATGACCTTTCAGTATGTTGCTGAGTGAAATTTGCTAAATTTGTTTAAGTGTGTGAGCATGCCCACTATGGGCATATAAACTATATGTGTGTGAAAAATCAAGTTGTTTTTTACTTCAGGGCTCACCTTTGTGTTGTACATCGACAGGAAGAACGCTGTGCCTGCAGGGCTTCCATGAGTCAATTTGCATAGACTTATCAACATTTCTACATACAGGGGGGACAGCTATTATTTGCACATTTCTATTCAGGGGGTACACCCGAGTTTTACTGTGGGTGTACATAGGGTGAGGGGTACACCTGACACTTATACACATTTGCTAGGCCTGCACTGCTATGTCAGGTACTCCTGTTCAGTCTGTACTGTTGGCTATCGTCCTGGCTTGAGGCATACCACTGTACTCCAGACCTTAGCTTCCAATTACATGCATATTAGTTTGTGACTTCATAGCCTACCCAACCCACATCACACTGCCTGGCCTGCTGTTATCTGTCTGCATAGGCCTGGGGGGAGGTTACTCATATGCCTCTTCAGAGGGCATGATACAGCATTTGTTTGTGTTTGCGTTTGTCTACAATTGTCCTGCTGGCTGTGAATGTTAGGTATGTGACCCCCCCCATCTGGTATGTGTGAGTGACTTAAGTTGTGTCTGTGCCAGTGAAATGCTGTCATGGCTTAGTGGTTCAGTACTGTGACTACAGTGCACAGTATCCTGGATCGAGCCCTGTCACTGCTTTTTATTTTCCTGCTGGGCAGACCTGACTGGTTAAGGAACAGTAAAGCAGGTGTGAGCGTTTTTACCTGACTTTGCTTGACTTTGCCCAACTTTTCCCAACATTGCCCGACTTTGCCCGACTTTCCTGACGTTGCCCGACATTGCACTAGTTAGCACGATGCGCAGCTACGCGCAATTGTATTTAAATATGCTCAATACTGGTAAAATTTGCTTAGCAGTGTTTTATATTGCTTAAAATAGGGAACCGTGACATGAGCATCCCAAACACACACACTACTATAATTCTGGTCTGTGAGTGTGCCTCATTATGGAGTTCTTGTTCGGATGTGTGTGCATTTCTGATGGGTGTCATCAGCCACGGCTCCAGTGGGTATCCAGCATCCCCCACTAGGTGACCATCAGGGATGTCCCCATTGGCAAATCTCTGGTACAGCTGCTTCAGATGCCAGATGTGGGAATTGTGATAACTTCCAGGGAAGCCAGCACACACACATTCATTATTATGCCCTGGGCATCGCACATGACCTGGCAGTTGATGGAGGGGAAGCCCTTGCGGTTAATGTAGACACTACCCTGCTCACTGGGTGGTGCTTTGATGTGTGTGTGCGTGCAGTCTATTGCACCCACTACCTCAGGGTATTCTGCTATTTGGTGGAAAAGACGCACATTGCTGGCCAATGCCTCATGGGAATTGGGGAAATATACGTGCTCACCGACATGTGCTGACATGGCATCCAGGAACTGGTGCAGTACCCTGGATGCTGATGCCTGCGAAATCCCCATCATATCACCAGTTGGTCTCTGGAAGGTACTTGTAGCTAGTATTCTTAGGCCAACACATACTTTGGTATCCACTGGGATAGGTTCCCCTCTGCCCCTCTGTTGGTTCTGTGTGTGAGGCATGGCCGGCACAGCTCAGCAATTTGCTGCAGGAGGTCTCTGTCAACCCTATAGTGCTCCACTATCTCCAGCTCATGTAGCCCCTGGCAGGTTACCCTGGGTCTGTACACTCTTCTCCGTCTCCTCACTGTGGGTTGCTCAGCAGCATTCACAACATCACCACTCTCAGCACCATGCACATGTTGATTTATGATAGCAAGAGCAGCCCCTGACATTTTGTCTGATTTTAAAGTTTTTAAGCTTTCTCTCTTTGTATACTGCAGTGTTGCAGAGTTCTTGGGGAAAAAACAGGGAAGAATGCTGTTTGCAGAGTTTAAAGTGCTGGGCTGGGTTAGTCTGCTACCTGTGTAATTGGCTGATTCTGATATATTTCACCTGGCAGCTCTGCTAGTTCTCCTTGGTCAACTTCCTGCTACTTCTTTTCCTTCCTTTTCCCTTTCTGTTCCCGCCCAGGGCAGTGCCGCGCAAACAAGCGCACATGAGCGCACACGTGTGCACACGCTGTATGCACATTTGCAAGAAATTTCAGATATATTCATGGCGTACACCTTTGGTCTCTGGTTTTCAAAAAGAACAGCTGTAGACACGCCTCTTGCAATCCTGAGCAACACAGGGGAAACACAAGACACTGTGCTCCAATAAGCTTACAGCCTTTCTGACACACTCCCTCATGATGTTACTTATATTCTACTCTACTACTCACCTACTCCTACACTTACACTCTTGGGACATGGCTCACATGCTGGGGAAAATTGGGATTCACTATCCTAATCCTCATTTGCATAGGATTGCCTACTAATGCATGGTTACATCCCTCACATTGAGCTCCCCCCCCCCCTTTAGCAACCACTACTCAGTGGCTATGTTGTATTCAGCCTGCTATTCACCTGCATGGCAGGATAAGCTATTTAGTGAAAATGGCTATTTTTGTTTATTTTTAAATTATTTTCTGTTTTTTTTAAAGTGCCGCACATTTGCACGGTGCTGCTCTACGCTTAAACCGGAGATCGGGGGGAAAAAAGAGTTAGGTTTTAATAATTTTAAACATTTATAAATGCCAATGGCTTTATATTTGGCCATTGGCATGCTTCCTCAACTGTATGCATCCTTTATTTGGAGCTGTCATAGCTCCGTTTAGTTATTTGCAGAATGGTAGTCCGTTACCAGCGGAGAACATTTCTGCAGATACCACTAATCTTCCACAGACAGGTTAGTGTTTCATGGATTGCAAATTTATCTCATTTGCATAGCTTTCAGCAGCAAATGAGGTAATTTGCACACCATGACGCTGTTCGTGCAAGAGTAACTTTAGCAGCTCTCGTGCACGCCCCTGCTGGCTGTACCTGGATCGCACAGCAGACATTGCCTCCGTGAGCTCCTACACTCTTCTTGCACTCCATGCAAGCTTTCATAAATCCGGCCCCTTATCTATGATACTTGAATGTGGAATTGTGCCGAACATGTTTGTGAGGTCTAGATATGTGGTATGCACTGCTTTGTTCTCATCCATTGCATCAGTAACTTTTTTAAAGAAGTCAACCAGATTAAGTAGGCAGGACCTGATCTTAACAAATCTAAACTGGATTGGGTCAAGAGTCTATAAAATACCTATATCTGTATTTATTATTTATGTAATGATCCTTTCTATAGCTTACAGATGAGATTAGTCAGTTTATGTTTATAATTACCTGTGTCTGTTGAAGCCCCAACTTTTCTTCTGAGAAATGTGATATATGCATGTTATGTACTTTAACATTTTGGATAGAGAATGTTATTTCTGATATACATATTGTAAAATTTATGTATTTATTTATTGCAGTTTGATTACCAGGGAAGTCCACTGGGCCAAGAAGAACCCATTTTCAGTGGAGACCCGGGGAGAAAAGCTCCAAAGGCAGTACAACCAATACAATGTATGAGAAGAATACAAAAGAATGTACACACAGCAAGAATACATAGTAAGAACACTGCAAATGCAAATTTACAATAGAATGTACACACAGCAAGAATACAAAGAAGAACACAGCAAATGCTAAAGAAAAAAACAACAAAAAATAAAAAACAAATTTTTTTTTGTACAAATAATTAGCAAAATTTTCAATATTTTCATCCTTACAGTGAAGTTAGAGTCAGCTAAAAACATTTAGCTAGAATTAGAGTGCATAAAGGTACAGGAGTACAGGGGCTTAGTCTACAGGAACCTTGGAATTATGTAGGGTGAAAGCAAGAACATTTCCATTTTGAAGATAGGTGTAAGAAAAGTTGGGTTTTAAAGTATTCTGTGTTAGGTATGGTTCTAAGAGAAGGAGGGAGAGAGTTCTATTTCCTACCTAGAGAGAAGGATAGTAGTTGCTGGCCGGCCGGATGTTTAGGTCTGGGGATGGGGATTAGATTTTGGTGTTCAGATCTTAATGATCGGTTGGGGGTGTAAGGGGGAAGGATGCTGGATAGAGCAGGGCATTTTTCTGGGTAGAATATTAATTTATGAGTGGTTGTTAGTTGGAGATAGTCAAGGTGGTTTGGGAGTTCTAGCCAGTTTAGAGATTGAAGGAAGAGGCAGTGGTGAGTTGAGTTTTTGGATTTAGTGGCGAATTTAGAGATTTTATTATAGCAAGCTTCAAGTTTAGAGGAGAGGGAGGCAGACAGATTAGTTAGAAGAGGGGCCCCATAAAGTAGAGAGGGAAGGAGGTAAGAGGTAGCTAAGGTTTGCCTAGAGGATTTTGAAAGAAATAGATTATTTCTGTATAGCATACCTAACTTTTGGTGTTTTTTTTTATGTTTTGTTGACTGTGGAGGTCGAATTTAAGGCGTTCGTCAATGGTTATGCCAAGGAGTTTAGCAAAGGGTACTACTTCTATAGGGGTGCTGGTTTGCCTGAGGATGTTGAAAGTGTTTTTGTCAAAGGAGGAAGCCTTGGTAGGGAGGAAAATTAGTATTTTGGATTTATTGGAGTTGAGGGAGAGGTGGTTTTAGTGCATCCAGTTTTCTGTAGTGGAAAAAGCTGTTTGTGTTTGTTTTGGAGAGAAGTTCAGAAAAATTGGGGGCGGCACAGACTATGGTAGAGTCATCAGTGTATTGGATAACTGTTGAGTCAGGGAGATCAGTGTGTAGGTTGTTTATGAAGATGTTGAAAAGTATGGGACCGAGGATGGGTCCCTGAGGAACGCCGGTAGGAGTAGGTAAGAAGGAGGAGGTAGAGTTCTTCCATCTGACAGCCTGAGATCTGTCAGAGAGATAATTGGAGAACCAGGAAAGAGTATTAGTGGAAAGATTAAGGCTGGAGAGGTGGCAGAGTAGGTGTGTATGGGAGATGGTGTTAAAGGCTTTAGATAGGTCTAGCAGAACAGTGGATACAAGAAGTCCAGAATCTTGGCTTGGTTAACTGTTTCTAAGAAGGAAAGTAGGGCAGTTATGGTGCTGTGGCCTGGATGGAAACTGTGTTGGGTGGGTGTAAGTAACTGATTCTCCGTTAAGTAGGGTGAAAGTTGGTAGTGGACACATTTCTCTAGAATTTTAGATATTGGAGAGAGTAGGGCTATAGGGCGGAAGTTAGAAATGGAGTTGTTTTTACCTCCTTTATGAAGTGGTAGAATGTAGGCTGAACGCCAGAGTTTGGGAACATATGACTCTTGTAAGGATCGGTTAATCAGGATGCTAATTGGAAGAGCAATTCCTTCAGCTGTGAATTTGAGGAAGGAGGGGGGAATGCTGTCGGCGGCGTTGGAACAAGGTTTTAGTTTGGTTAAGAGCTTCTTTATGAATGTTGTGGAAACTGATTTGAGCTGAAACATAGGGTGTCAGTCATTAGTAGAGTTTAGGCAGTTGGAAGGGTTGTTGTTAGGGAATGTTTTGGTTAGCTTGGCTATAGAATCTGTAAAGAAAGTGTTAAAGAGAGAGCTCAGTTCATTGTCAGTTAAACTAGGGTCAGGGCAGGGGTTATTTCATGACCCAGGATGGAGAAGAGAGTTAACAGATTTTCAGAATTGTTTTGGGTTGTTATGATTAGTAGACTGAAGTTTATTGTAGTAGTTTTTTTGTCCCTGGTGATTAGTTTTTTTACTTGGTTGCGGAGTTGGGTATATTGAAGCAAGGCAGAAGACTGTTTACTTTTCTGATAAAGCTTCCAAGATTTGTCTCTGAGCTGCATGGTATGTTTAGTCTCTTTGGTCAGCCAAGGAGCAGATTTGGCTGTGATTCATTTGTTTCTAAGGGGGGCTAGGGAGTTAAGAGTATTTAGGAAGATGGAGTTAAAATGTTCTACGGCATTGTCGATGGAGAGAGTGTAAAGGATTTGCCAGTTGATTTGTTTGAATATGTTAGAGAAAATTGTGCGGTTGAAGTTGCTAAGGTTACGAGTTTGGATGTAATGATGTTGGAATTGAGAGGGGTTAGCTGAGCGATGAATGAAGGCAGGGAGATGGTCACTAAAGGAGTCGGGGATAGTTCCTGATAGAGAGATTTTGTTTGGATGGGAGACTAAAATCCAATCTATGATGGAACCTGGAGGGTAGTTTTTGTTAGGCCTGGTTGTAGAATGGATTACTTGGGAGAAGTTGAAAAGGTTGATAGCTAGGAAGGGGGAAGGTGTGTTGATTTTGTTCCAATCAATGTTTACGTCACCTAGAATAAATGTTTCATATTTTATTTCAGATGAGGCCCAGTGGAGAATATTCTCCAGGGTAGAGATATTGTCGCCTGGGGAGATGTATAAAGAAATGAAGCAGATATTTTTATGTTTATTGAGTTGTAGCAGACAAGCAGTTATTTCAGTATTTTTGAATAGAGAGGTTGGGATTTGCAGGGGGATTATGGAGAGAAGGTTAGAGTAGATTAGGGCAGAGCCTCCACCTTTTTTGTTTATTCGGTCACTCCTGAGGATGTTGAAACCTGGAATTAAGATTTCAGAATCAGAGATATGGGGTTTTAGCCAGGTTTCAGAGATGGCTAAGATGTCAGGTTGGTTTTGATTAATCCAGGCGTAAACATGGTGAATTTTGTTGTTAAGGCTCTGGGCATTGATAGTGAAGACCTTAAGGGTGCTAGGAGAGGAATTAGGAGTAGAAGGAGTAGGAGGGAGAGGCTTATTTGAAGTGGGGGATGAGGGGGAAGGAAGGAAGGAGTTGTTTGTACTGAGGCAGGGGCCAGGGTTAGGGTGAATGTCTCCAGATAAGGCTAGGAAATTATGTGAGATAACTGTAAATCTTTTAAGTTTGGAGAGTAGGAAGTTGTTTGGGGTTGGAGGAAATGTAAGAGAGAGGCTTTTTGTAGAGGAGGAGAGTATTTTGGGATGGAAGAGGTGTAGTAGGTTAATTGGGATAAGAGAGGTGGAGATGGAGTGGAAGTGAGTGAGTAGAGGAGGTAGTGGGTGGGAGAAAGTGATAGTATGTGTAGTAGGCAGGTATGGGTGAGTTATTAAACAGTAAGAAGTAGCGTGATGCAGAGGAATAAGAAAGATGAGAAGAGAGAAGGGGAGTCTGAGGGAAAAGAGAATTTGGGAGTACATATTTGAATGGGTGGGGTAAGGGATGGAGAAAATAAGTAGGAAGAAGAGAGTGGTTTTGGAGAGAATGTGAAGGAGTGGAAGGAAGATATAAAGTAGGAGAGGAGAGGGTAGGGTTAAGTGTAGTGAGAAGTGGGAGGGATAAAAGAGGTTGGAGAAATAAGAGGAGGTTTTAGATTGGTTAATTAATGTAGGAATTGATGGAGGAGGGAAAGACTGTGATTGGTTGAAACAAATGGAGGGTGGAGTTGGTGAGGTATAAATGTGGATGTGCTGGGGGTGGTTGCAATTTGGGGGCAGGGTAGGGGAGCAGAGTGAGCCCGTAGGGCGAACGGAGCGGGAAGAGCCAGAGGAGGAGAAAAATGCGGAAGTCAATCAGTAAAGAGTGAGTATTCAGAAGGTAAGTTTAATAAGTTTATCAGAGATGTGAAGATGGGGAAGCTAAGTGAAGGAGAGGAGGAAGGGTAGTGAGATGAGCAGAGAAGTCGAGTTAGAGAGTAGACTGCAAAAGAGAAAGACAGAGGGAGAAGGAAGAGACTTCAGAAAGGGAGTAGAGGAGGGAAAGGAAAGAAGGCTGAGAGTTCTGGACAGTAGAGAGGGAGGGAGCAGAGGAATGGAAGTAGAGGGCTGTAGTAGGGGAGATAAGGAAGGAGAAGTAAAAATAGTGGGACAGTAAGAGGTAGTGGAGCACCACCTAGTGGTCAGTCAGACTGGAGTAGTAGAGACCCCAAGGGGAGAATCAGGAAGGGAGCTAATGAGGTTCAGGAAGGCGGTAAGAAGTGCAGGGAGAACTGAAACAGCAGAGAAGGGGGTAGAAAGTATGGGGAGAACTAGGAGTGCAAGCAGTAAAGCAGAGGGGGTAGTGGCTGCTGGCTAGTCTGGCAGGGACGCATACTGCGACCTAGTAGTATCAACTAATTAATAGTACAGAGTTACAGCAGTACACATACTTTCTTGGAACCTTGTGGTAGGAGGACTCAGGGAACAGAAGGCCTTATAGTTTCAGGTTAATAGTTCTTGGAGTTGGTTCTTGGTCAGAGAGTTCAGGAGGGTATTTTCAGCAGGTTAGGGCAGGGTGGGCAGGGGCCCAAGCTGTAAAAAAACAGTGAAAAGCAGAGAGATTTAAGCAGTAGTAAGGTAACAAGGTATATTAAGAGACACTGTCAGGCATTCAGAAAGTTATTTATATATTATATAGTTATAGTAAGTTATATATTATATAACTTAATATTTTTGTTTTAAAGCATTGTTAGTGCCATTCTGTGGTAAATGTAGGAACACAGAAACATACCAGGCAAACGATCATGAACCATAAGATGACTAGCCATATATACCATTAAGCAGGCCCTTTTAAAGCACAATATAGTGTTAATCTCCTTGGGATGTACATGATAACCCAGGTAAACATTTATGTTTACCTATCCAGTCATCCAGATAAGCCTTAAAGGTAGCAAACAAAGTACTTTGTTTGATCTGTAGTGGTAAATTATTGCCTATGCTAGGAATACATTAAGTTAGGAAACATATCTCTCTAACTTGTCTTATTTATTTATTGGTTTAAATGTACAGCCTTAGTGTGGTTGTTTGTAGAATCAGTGGTTTTGCAAAGAAATAGGAGATCAAATAGGACTGGGTGTTGTAAGGCTTGAAAAGTGAAACACAGGTCACCTCACTGCAACCTGTAGGCGCCAGAGTATAAGGAGAGCACTGCTAATCTATCAGTGTTGTTGAAAGATTTAAGACCTTTAGTTTTCTTGGTCAGAAATCTTTGGAGACTTTCCCATTGAGTAATATGCTTGGATTTGTAAGTACCGTAGGGAGCATTGTATTTAGTGATGAGTCAGTTAGGGAAGAGTACAGTGGTAGGGTAATGTCTTTTGATCTTTCAGATATTAACTTGACAATCAACCTTGCCAGATAAAGTGCTTTCCTGGCTATGGTGGAAACATGATTGAATGAGAGAGAGTTATATACATGAGTGCATAGGTCTGTTATGCCCTAGGTACTTATGTAAATGTATTTTTTTAAGATCAGTCAGGTAAGGTTGTGTATTAGCTAAAAGTGAACCTCTTACAGGTTAGGTAATGGGCCATTATTTGACCAATCAGATGGTATATCCTTTTATAATATAAGGGATTTTCTTAGCCATGGGAAATCCACTAGTCTTGACAGGCAGTCTCATTGCCCTGTGTACTACATTTTCTAATGTCTCAAGGGGAAGTCTTGCTGTCCTGTGTATCGAAAGACTGGGGTTTGAGTAGTGACTGTCATTATGCATCAGCTAGGGGTGACTCTTTATGCCTGGAGAAGGACTCTCAGCTAGAAAAGATGTCTCCAACTGGCTCAAGTTCTAAGTTCTAAAAAAAACAGCATAACTGTTTGCCTGGAGTAGAATGCCTGAGTGAAGGACAGGCTCAATTGGAGCTTGCATCATTTTCATCTTAGCTAGAACAGGGTTTTGCTGGGTATTTGGACATTTTACTTTAATAGTGTGAAAACTGTTCACAAACTTATTTTTTGTTGATGAGAATATATTTGTTTTCAAAAAGTGATGAACTTCTTTGAGCAGATGAAATTGTGAGTTGTATAAAAGCTATAGTTTGAGTACTTCTGGTTCAGTCTCTTCAGATACATGCACAGTATGTAGATGTGTTCTGTTTTTAAAATACCTGAACCAAAAATACATGTATAACTGTAAATAAAATAATCGCATTTACTTGCTGCATAGCATTCTAATTTTGAAGTCAGAGAAAGTGTAAAGCCATTTTCATATGTAGATTCACCAGGTGCATAGAATTAAAGCTTGAGTATTTGCATTTTTAAAGCAGATAGTGTTGTTTATCTTTGTGCTTATATAGTCAAACCAGCAGAAGAAATGCAATGAAAAAAGTTGCCTTTTTATGTTTTTGTTTTCTCTTATCTATATATTTTTAATTGGTTAAAGGCAACGTTGTATCAGTGCCTGCTTCTGCAATAAACTTGAACTCTTATGTGGTAAAATGGGTAACTTAGAGTTGTAGAGTGTCCGAAAAGATAAGATTGATTCTGATGGGATCAAATAAAAATGTATAGAATAATGATATTTATGAATTTTGCATATCAGATTACCTACCTGAAATTGAGCTTTCTACAAAACGACCTTAGTCAAGAGTCTTTGCATTCTTGAATGCTGGAAAAAATATACCTGCATGGTTAACCAGAACCACACTTTAGATAAATAGTTACATTTGAATCTGTTATACTTTGTTATGATACTGCAGTATCATAGTATTTTATAAATCAATATTATCACACAGTTTTATGACTGCTTACTTTCTAAAGTTCATTATTCGACAACATAGTTGTCCACTCAGTATCTCAAGTGACCTGAAATCACTGTGGCAGTCATGCAGCCTCTTAACTTTGAATACTATTTAATGTGTGTGCAACAAACACTGCACCAGATAATGCACTTAGCAGAACTGCGTTCTTCCATTACTGCTTTTTTGGGTATAACTGGTGTAAGTCAAGGTATTTCAAGACCAATGAAAGATGCATAGACATGTTGTTATTGTGCTTACCATGTGAGTCTATGCAAGACAGCACTAGTCTGCTTAGTAGCTTTCTTTCTTCTAATATTTTAAGAAGCTAGTAAAAAGAAGATTGTACCAAATGGTGAGCTTGTCAAGAATATCCACAATATATCAGTACAAGTCAGTTGAAACAAGGGTGGCTTAAAGTCAAAGACAACTTTTGGTCAGACAATTGCTAGTTTTTAAAATGTGTTTCTAAGACTGCAAGGGGATGTTGCATGCATGTCAAAGCTACTGTCAAACCCATTCAGTACATATTTTGCTTTTAAACAAGTGCTATGAAAGGAACAAAAGTAGCTCAACATCTGTACAATTGTGACAGATTTGACCGTCTTTTTTTGTTGAAAGCATGCAAAAGGAAAGATTTCAGACTTCTGTCTGTGAAACAATATAACTGTAAGTGGTCAGACACTCTTCTGTGGACTCTCTGGGAATAACTTTCAGAATGAAAAGAATAATTAAAGTGACTATTTTAACAACAGACAAATAAACATGAAAAACTATAATGTAAATATGTCCCTCAGAAGTCAAAAGGTAGAGAAAGAAGCATTAGAAACCAGTTACTTGTATATGAACAAACAGAAAATCCTTTGAGAAGCAACAGTAGATACAATTTTGGTTTCAGTAGAAAGTACAAAATGTAAACTTTGCATATGTCATAATGAAGATTCTTTTGAAATCTAGTTTGTGACTCACTGTTATTGCATTAGACATACATCAATACATTTCTCATTGATCTATTCCAATCTTTTCAAGTAGATTGTGTCTGTTAAAAATAGCAGGCTTCATTGTCAGAAATGAAACGAAAAGATGTAATGCAGACAGAAATGTATGCATCATACCGCAAAATAATTAATAAGCGGACACATATACTCTGAGGTTAACGTCTGTTTTGTGTGTTTCTGTGCTTGGGATTTAACTGTGATGCTTTTGATTTTTATGAGTCAGAAAGTAGTTCTAATATAATACCAAATTCCATTAAGCATGGTTATTTATTTATAGGAAACAAAAATCTATCGGGAACACAGGTACAAGGAAAATGCAAAGTATGTCAGCTGTACATATTATGTGCTGAATCTAATACTGATGATAATTGAATTGTTAAAATGATACACCCCAGAAATGTAGCTATGGATCACTTTGATGTCACTCCTGATATTAGCAAAGGACGCTGTCCATTTACATATACTTTGAGGCTTCCTAATACTAATCTTCATTTGGTAGGGGTCCATAATACCTTATATTGTGCGCTCAGGAAGCCTGTATGATTGTATGGGAAAAATGTCACATTAAGATATAATGAGGCATCCATCTTAATAAAAAGCACATAAACAGCACATATATTTTATTTTCTATAAGAAACACAAAATATAATATTGCAAGTCCTGGCATTTTGCTAATTCTTAGTACTAACTGTGAGACTGTTGTATCTCAGAGTTGAGAGTTTAATATGACATTCCACAGCATACGTATTCAGCTCCATTATTCTCATAACCCTATTTAAATTCTTTGGAATTTTAATATATGCCCATAACTTTTTTTTCTGTTAATATCAACAAAAAGTACCAAAGCATAAGTAGCTATTACTTTAGCACCCCCCTCCCCAATTCATAGTAGTTTAAGTCTTTTATAAATTAATTTCATCAACAGAAGTAATGCTTGCATGAAACATTTTATCTGGATCAACTGAATCAAGCTGGAATGGTATATCACTGACTTTAATCTTTTTTGCTAGGCAGAAAAGACATTCAAAGAAAGAAGAAAACTGTTTTAGTAGAACAAATATATGTCATAAAAATGGCTTGGGTTTGCAATACTCTACCTAGTTGCTAAATTTTCTTTTTAGCTTTTCCCGGTTCGGGGTCGCCACAGCAGAACTCTGGTCTGCTAATGATTGGTAGTAGATTTTTTTTTATGGTGCCAAGTTGCCAGCCCGACACCCAACATTCAGCAAAGGCACACCCATTCACACATGTCTTTCGGAGGCCACTCAACCACTGGGAGGACATGCAGACTCCACACAGAAGGCACACCAGCTGAGAATCGAACAGGAGGAACTCTTGTTGTGAGGCAACAATGCTACCGCTGTACCACTGCGGTTTAAAATGCTATTGGTATATTTCTGTTTTATATTCCATTTTTGATTAATCAAGATTTACCATATTTATGAGTAATATTTTTCACTCTTCCCTAATTCATACCTTGGAATTCAGAAAAAGGCTCACCATTCACAGTAATTGCCTACCACAGATAAGTCAGTTACCTGACAGTAAAAACATGTGACTCAGAGACAGCTATGGTCACAATGAAAAGGACCTTATTATCATCTCATTAACATGTCTCTGAATCACATATTTGCCAACATTAGCAATGTCAGATCTGATGATAGTAGCGTTCTCCCCAGCAGCTTATGTATTGCTTTGGCAAAGGCAAACCCCTGCACTAACTCATGTGTGCATAGACACACACACACACACACACACACACACACACACACACACACACACACACACACACACACACACATATTCAGATTCTTGATTTCCTGTCTAAACCCCAGAGCATGACTACCCTAAAGATGCACTCACACATATGCAGACACACATATACACACATTAATGCAGTAAAATACATGTACATACATGTGCAGACAAACACATATGCATGCTAATGCACTCACATAGCCGCTTCTTCAAGGAGTTTATCTATAATGCAAAGGCATAAGCTGGAGCTCATAGGTTAGTTCTAGGCTAACTGCCCTTGTGGGCCATTTTAAAAATAGTGAAGTTACACCATGTGAGAATCAATCTCTACATCTTGTGTCTATAAGGCAAATACCTTATTCATTACACCACCCTCCGACCAAGCGACAATGTAAGTTGAGAGCTGCTGGCATTTCAGTGGGAGAGCACATGCCTACTTATCATTAGCCACTTGCTCAGATTACAACATTATCATGCAGATCAGTCTGTGAGACCACCCTCCTTACTGAGGCTCCTGCTCTCTTCTGTATGTATGTGATGGTAGAACAATCTAACAATCAGAAGAAAAAGCTTAATACAGTGGGGAAATGGCTGTGTTACTATTTCCTCCTTATAGTAAGCCATTCTAAATCACAGTCACTATTAGCAGCTTACTGTTCTATGCAAGGACAAACACCTGCACTTAGTTATACAAGGACACAGATATACATGCCACATTTATTTCCTTCATATAGAGTACGTCTTTCTCAATGATAGCCAAAGATCCTTATTCCAAAATTAGGAATCTTACAGAACAAACTGCACTAGTCAAAGTCAAGTCAAGTCAAAGTAAACATTATTGTCATTTAGAACTACGCACATGTAGCCTAAATGAAATTTTGTGCATCAGCTCAATTCTTGAGATTACAAAGGAAAGTGGAACAACACATACACGTAGAGGGATAAACATGACTAACAAATGCAATACTACACCCATACATGCAAGAGATAAACATTTACCAACACACATATATGAAAAGATAACCCTCCCCTGAGTTAAATTAACTACTCTATTTAAATAATGCAAAACAGACTACAGATACAAATGCCTAAGTTATTTGTCTAGTATTGCACTTGAGTGGGTTGAAAATTACTGACTATGGATATAATAAAGAAATATTGCACTTACTTGGAATATATACATAAGTATATATTGCACAAATAAAAATTGACTTATTATGTGTCCAGACCCCTGGGGCTAGTGATCAAGTTCAGAAGTCTAATCATTATAGGGTAGAAACTGTTATCAATTCTTGTAGTTCTGTGATATCTCCTGCCCAATGCCAGATGCTTAAATAGTCTATGCACAGGATGTGTGTTGTCCTGTATTATTTTGGTGGCCTTTCAGATGCTTTTTGCAGAATGAAGATGTATCGATGGAAGGCTGGAACTTGCTACTTTCTCTGCAGCCCTTCCCACTCTTTATAGCACCTTCCTTTCTGTAACTGTGCAGCTTCCAAACCACACTGTGAAGTTGCAGGTGGGGATGCTCTCTATTGCACCTCTATAGAAGGTGGAGAGAATATGAGGAGGAAGCTTAGCTTTTTTTTAGCCTTCCTAAAATGTGGAGGCATTGATGTGCTTTCTTGACCAGTTGGCTGGTGTTTCCCAATCACGTGAGATCCTCTGATATGTGGCACCCAGGAATTTCATACTCTTAACCCTCTCCGCACTCTCATCATTAATATTGAGTGCTGGGTGGATTGTTCTTCTTTTCCTGAAGTCGATGATAATCTCTTTGGTCTTGCTTACTTTCAGGTCGAAGTTGTTCCCCTCATACTAACTGATCAGAGATGCCACCTCCTCTCGGTATGCCCTTTCTTCCTCATTTGTGATGAGGCCCATGACTGTGGTACCATCAGTAAACTTGATGATATGGTTTTACTTGTGCTTAGCACAGCAGTTGTGGGTCAGTATGGTGAATAACAGTGGGATGAGAAACATCCGTGTGGAACCCTGGTGTAAATCATGATGCACTTTGATGTGTTCTTACCCAAACATGCTCTCTGTAATGTCTCAATCAGGAAGTCCAGGAGCTAGTTAGAGAGATGTTTACTGATTCCTAAATGTGCCAGTTTTTCTATCAGCTGCATTGGTACCACAATATTAAATGCAGAACTGAAGTGTATAAACAGCATCCTCACATAGTTGTCTTTGCCCTCTAAATGCTCAAGGGAGATGTGTAGTGCTACTGATATGGCATCAGCCGTGGATAGGTTAGCTATGTATGCAAACTGCAGAGGGTCAAAATCAGGAGGTAGGCATGATGAGAGATGCTTTTTGATCAGCTGCTCAAAACATTTCATAACAGTGGATGTCAGAGCAATTGGTCTGTAGTTATCAGGGCTGGAGGGAGTGGTTTTCTTAGGGAGTGGGATGATGTTAGTTTCTGTGTAGCATGAGGGTACTTTCACCATTGCAAGGGAGGTGTTAAATATTTCTTTCAGCACTGTGCATAGTTGATCAGCACAGCCTTTTAACACCTTTCCCAGTATGTATTCTGGGCCAGCAGTCTTCCTGGGGAATCACACTCCATAGCTCTCTTCTTATCTTCTCTGTGCTGAGGCTGAGTACTGCATCCTTCTCATCTGTGGGTAGCTTTAGTGCCAGCCTGTTGTTCCTTTCCTTAAATCTACCAAAGAAGATGCTCAACCTGTCCAGGAATTCAATGCTGTCCTTATACTGTGCTGACATGATTTTGTAGTCAGTGATCTCCTGTATGCCTTGCCATAGTCTCCTTGGATCCATCATGTCGTCAAAGTGTCTCGGACCATTGTGCTATACTCCCTCTTAGCCTCCTTTATACCCCTGCTCAGATTACCTCTTGCTAGACTTAGGGCTGCTTTGCCCATAGCCCTGTAAGCTGTATTTCTCTCCTTCAGAAGCTCATGTACCTTAGGGGTGAGCCATGGCTTCTGGTTAGCTCTAATAGTGATACTCCTGGTGTTTATTACTCCATCAATTCAGTTTTAAATGTATGTCATCGCTACCTCAGTGTATTCCTCAATGTTCAGATGATGATTCACTGTGGCTGCCTCCTTGAATATATCCCAGTTGGTTCTTTCAAAGCAGTCTTGGAGGGCCTCCATAGATCCCTCGGGCCATCCCTTGATTTATTTCTTCATGGGTTCCTGTCTAACCAGTGCTGGTTTGTAAGCTGGCGATAGCAAGATGGTATAATGGTCAGAGTTTCCCATTTGTGGAAGTTGCACTGCCTTATAAGCTTTCCTTAAGTTTATGTACAGCTTGCCCTGGATATTATCACCCTTATTAGTGCAATAAGTAAAGTGAAATGCACAACGGCGTATCCATCCAGAACAGCGCTGATATAAAGTCAGCTGTTGGAAAAAATAACCCACCTTAACACGTGACACTGATCTGAAGGACACATCTATGTAGCATGCCATTGGTCAACGGAATCAACTGCTCACGTGCAGTAGTAGAAATAGGGAAGCTTCAGTTTGATAATGCTGCAATAGATAGTGTTAAAAATGCTCACAGACAGAAAATGTTCAGCACCACAAACCGAGGCTGCTGAAAGAAGGCATAAAGCTGCACCAGTGAAAAAAGGGTCAGAAATGCAGTTTGTGCTTTCTATATAAATAACACAAGAAAGACCCTTATAGCTGAATGAAGGGAAGTGAACTTGTACTTGACACAACAACGTCACACTGCTATGAAAATGCACATAAACATAGGGGTAAAATGTCCACTACACAAGTCCAGTATAATCCAGAGAGACCAAAGGCAAGACAATGTCAGATGGTCCCCCAGATTTACTAATCTGCCGTGCAGGACTAGCCTAGTCCTGGATGGAAGTGACCGTTTAGGAGCAGGACGGCAGCAGGCCATGCATATTAATGATGCGCGCTGCCTGAGCTCCTAGGCTTACATGGAGCATGTAAGAGTGCAGGGGGCGGGTCTGAGAGCTAACAGGCCCCCACAATGTAGAACAGCAGAAAAAGGAATGCAGTCAGTGAGACCACTCACAGGTGACCGCATATCCCCACAAACAGTCCCCCTTGTATATAACAGCAACAGAATATAGAAATAAAATAAAGAAACCTTTTATTTATTTTTTAAAAATCTGATTACAGCTAACTTTAGGTGATCGGGTGTGCCCATCGCTTAGCTATGGTTAAAGCAGCTTAAAAGGCTGAAGATGATAACAAGGAAGATAGATGCAAATGAAGCAGCACAGCAGTAGTGTAGTGGGCAGAGCATTCACCTCACGAGCAAGCATTCCTGGTTCGACTCTCACTGCAACATACCCAATTTTACATGGTAAAGCATGTTATGACCAATATTTTTATTGCATAACCCACTAAATAATATATATTTATGAAATGGAGTACCGCAGTGAATGCACATGTGAGGTGTCAGTGTCATAATGAATAAGGCACTAGTAAGCAGGTCTAAGCACCAATATGCAGTAGTAAGCATGTATAAGCACTAGTAAGCAAGTGTAACCCGTTTGTGCGGTGGTAAGAAATGCCTACACTGGCTAAGCCATTCAGAAGTTAACTCTCTGTAAGCAGATGTAACAGCAGGTTAGCAGTGCTTACAGTTGCACAAACCCGCTTACAACTGCTCAAAAGTGCCTTAATCACGCTGTATCCAATGGCCCTTGTTCTGCCCATCAACAAAATAAACAGCCATGCAGGTCTCGAACCCAGGACCCTACACACCATAGCCCCAGTAGTTATCCACCAAGCCATCACAAAATTACAGAAGAATGAGGTAGTAGCAAACAAGTCCTCACCATAGTATAACCAACTGAACCTGTGAAAGGAATCAGTATGCAGTCATATGTACCATAACCCACTACATAACATAAATATGTGAACTGGACTACAGCAGTAAGCCCAGTGCCGTGTAATTGTAATAGAGTGTTGAAGTCCCCAATAAAACACAAGGACCCCACAGAGTGTATGTACACATTAATCATGGATACCAGGCATACATATAAGGTGTAATGAATAACACAATGCCAAAAAGGCATTATAATTAAAGTCTAATGTAAGCAATGCTAAGCATTGCATAGGCCAGCTTAGGAGGTGTGAGCAATGTGTAGACCAGCTAACTCATTGTGCCCAGTGGTATACCCCTTTAAACAATGCCAACCTTAGGTAAGCAGGTTTGCCCATAGCTTAGCTTTTTCAAAACTGGCCAATCATGGAAAAGTGCGGGAAATCGGCCCTACTTAAACCCAAGAGGCGGGAATACGTCTCATAACTGGTTGTAGATTCCCCTTGCAGGCACTATGGCAGTAAGGGGAGAAGGAGTGTGCTTCTGGGTGCAGCGCTGGCGCATCCAGGAGTCCAAGGTCATGGCAGGACTCCTAGTTGAAGACCATGCCCAGAGACTGCTGCAGGGCCAGTACCAGGGCTCCCAATATAAGGTGGATGCCTGGGACCATCTCACCAGTGACCTCACCAGTGCCACTGGCATACCCCGAACTGGTGAGCAGGTTAGGCACCACTATGCCGACCTGAAGCAGTGAAAGGGGGACCTCTAGGAGGAGTGACTCCAAGAGGCTAGAGCATCAGGGGATGTTCAAGACGTGTTTAAGTATCACCCCAGTATGTGTGTAATAATTGCCAGCTCAGGTATATCATGGATTGGTATGGTAAATATTCCTCTTTTGTCCTCCACAGCTGCAACAGAGTGGGTCGTGAACCAGGAGGCCCACATCAGCCGCCTGGCTAGGTTGCGGCGTGAGGCAGGTCAGTAATACTCATGCTTTTACTGTCATAGGAAATAAAAATAAAAGTAGTAGTAAATTAATTGTTAGTATAAAACCTGTATTGTTCAAGGCAAGTACTGCATACACTAGAGAATATGGCAGGAAGAGTCTCATATTGTTTGTATGTCAATAAAAGTGTAATTACCTGACAAAAAAGGTCTAACTGCTGGACTGCATGTGTATAATCTGGTATCATATGGTAATGTAGATTTGCAATCATGTAATAGTACTGTGGTATTAAGCACTGTTACCCACACCATGCACCATAAATTGAATGTGTAGGAATGCCTGTATATGACAAGCGTAATCCCCAGAAGCCATTTAGTACAACTGAGAGACACTTAGACAGTAAACAGGGAAAATGCAGAAAACAAAAACCAAATAGCGCATGCAACTGAGATGTGAGCTGTTGCTATTTTAGCACACACAGCCATGGTTCGAATCTTGCCAGTGGTAGTAGTCTGCATACAGAATCATACCCCACAACTGTACAGATATGTCCAAAATGTCTATGAAAGTGGCCCAAATCTACTGCCTATCAACCTGTCCCCCTGGGAAATCAGTGGGATGATCCCAGACATATAGGCAACAAACAGGAAGCACAACTGATTCACACACATATGACAAAAAACCTAGCACACTAGCACCTCCCCAATACCTTATGTGACTAAGAAGCCACGTATGTCCCATTTACACCTCAGCTTGTTAAGTTGTTGTCAGAGTGTGTACAGTAACAGAGTGAGATGTATGTGCATAATAGTAATGTGGAACCTGGTACTGTGTGTGGGAACATTCAGGTAGTGCTAATAAACATTCCTCCCACTGGTCTGTCAGATACCAACACTGTGCCCAGAAATACAAGAATGATATGCAGTTGCTCTGAATAATGAGGTATTACACATCACTGTCACCCACACTGTCCTACAACATATAACTCTCTAGGAAATCTGTATAAGAGTGTTGTTATACAAGGTCAGAATGCATAAGCACAGGGGATTAATAAGACAGAAAGCAGACTGGAGATATACAGCAATATCAATACAGCAGACACAACTGTGATGGACAGTGTTTAAGTTGTAGCAGACACAGTCATGATCTGAATCCTGCGAGTGGAATTAGACTGCATACAGATTCATACCCCACAACTGTACACATGAGGTCAGAATGTCCCCTATCCCCCTGGTAAGTCTGTTGGATGATCCCAGATGTGTAGCCAGCAAACAGGGAATACAAGTGATTGTCAACCATCATGAGAACACACCTGCCACTGTAGCAACCCCTGAAATTGTTAGTAGAGTAATATTCCAAGGATGTCCTATCTACACTCCCATGTTGTCAAGCTGTGACCAGAGTGTGTACAGTAACAGAGTGAGATGTATGTAAATAATACTAATGTGTAATCTGGAACTTTGTGTGGCAACAATCAGGTAGTGCTAACAAACATTGCTCCCACAGGAGCGTTGGATACGAACACTGTACTGAGAAATACAGACCAATATAACTTGTGCTGGTACTGTCCACCCTGGTATTGTAGGGGATTGTGAGTGTTGCAGTTTCTCTGAATAATAAAGTATCACTGGTCACTGTCACCCACACAGTGCTACATAATATAACTGTGTAGGAAAGCATGCATATGTGTGTATCAGGTCACTAAAAGTGGAAGAGGGCAATATTCTAGATATGTCCAGGCACACCAGCATGTGGTCAACACATGACCAGAGTCTGTGCAGAAAGAGTTGGATAGCATAGCGCAAAAACATCAACCCGGAATCTGGTGTATGTGTACAAACAGTTAGTCAGTGTTAACAAACATTCCCTCCACAGGTATACCAGGTAAGAGGTGAAGCAGATAAAACCAATTCATGTGTAATGATGATGACAGCCATATCACTGTCCAAAATAAAGCTATAGAGTAGTGTAGTAAGACTTGTAAGGTACAGATAGCACTGACTAGGAAAGTAATGTGGACTACAGGAATATACTACTTGTTAATTGACATCTTTCTCTCCCCCCACCTTATCTCCAACAATAATCAACATACCATCCCCAACTGGTATGTAATGACTTTGATAATGCACAGTTGTTTGATAAATATTTTAATGGTTCCCATGCATGTGCCATATTGAATTATTCCAACATTGTTGGCATGGTGCCATCAACGTACCTATGCGCTGTTCTTATTACCACTGTGGTTCCATATATATGCATGTGTTTTGTTTGCTATGCAACTGTTCCGTATCTGGTGTCTGGGTTAATGGGAATATCTATGCATGCTGTTATACCTAACCCTGGAATGTGTTGACTATTACTAACCCATATATGATGATGAAATTTAAACACTATAGCATGCTATAGCATAGTTCAGTGCCAAATTTGTCCAGCTTATTACGTTGGCAAAACTGAGAGGCGCCTCCGTGATCGGATTTACGAACATATATATGCAATAAGAAAACAGAAGCTCGAGAACGCACTAGCCAAACATATTTCATTACATTCTGATCATAATTTTAAGTTTATTATTATTGATCAAGTACGGATAGACGCTAGAGGTGGTCCAACCCCTCTAAAACTTGAAGAAACAGAGTTAAGTTGGCAAGTTAGATTAAACGCATATAACGTACCCGGTTTAAATGAGGGATGTTCAATTAGTAGTGTGCTTAAATTGAAGAGTCTGCATAGATGACACCTGACTGTAACAATTTTGCTCAGAAGGTAATGGGGTTTTTTACCAAGTTAACAGTGTTCATAGAGGACATTTTTTTTATCAATTTACTGTGAATTACTGTTTACACAGGTTACATTACAGTATTGATGTATGGATTTATTTTTTAATTATTTTTTCATTTTTATTTTCATTATTAGTTGTATTCACACATTTATCAAATGTTTAGTTTTGATCTAGTGACTTTGATTTAGTGTAGGCGTGTTCTTACTATATATATGTTTTTACTATATACATGTTTTTATTATATATATATATATATATATATATTTTTATTATTAACAGTTGAATGTATTTAGAATGTAGACTGTTGTAGATGTACTTAATAGGTACATTGTGCTTTAAGAGTTTAAATGGATTCATTGACAATTATCTTTTGTCTATTTAACCTGCTTGCTTAAAACATTTGGTATCTGAAGAAGTTTGTATATGACAGCAAACGAAAAGCGCTTAATTTGATTAAACAGTTTTACTCGGTCGTGCTGTGTCATGGCTTCTACCTTCTGTTGTTTGGATTACCAGTTTGTCATTGCCTGTTCTGATTATTACCATATTGAATTATTCCAACATTGTTGGCATGGTGCCATCAATGTACCTGCACGCTGTTCTTATTACCACTGTGAACCCATATATATGCATGTGTTTTGTTTGCTATGCAACTGTTCCGTATCTGGTGTCTGGGTTAATGGGAATATCTATGCATGCTGTTATATCTAACCCTGGAATGTGTTGACTATTACTAACCCATATATGATGATGAAATCTAAACACTATAGCATGCTTGGGAAGGCCGGTCCCAGCGGACCCACCTGTCCCACCTCAGCTGGACGTGGCACCGGTCAGCAGCATGTCTGTGGCACAACCCAGGACCTCCCTGACCATTGGTCCTGCACCACCTTCGCGTGGAACTGGCTCAGGGGATGGGGCTGGCCCCCCTCGGGATTGGGCATGGACAGACACCTGTCACCTGTCGCCAGGTTGGGGTCGTGGTGCGTAGAGCGAATATCGAGCAGTTTGGTGATCTTCTACACAAGCTCGAGGGCTGCATGTCATGAATAGAGAGTCAGCCTGGCTCTGCGGCTCAGCCCCCAGCACAGACACCTTTGGGGCTGTGAAGGTGCAGTGGTGACTGCCCGTGGGTGGGGACCTCAGTCCCACTGTTACTACTAGGGACTTTGTGGGCTTCCGATATTCCAACAACCCTCCCCATCAAGGTTTTTACCCCCACATGTGTCATATACCTCCCCTTATGTGTCTTGTGTGTCTTGTCTGTTAATCTACCCAACCTAACTCCATAAATATACCTACTACCCCTCCCCAACATCCCACTCTCACCTGAAAAAAAGAAAAAAATTGCAATTTGTTCCCACAAAAAAAACTCTCCCCATACATAGCTATCCATTTTGCACACGTGTCCACTGGACACATATAATCCGGTCTAACTGGCATCACAACTTATTATTGTTGTCCTCACCTCTCTCCCAGGAGTTTGAGTGTCCAAATCTACCACCAAAGTCAGTGTATATGCACAGCTTTTGCTGTAGAAGAAATGGGCAGCTATGGACCTTCCCTACACCCTTCATGCACATCCCTAGCTATGTTCCCTACTGTCTTTCCCTCTTTGTGCCCCTTTTTTACCACTTTCCTATCAACCCTTTTTTTTTCTTTTAAAGAAATTAGTGCGAGGGTAAGCGGGAGTAAGCACTTTTAAGCAAGCTGTTTGTGTGAAGGTAAACAATGCCTACACTAGTTAAGCAATTTAGAAGCTAACTGAGTATAAGAAACTGTAACCAAAAGTTAGCAGTGCTTATCTCTATGCAAACCCACTTACAACTACTTTAAAGTGCCTTAATCACTCTGTATCCAATGGCCCATGTTCTGTCCAGCAAGAAAATAAACAGCCTCCGCAAGACTCAAACCCAGGACCCTGCACACCATAGATAAAGTGATTTATCACTAAGCCATGCCAGATATACATAACCTTGATGATTTCAAAAACATATCATCCAGCGCAGTCATTAAACAGTACAGAGAATGTAGTCCAACACTTAAATGTATGTGTGTGTGTGTGTGTGTGTGTGTGTGTGTGTGTGTGTGTGTGTGTGTGTGTGTAAATATATTAATATCTAAACAGATACAACATATCTATATATGTATATATATATATATATATATATATATATATATATATATATACATATACATATATACATACATAAATATATATGAACATATATTCATGTGAATGCCTACATCAACACATATATATATATATGTCTACACCTATATGTCTACAAGTACACAGCAAGTTACATATATGTAAGCAGATATATATCTATGTAGGTATATACAGACATAGTTGTAAATATGTAAGCATATATATATATATATATATATATATATATATATATATATATATATATATATATCCATATAGGTATATATGGACATACATGTGTAGATATCAATGGGAGATTAAATCATATATGTCCACATGCACCGTTAATGGTGTTGAGAGGCCCCAAATGATATACATCTTGTATGAATAGGTATACCCACCCCCACCCCTCCCACAGCCAAATATGTCCGCCCTGCAATTCACTACCAAGTGTTGCAGATCCCATAACCAGGTCTTGACATGACATGGGCACACAATGTTAACAATACTACATCCCACCTGTATGATGTCAGGGTGGTATTGGTAACATGTCATGCAGTACAGTCTGGCTCCCATAGGAAATGTAAAATGTGGAAGCTATCAACATCCCCATGATACATATACACAGACACATATATGCAGATACAGATATACATATACATATATATATATATATATATATATATATATATATATATATATATACATATACATATATATATATATATATATATATATATATATATATATATATATAGATATACATGTGACTATACATACACTCGCAGAGATATGTACAGTAAGATACTTATGTAGTAGACACACACAATATGGAACAGCCACTATGCCTACAGTTAACACCCTAACAACTGGGTACTGGATGAGTCACCCATACAAATGACATTCGGTGCCTGCAACATATACCCACAGAGAGCCCACAGGATAAAACGCCACTCACAGGTTTGCAGAAATGGAATACCTTTATTTGTGCACTATTATATATGTATATGCCATGTCACATAGCTATTCAGCCACTGACATCCACATCAACAGAGTAATGCAACTGTGAAATAGTTATACTAATACAGTAGTCTGGAAAGGTCCTCAAGCGTTGCTGTCTAGGCCAAGCCCTCCAAATCGTACAATAGTGAAGACAGACTGAGCCACAGGATACCACACAATAAACAATAAGTGATGCAGGTGTATATTCCAACAGCCTCTATCTACACTCTGTACAGTCACTAGGTGGTCAAGACTTCAGTTGATTAAATGGGATGTAACTGTTACATAACAAGGCATAACTGACACCACCACTGGCAGACTGGTAAACAAAACAGTCTGTATGGCAAGAGGCAGTAGGCCTGCAGTAACCCACTTTATGTAAGTAATGTCAAGATAAGTGAAATGTATGGTACTGTACATCCAGATACCTTAAGGCAGCTCACCCCTGATATCCCCACATTTTGTAACAGCCTAGGTTATGTATGGTGCATCCCTCCCCTAGACTCAATAATACAGGGCCATATACCACTGTTACATACACAGGCCTCTGGAGTCCATATGGGCACAAATGTATTGTGTAGGTGAAGCTCACACAAATATGGCCCCAGCCCCACCGTATGTGTGGGGGATGCAACAGCAGTGGACTGCTGGCAGGAATGGCAGTGTGGTATATGTATATGTGAATATGTATCACTGTCTGTATATGTGTAGACATATAATGCTCTGTATATGTATTTATCTGGGTGTGTATATGCATATCTCTGTACATATACACACCCATCTATACATATATATATATATATATATATATATATATATATATATTTATATATATATATATATATATATATATATATATATATACATGTGTAATTATCTATATAGATATCTGGATAATCATA
Source organism: Protopterus annectens (assembly GCF_019279795.1). NCBI lineage: Eukaryota > Metazoa > Chordata > Ceratodontiformes > Protopteridae > Protopterus > Protopterus annectens. The sequence continues at coordinate 1,529,287,346 of NC_056733.1, forward strand.
TGTACATATATATTCACCATATGTCCTGAACATGGGGTGTAGCCCAACTTCAGCCCCTATAGTCCCAACTTTGTAGTGCAAGGGGATGTCAGGTATGTATAGCGGGTATATTAGTAGACTATTGCTACTGTAACAGGGATTGTCTTCACAGACATGGTGTGTGTGAGAGGTCACATCAGCTTTTCACATGTGTGCCATTGGGAGGGTGGCCTAATGGTTAAGGTGTTTGCCTTACAAACACAATGTACAGGGTTTGAATTTCACGGGGGATAATTGGCTTGGCTTAAAATGGCTCGCAAGGGCATTTAGCCTAGTACTAATCTATGAACCTATGAACATCCTAAGGACATCATAGTACAGTACCACTGCAAGCACGTAAGGCTCCTGTGGACTACAGCAGAGATATTAGCCATAAGATGTGGACATTCTGACACACTCTGTACAGTCCAGAGGTATACACAGAACCCCTTAGTGCAGAACATGTGGACCAGGCCTGACAATATGAATGTTAACAGCCGAGTAGATGGGTATAACACTTAATGACTGGTATACATTCACCCCCATAGGTTATGCATTCACACAACCCTTTTCTGTCCTGACACATAATAACTGCTGGTACAGAGGTGCCATGGCCACATACTACCTACTAGATATTGACATACATCTGTACAGCATCCCACCGCTCTGTCTGACATACAAGACTGTTAAGGGAGGCCCGGCAGCAGTACATCTGGCAAGTATCTGGACACGACATCTCACTGGGGTAAGTACACTAACCTGCTAGGCATGTAACAAAGCACTGTGCAGGCTACAGGCAAACAGGCTCAACACTGGCCTACATCTTCTATGGGGGAAATGCACATGTACCTGCATATATAGCAGGCTCTACAGGCATGTCACAGCACAGGGTAAGATACACCTTTGTGTAAGAGCATAACCACAACCAATGTGAACAGAGCCACAGCCACATATAATAAGCTAGCATAATATTACATTATATGGACTATCTGTCCAACACCATCGTCATATCTGCCACTCACACACTAACCCTACATATACAGGGCCACTACACAGTGTGACCTGATGCCTGTCTGTGGTATGGGACATGTGTGTGTATGGCCCTACAAAAATGTTAGTCAATACGGTAACATACAGTGGAGCAGCATGTAACATCAGAGAGGAAGGGACCTAGAACAATGGCATCTACCACAGTCTGTACACAGGCCAAGGTACATATTAACAATACACACACTGTCAACATTCACCATAAGTACACATACCTCAGTACTGTACAAACAACCACAGAATGTCCAGGTTATGTCATCAAATATAACCCCTGCTGTACCTAACATGTGTAGCAGTCTGATATCTCATTGGCTTGCTATCAGATATGATGACACTAATTATGATGTACAGCACATATGCACCTCTTAATGCATGACATATGTACAAAGGTTGACAGAGTTGTGGCTGGAAGCACATACACAGGGCCAATATTGGCATGTTGCTGTGATAACATCATGCATTTACTGTTGTAACAGGGTTTGTCACAACATATGTCCTATGAGGGATATGAAGTTAGTAACTGTCACGGCTTTCACCATCTACAGACTGCAATCCTCACACTACCTTCTGCATTTCACAGATACATGCTCTGTGGGTAACACATGAAACCAAAGGAAACATACACTGCCCAGTCTGCAGATGACCCTACAGATGGGGAGTCCTCATAAACATAGAACTGACATGGCAGGTATTAATACATGTAAGACAGTCATATCCTCACACACCCTGTTAAACCAACATTACTCCAAATGCAGTATAGCAACACTTACAGTCTGTAGTCAGGTCAGGTACATCTCCCTTCTGTGTGTTGGCCTGTTTCCACAGTGTATGTTGTCAGGGGAAAATCCCCAAGCCATCTGAGATGCTGTTTGCCAAACAACAGATCAAGTTCCTGCTCACAGTGAATGAAAAGGCCCAACACCAACATGATGTTCCTAGATATTGCAGTGTGTTTCCATGCAATTGGCTATGGGAATGTTACCACAGCTGTTCCACGTGCAATCAGCTAGGGGAGGGCTGCAATTCATGCAGAGGCCATCATCTGATCATGAGCATTATCTAATATACACATGCTGCTGCTTAAGCAAAGCAGGTGTAGGTCTCCACATCCATCAGTGAGGGAGTGAGAGAGGCAGACAGAGGCAAAGACAAGTCAGGGAGAGGTGGGAAAGTAAAACTCAAGCATGTTTGTGTCACACACCTACCAGCACAGGGTATCAAACCCCTGATTACTATGTAGTGTTATCACAGTTCTAGGATGTGCCACATAGGTTACCTGTTGTGGAGCCCTCAGAACATATATGTGATGGTGAGTGACATCTGCAATATGGATATGGGAGGTATACGGTAGGTGAAGTACACATGCCTGTCCACATGAACAGGTGCCAGCATCAACACAGCTACACTCTCACAGGGATGCACACACATTGACACACTTGGCAGGGCCAGGATTACAACTCATCACTGGTGAGATTGCCACAACACATTACTGTGCAGGTATCACATGCACCACACGGGTCTTACGGAGGTTATATGGGGAAAGGGTATAGGGAGGTGTCTGATATCAGACAGCATACTTCAGTATGCCAATGGGGATTGTAGTGAGTGTGGATGTGATGATACACATCATACAACACACACAAACACACAGGGTACCAGTACTGACATGCATGAGTGCATTTCTGCACGGGTGTGTGGTGGTCGACTGTGCCAGATGGCTAAACAAGGCTAGGTGATGAGTATAGCTTGGCATCAGACCACATGACAATGGTCTGCATTGTGGCTCAGGGCTGTAGTTTCTGTATTTTCCCACACAGGTGGGTATTGTATCCCCCATCCAGTGATCAGGGTGACTATTGTGTGCGGCCAATACTGTGCATCGCTTGCCATGTATGTGTTCCTTAGTCTATGACATGGATGGTGTCTGGGATGTGCACACCTCCCACATGCATGTACAGTGACATGTGGAACTGTACGTGAGGTGTCTGGCCCATGTTGTGTACACAGATTATCATCAGATGTGCCAGTCTTGGCCACCTGTGGTGGGAACTTGTAATGGAAAGCAGGTTTATCCTGCACCTACATTGATAGCATGCTAATGGCATTCCCTTGTGTGAGTGGCATCTGTCCATACAGGGCATGTTTTTAGGCATGGCATGTCCTTTGTGGCTCACATGTGATGGCACCAGAGGTGTTGCAGGTGTCCAGTGGGGAAATTGGGGAATTTGCACTGTCTGCATGTACGTGCCTATCGGACAGATGGATAGGGTGCCATGCTCTCTCAAGCCCACTGCAATCACTCCATAGTTACTATCAGTGGCCAATATGCAGTGTACTACCCACATATTGGCTGCTGCCTAGGCATGTGTGCGTGCGTGTGTGTGTGTGTGTGTACGAGACATGGGTTGAAAGTGTGCTCTGGGTAATACTGGGGTTGCCTGGCCTTGATGTCACATGTATGGGTATGGATTTGTACCCCAACCTCTTGGATATTTCACATCTGTTATCCTTGTATGGTGGACATTGTGATATATACTAGGGCCACCATATAAGAAATTTGCAAAACCCACACTCTATTGGGCCCAGGTGTCACACACACACACACACACACACACACACACACACACACACACACACACACGTCATATCTGGGAGTAGAACCCCTACCTCACTAGTTTATTACACTACAGCACTACACAGTTATAGCTCACACCACATAGATTATTGGAGTACTCCTTCCCCAAAGGTGTATATCACATTGGATGACATCAGCAGGATTGCCAAAGTAGGACATTTGAATTGTACTGAGTGTGGCTAGTCTAAAATGCATTGCTCCCTACACAGACAGTGACACACACAAAACATCCACAACTGACATGGGTGAGTATAGAACCCCTAACAGAGGTCTGTATCACACTACAGCATGGAGCTGTTATAGGACGCACCACTGGGATTACTGGAGAACTTTGTCTCCAAAGATGTATTTCACAATAAATAAAATCAGCAGGATTGCCGAAGTAGGGCATTTGAAATGTATTGAGTGTGACTAGCCTAGAGTGCATTGTTCCCTACCCAGACATTGAAGCACTCACAAAACATCCACGACCAATATGTGTGGGTATAGAACCACTGACAGAGGTCTATATCACACTACAGCATGAAGCTGTTATAGGACGCACCACAAGGATTACTGGGGAGCTCCTTCCCTAAAGGTGTATTTCATAATGAATGACGGATTGCCAAACAAGGGCATTTGAAATGTACTGTGTGTGACTAGCCTAAAATGCATTGCTCCCTACACAGACATTGAAACATACACAAAACATCCAGAACTGCCATGGGTGGGAATAGAACCCTACCAGAGTTCTTTATCACATTAGAGCAGTACGCAGTTATAGCACACCCTATGCAGATTACAAGACTACAGTCTTCACAGAGGTGTACTTCTAGGTGGATGACATCAGCAGCCTTGCCAAAGTTGAGCATTTGAATTGTAGGGAGTGTGACTACCCTAAAAAGCACTGCTTTCTACACAGAGTCAGACAGACACACACACAAACACAGCCACACTTGCCAGGTCTGGGATTAGAACACCTACCTAGCTAATTTATCACACTACAGCAGTACGCAGTTACAGGACACACTACGGCGATTACTGGGCTACATTTTTCACAGAGGTGTATTTCTAGGTGGATGACATCAGCAGCCTTACCAAAGTGGTGCATTTCAATTGTAGATAGTGTGACTACCCTAAAAAGCATTGCTTTCTACACAGGCACACACACAAACTTGCCAAGTCCTGGATTAGAACTTCTACCTAACTAGTTTATCACACTACAGCAGTATGCAGTTATGGAACACACCACAGAGATTACTGGGCTATGACTATCCCAAAGGTATATTTCACAGTGGATGACTTCAGCAGGCTTGTCATAGTAGGGCTATGGGGAGGGCAGTGTGTGTGTATGGGCCATAACCTATTCATCTAGAGGTTGACACACCACGTGCGGGCACACACAGGGTCATATTTCATGAGGTATGTGAAGTGTGTGAGCATGCCCAGTATGCTTGTCTGTATTGAATGTGTGGATCAAGTCCAGGTATTCTGTATTGCAGTGTTGACCTATGTGTTGTACACCTACAGGTAGCATACTGTTTCTGCAGAGTGTCCGTTGATCACATGGCATTGACTGTTACTACACTTCTACATTGGATGGGGGGGGCACATGTGCCTATTTCTACATTTCTTCATAGGATTGGGGGGCACAACTGACTGTTACTACATTTCTACGTAGGATGGGGTGGGGCACACCTGACTATTTATACATAGGCTTTGGGTGGGGGCACACCTCACTGTCACTGCATTTCTACGTAGAATGGGGTGGGGCACACCTGACTATTTCTACATTTCAACACAGGCTTTGGGGGGCACATCTGACTGTTACTACATTTCTACGTAGGATGGGGGCACACCTGACCATTTCTATATGTCTACACAGGATTGGGGGGCACACCTGCCTGTTACTACATGTCTAAGTAGGATGGGGAGCACACCTGACACTTGCACCCATTTGCTATGACTGTACTGGTATGTCAGGTACTCCATTTCATTCTGTAGTCTTACCTATCATGCTGCCTAGAGGCATACCAGTTTACTACAGAGCTTAGCTTTTATTTACCTACATATTAGTTTCAGACTTCCTACCCTTCAGAACTGACATCCCACTGCCTGACCTGCTGTCTTCTATCTGTGTAGGCCTGGGGGGGGGGTTACCCATAGGCATCATTCAGAGGCCATAGCACAGCCTTTGTTTCTGTTTGTCTACATCTGTCCTGCTGGCTGTAACTGTTGTTGGGTATGTGAACCCCCCCCCCCGACTGGCATGTGTGAGTCACTTACCTTGTGGGTGTCCCAATATTGAAGGTGGTGCTGCAGGGCTGTCTATGTCGGACGCACATAGTACACTCCCTACACATGGTTTAGCACAGGTAGTGTAATGTTTGGCATCATTTTTACTGTATGTGAGAGTCGGAGAGAGTTGTCATTCCCTGGGTCCCTCCTGTGTCAGTGTATGTGCTATGCGCTGCCTCTTTGCCAAGGCCGGGGCATACTGGGCATGCCTCCTTCTGCCTACTGGGGCAGGCTCAGGTTGTTCCTCCTCTGAGTCACTCTGTGCCTGTGCAGGCCTTGGCAATAGTGGAGCGCTGTGTGGCCCTGCTCCGTGCTGTTCCTGCTGCAGCTGTTTCCACAGGATCATATTGTGTATCATGGCACATACAAGAACAATTTGGGTACATGTAGCTGGTGAGTACTACAAGGCTCCACCGGATGTGTCCAGGCACCGGAACTGTGACTTGAGCATCCCAAACACACACTCTACTATAATTCTGGTTTGTGCGTGTGCCTCATTATGGAGTTCTTGTTCGGGTGTGTGTGTATTTCTGATGGGCGTCATCAGCTACGGCTCCAGTGCATATCCAGCATCCCCCACTAGGTGACTGTCAAGGATGTCCCCATTGGCAAATTTCTCGTACAGTTGTGTCAGATGCCAGATGTGAGAATCGTGATAGCTTCCAGGGCACTGGGCATCGCACATGACCTGGCAGTTGATGGAGGGGAAGCCCTTGTGGTTGATGTAGACCCTACCACACTCACCGGGTGGTTCTTTGATGCATATGTGAGTGCAGTCTATAGCACCCACTACCTCAGGGTATTCTGCTATTTGGTGGACCAGTTGCATATTGCTGGCCAATGCCTCATGGGTGTTGGGGAAATGTACGTGCTCACCGACATGTGCTGACATGGCATCCAGGAACTGGTGGAGTACCCTGGATGCTGATGTCTGTGAGATCCCCATCATATCCCCAGTTGGCCTTTGGAAGGTACCTGTAGCTAATATTCTTAGGCCTACACATACCTTGGTATCCACTGGGATGGGTTCCCCTCTGTTAGTTCTGGTGTGTGAGGCATGGCCGGCACAGGTCAACAATTTGCTGTCCGAGGTCCCTGTC
>NC_056733.1:1529299422-1529579422 GCF_019279795.1 Protopterus annectens
TCTGTAAATGCAAACACTTTAGAGCAGTTAGGCTGTATGCCCACTAAGGGTGCAAACATTTTTGACCTGGTCCTCACAAACATGTCAGAATGGTGCATCCTCTCTATTGTAATGTTCTAGCTAGTCAGGTCATATCAGAAAGCTATCTCCTTTGAAGTAAAAGTAAAAGCAGGGACACTGGCTAACAATGGAACCTTTAGGAATTATTCTTGGGAAAAGTTCCTACTACTAAGTGACACCCTGTCAAAATGTCAAGCCCTCCCCCCAAACCACGAGAACACTACTGCTTATGTGGAATCCTTCACAGAAACCCTGTGTAATCATATTAAAAGCTGCATAAAGACAACTGAACCTACCTGGATTAAGCACAGCATCAACTTAAAACACAAGCCCCCCCCCCCCCGATGGAATCCTAACATAAATAAGTTGTATAACAAAAAGAAGAAATTCAGGGCAAAAATTAGTAGGTACAATGCTCAGCAAGGTCTGTCATCAACCAAAAGAAGCAACTTGGGGGGGGGGTTAATAAAGTCCACTAAAGTCATATGTGGGGTAAAATTAGCCTCCCAGGCCAAGGACAATCACAAGGTTTCATCAGCTGTGTATTTAACCTCAAAGACAATACACAGCAATGTACCAAATGAATTGAAAATAGGGCCACCTATACAGTGCCAGAAGATATAGCAAACCTCCTGGCCAATAAATCTAGCTCCAGTTTTACTTGCCACCCCTCCCTGATGCCACTCAGGTAATATTCACATCCATAATTCCACCAACTATCACTAAAGAGCAGATGCTCAACGTGCTCTCCAAGGCCAAGAATACTGCATCAATGGGATCCAACAATACCCCAGGATGCCTGCTTAATAGCATGAAACATATACTATCAGACCACTAGAGAGACTATTTAACAAGTCCCTATTAGATCATCGAAAATTCAGACCAGCAAAAGCCATTTTTGGTGCACTTACATCAAACATGCTGTTCATTGAACTGTTGATAGTGAGAGATCGTGGGTACATTGAAGATTGGAAAATTTGCCCTTTCCTTATTGTAATACGTTCTCGGAGATTGTATATATAATTAGTGGGAGGGGTGTGAGGGCAGAGCCCCCCACAAGAGTGGAATTTGATGAATGGCATTTTCAATGAAATTCCATTAATTCAAGAGAGTTTTCGCAGATGTAATATAGACCCTATTTAACCTCAGCCTCCAAACAAGCTTCATGCCAAATGAATGGAGGACTGCAAGAGCTATCCTACTGAATAAGGGTGGGTCATCCACAGACCCAGGGAATTATCAATCGATAAGCCTGACTAGCCTGATATGCAAAACTATGAAGGGAATAATCATGGATATCCTAAATTAATACATAGAGAACCTACAAACACTAGAACCAAATCACTACAATGTCATCTGGATAGTCAGCTGGCTTACAGACAGGATTCAAGATTGTTAGAATAGGGTAATCGCCCTCCACAAGAAGGCCAGTTACTAGAGGGGTGCCTTAGGATGTAGTGCTCGGGATGGTCCTGTTTGGAATCTAAATCTCTGAGGTCATGTCTAATGTCAGTGGCCTCTTGGCTGGCCAGATTTGTAGATGATTGATAACTGGGTGAAGTCAATGAATCCCCCAAGACACAAATATCCTCCAAGAAGGCCTGACACAGACTATTAACTGGTACCAGAATCATGGTCTAAAACTCAATGTGAAAAAGTGCATCAGAGTATATTCCAGAAAAGATGGACAGTCCAACAAGCTACTACCTTGACAATACAACCCCTAAGAGTAGACACTGTATTCAGGGATTTTGGCATGCATATAGACAGAAATGTGACATTTGACTGTGCAGTGAGGAAACCATTAGGTGATGCATAACATATAAGCAGAAGTATGTCATCTAGATCCAAACATGTCATTGTTCCATTGCACTCTGCTCTCATAAGACCAATCATTGAGTACAAACTGGCCAGGAAGATGTAACAACTGTAGCATCCTCAGAGATTGTCTACAAAAATATTACATGATACGGAAAACAAGTCCTATACGGATCACTTCAAAGCCTAGTCCTTATATTAGGTCTGCCACAGGCTGCTGAGGGATGACCTATGCCTGGTCTACAAAAATTCTTCAATGTACCTCTAAAGAACCTGATGCACATCTGTAAAGCAAATAGCATCAGGAATTTCCTGATCCAGGGATGTTAAGGACAGTTATGTGTCTCAGATGTTCTCCCTTCTCTGTAACAGGCTTCCTATCCTTGTGAAGCAGAGTTCAACCCTACACTTATTCAAGTAGAATTGGGTCACTGGATGGAAAGCCATAAATATATCCCTGATCTAGAACCTGTGTCGCTATTAAAGAGAAGAAGCTTGTAAATGCTTGCTCACCCATGCCTAAGTATGTATATGTATATATATATATATATATATATATATATATATATAAAACCCTTGGGAACCAATACCTATAAATTTTTATTAGGCAGCATGGCTAGGCTTAAAAAAGCTCATTTGATTGATAGCCTAGTTTTCTACTATGATTCCTAATTGCAGGCATGTCACCAAACAGATAAAGCTTCCTAATGCTTTCTTGCAGGCTAATTTCTTGATGCATACCAATTTCAATCTCATTTACATAATATTTAATTCAGAAACCGTTATCTATAACATTTAACTCCTCTGCAACATTGTCACATTAGAGTAACTTGTGATATAGGTTTACTTTCTGTACCCATTTCAAACTAATAAACAGTGAGCAGGATCTGGAGATTTCTAGTCAAATGTTCTTCCAATAGCAGCAAGAACCAGGCAGCTGCTTAACTGATTCCCATACAAGCTATTAAACTGCTCCTACTATCCACCGCCAACATGGATCTAAACAATGTGGAAACCCGAAATTCATATTGGTGAGATTATATGATTTAATTTCCAAAAACATGAACATTCAAACCCCACACACACACACAAAAATCTGTCTTTCCAACTCCGAGATCTCACTACATTGACGAAAATTATAAATTTCCCAATCCTCACTCTACTGTGATCTCTATTCAAAAGCCTCGAGTTTTCAGAAATTCGATCATATTGTCTCACCAATATAAATTTTGAGTTTCTGAAAGCTCAGTGAACTGATAGGGATCTGCCAACACATACAGTGAAGTACAGAGAAACCAGTTATTCCCTTCACTCATATGCAGATAATCCAATGCTGTTGTCAATGACAATTTTTTCGAAGCAGGGGAAAAAAAGCCTTCTCAAGATTTACACCTGTTTCCTGGCATTCTATACCTCAAAAGTTAAAAAAAATTCCAGAAATGACATACCTTTAAAAGGAACTAACTCAATTTCTCACCAATTAATACAAGTGCTGCTGTTTCAGTACTGGCTAAAAAACCGAGCATTGAGCAGTTGGCTTATTCTTGTATGGCTTACAGTAGTTCAGTTTTATTTACTTCTGTATTCTTGAAATTGCACAAATGTGTGACATACCATATAACTATCATGTTTGCCTTTTAAAATTGGCAAATGTCTCTTTTTGTTATAAAATATACATTACCTCTGTACAGTCATGCTGTAAATATGATTTTACTACTTTGTCTTTTTATAATATATATAATTGAATTGAACAGTATTGAACAAATATAATTCACTCTTAGAAAAGTTGTAAATCATGGTCCAGGTCATTCCTGAAAATGCACTGTGGACTAGACCAACAACCCATCTAACAATAAATAAATAAATATATACATACATACCTACATACATGCATTCATAGTTAGATACATAAGTAAAGGAAGTAAGAAACCTTTTTTGAATGTTTTAAATAGTCTCTGGAATATAATTGAGTTTCTGCAGCGGAAATTTTATTCCACAAATTGGTTCTATTTTTGTATTTATTGATGCTGCTGAATATTTATAAAGACAGCATTTAAGACTAAGAAATATAAGCTCCTCATAAAAGTTGTGGTTTTCTGGTAAATCACTGAAGATTGAAGTCACTAAATAATAGCATACATTTGAGTTTCAGACTTTATTTCCCAAATCCTGTTATTCTGGCAACATTCTAAGTTTATAAGACCAATATTTAAAACCTGTTCCTAGTTTTGAACCTTTGTCCCCCATTATTTTAGTCTTTGTCCAGATTTCCTCTGCTAAGAAATTGAGAGGTATGATCCTTACCCAATCAATACAAGCCATAAGAAAGATTTGTGTTTGCAGAGCCGGAAGATCTTCATAAGGGGTTCAACAGTGTTCAGAGGTACTATAGTGGATGAAGACTGGTTCAACCCTTCATTTCTTTAGCTGAGAGAAGACTGAGACAGAGACATCAAAAGATGGAAAAAGATCATAATAGCTATTGCTAATAAAGATATTTCTCTTCCTGTTAATAAAAATCCTAAACCTTATGACGCCTTTGCCCAAATAATCCATCATCTAGTGGTATGCCTTTTATCATATATTTACTGTAATTTCCTAGGCAGCTTTTAAGAAAAGGTTCTACTAGATCAGGAAGGTATATTGAAAGATGGGGTACTGTATGTGTAGGATAATGCACATAAAGCTGTATATCATGCTGACTTATCTTTAAATTATAATGTAGCTTGTCACAGATCAACCATTCCTAGCATAATGAGGAAACGTTATGCTGTATATGGATTTTGAAAAAGGTAAATAGATGTTCATGCAGTTATGTGTATGTTTCTGCTAATTCCACTACTGTATTAGTTATGTAAAGACATTTTTCATCTGTTTGCTTAGAGTACTTTGTGACTTATCACTAAAATAAAATCTGGGTTGGAAATAAAATTGTTTCATTGAAAGATGTAGGAGGTCAATTATTTTTGATATGGGTTATTTTCAAAGGGCATGTCCTTTAGGTATGCCTGCAAGAAGCCACAAATGAGTTACAGGAAAAAAAAAGATGAGTTAATGGTCAGTTCCCTTCATATAAGGGTTAGTTTCAAAGGACATGGCAGATAGGGAAAGGAATTATAAAGACTGTAGTGCAACATATTCATTAACCTTTTTTTCTCACATTTAGACAGAAATGTTTCCTATAAATTCATTCATTAGATCTGTACATCAAGGAAATGATCACAGTCTAGCCACCCTCTATCTTGTATCTGTACTCCCCAAACAATAGATCATCTGTTTTAGGACTAAGCGGATCTCATAACCATAGCAATTGAAACAAGATTTCCTTGATGAATGCCTGAATAAGAAGCTTTGAGATGACATACAAAGCAGAGCGTCCATTAAATTGCTGCATCTACCTATTCAAAAGGCATCCAGTTAATTGCTAAGGGCAAAGTCTTTTCAAAGAAGTTGTTATACAAGTGAAGAGTGTCTTCTGTTTTACAGTCAGTGATTTTAGTTAAGGGTTTCCTAGTCCTAAAGAAGGAAGACTGGTCTTTGTGAATCATTATGGATGTGTTCCTTCTGAATAAACATCTAAGTATGTAAATGTTCAAATTAATGATGGTTCAGTTAACATTTCCTTCCTTTCTTTTATCAGGGAGTCTAGGAGGCAATATTGGATTTGACAGATACATATTAACATGTTCCTGTATTTTCTTCTCTTAGGAAATTTTTCAGTTTCAAGAAAGGGAAAATGTATTTCTGGGTTGCAATACTTTCCTTTGCATAGTGACTGTTTCCAAACTGTTCATTTGGTCCCTATCAATTTCTACAGTAGTATTAAAGGATCTGTGTGTGTTCATTTGCTTGGATAAATCTGTGATGCAGTAGCCTTAGCACTTAAAAAGCATTCTGTAATTAAATGTGATTTGATTTAATTAGGGATTACAAACGTCCCACTAGGAAAAAAGATATGAACTCTGACGAAAGGAAGACATTTCTATGAGAATTTCTGAACTGAGCACAGCAGGAAGCCTTTCTGACCCATCTGAGGGCTAAACACATTGTCTATTTCATTAGGAAAACTTTCAGCTGGAGCTTTGCAGGTATTGCTAGTTCATCTTTGCAGCATAGTCATTGTGATGCATGGCAAAATGTATATGTGTAAGTGGAATGATGGATTAGAGCCACTGAGAAAAATGAAGTGGTAGGTGCAGAAAGAGGTACTGAATATTATAATAATCTTTCTCCTCCCTCATCTCATCGATGTCATGATGACAGCTGTCTGAGATCCTGGGTGGTGTTTACATAGATATGCATATCTTTTTAGCTTATGCAATTAAGGAGTAAATCTACTTGGGAGAAATGTTGTTAGGTCTCCTGGTATGAAAGAGATTCCAAAAATGCCTACTTTAGTATTTCCACAAATACCTCTGTAGCACATAGTAACTCAAAAGTCATGTGGCTCACAAGTCAGGCAGTACAATTTGTGCCTCCTTTGCAGACTAAACATGCAGGTATTTGAACTGTCACTAAACATGAATCTGTACCTCTAAGCAGGTCATTTCTCAGATACTAAAAGTGTTTCAGCAGATCCTCTGTAGAGCAGTTCATCAAATTCATGAGTACTCGCTACACCATAATTTCTCTCAAGACCTATTTTTTTCCTAGGAAAGCCCAGACAGGAATCTGTCTGCATTACCAGAGAATTCTCTACCAAACAGCTTCTTTTTTTGTTCCCTCAGAATTCATTGTTAGCAGCCTGTCCCCCAGTACCCAATGTTCAAACCAGGTCTACCAGCTATCCTACAACCCCCCAGACTTACTTTGCTTTTGCTGGGTCCAGTAGTGTATCCTGAGGGTATCCTTGTAGTTTAGCTTGTCTGTGCCCCTCAGTCCAGGCGGAATTTTTTTTTTATGAGTCCCAATCCCCACCCACCATGCTTGTTGATTATGTTCAAGGGCAACTCCACTCTTTGGATCATGTTCCCTTAGGGAGCATATCAACCCTCTCACCTGGGATGGGTACACCCATCCCTTTTCTGCCAGTTTGTCAGTTGCCCAAGATGTTAATTGAAACCAGGTTAGCTGGGTCATAGTCAGGGCATTATCCCAATACACCACCAGTGCTGCCTACTAACTGGCTATGGTATGCATAGTCTCAAGGGTCACACTTTCTTAGAAGTCATTTGTGAAGAGCGCCACTATGCCTATATGGCTATATACTGACATGCAAATATATTAATCAAAGGTTATTTACAATAGCTGCTTCAATGTGAAAGCTCCTGCAAAGAAATGCTCTCTTTCATTAAATGTGATAAGTTGGTGAAGTTAAAGTTTTAGGTATGTGTGAAATACTATGTGAAAATGCAAGTAAACATATGATTTTGGAAGTATTTGAAAATTATGGATGATTGAGACTAAACGCAAGCATGTTAGAAGTATTTATTTATCATTTTATTTACCAGGAAGGAAGGAAAAGTCTGACTAGGACACAGCGCATTTTCAGTAGAGGCCTAGGGAGAAATGCTCCTGGTACATGTCTTTGGAATGTGGAAGGAAACTAGAACACCCAGAGGAAACCCATACAAACAAAAACAGGACAAGCAGACTCCACACAGAAGTCACCCCAGTTGAGATTTGAACCAGAGAACCTATTGCTGTGAGGCGACAATGTTAACTGCTGCACCACATTGCCTCCAAGATGTTTAGTGTATGTGGTGCACAGTGCATTGATTTATACTAACTTTTAAAAATATATAAAAGGGTTTTATATATGTTCAATAGTGGGATCCTTATGTAGGCACCCTGACTCTTTCTTTAAAAGACTCAAAAGGGGAACAGAAAAGACTGAAACGTGGGAGTCCTAACAAAGAGAGACACTTGGAAGGAACACATCAAGTGAATTTTGCTGGAGGAGTGGGAGAAGATGACTTCTATGTTTTTGGCAGGGGATAGACTCCCCTATTTTTCATTTTTGTTTTTTTTTTATATAAAAGGTAGTTTGAATAGGAAGTAGTTAGTGGATATAGTAAAGATAATTAGGGAAAGATAGAGTTGATGAAGTGATGTTCATCATATTGATTACTGCTGCAGTATCCTTAGCTATATGGGTTATATCTTGCCAAGGATATAACAGCCAGCCAGCTTTCAAAGCTTCAGGGCATCTTCAAGGTGCTCAAACTGTCTGGCCACTTTAGCTGACCTGACTAAAAGACAAGCTTTGGTGCCAAGCCCATTAACACTTTACTGCCGCTGATGAGTATGCTTGTCTAAGGCTTTCAAAGACTGACAGTTGGCTAGGTGCTGTTCCTTTGTTGTGCAGATCAGTTTCCTTTGGAGAAAACCTTCTATTTTGTAAATATTGTTTGTGTTTTATTACTTTTCTCTACAGGAAGGTGATTTTAAGCTTGGAGTGTTGTATTTTAATGGACTGTCACAAGCATGTATCATTCTTTTAAATATGAATGCTCTTTTTTCTGTCGATTTAATTGTGTAAAACAACTGAAAAACATTTTTCCTGTGGAGAAATTTTGTTTATTTTACTTTTTTGGGGATGACAAGGTGTTTTAATCAGCTTTTTACTGTTTTTTTTTTTTTTTTGAGAAAAAGTAACTTTTAAAGACTTGTAGTTTTACCAGCATTTGCTATTTGTCTTCCCTGGGAAAGAGGCACCATTTTTGGCTTAACCATGGAGCAAACTACTGATCCCATGGTAGGTCCTTTTTCTGGTCACAAAAAGAACAAAAGAATCAAGCAGCCTTTGCCACCACAGCAGGCTAGAAATTTGCCACAGCCACAGGTGGGTGACTCTGCTGTGGTCATTTTTTGTACCTTAGGCCACTCATCTTTTTACCCCATATCCTTCCAGTATAGCACCTACAGCCACTATGGACTGGGGGGTTAGCCACATCCCCTGTGGCTGTTGGCGTCCCCTCAATGAGCAAGGGAAAGTCACTTTCATCATTCCTGCAAGAAGGAACAGGGAATGCTTCCCTGTTGAAAGAGAATGCTACACCCATCTCTGGGGTAGCTTCTGCTGCCATTAGAAACATGGCTGGACCCATTATTCCTGTCAAAAATAAACAGAAAACTAAGCATGTGTCTACTCCTACTCATATTTCTTTAGACAGGAGTAGTTTACTGGGTCTGGCTTAGGGTTTAATTCATGCTATTGTTCCTTCTTGTAAAGCAGTTTCTTGTAAAAGAAAGAGGGTATCTATTTTCCTAAAGAGATTCAAGATTCTGAATTTGAACAGGAAGACAGATAGATACAGAGTTTTCTCCTCAGATTTCAGATTCAGACTCAGAAGACAGCTCAGTTTCTATTTCTCCCTGTGTTTTTTTTCTCTGAGACTATTGCTAGAATGTGTCAGTGTTTTCAGCAGGAGAGCACTGAGGTTTGACAGTCCCTCAGAAAATACTCTCTGAGTTTTACAGAAGGAATTTCCAGAACCTACAGCCATTCCCCCTGTTCTGTCAGCATTACAGGATGTGTGTTACTGCCTGTAATTTTCCTGATAGTTAGCCAACAGCCCCAAAAAAGGCAGAAAAAATGTACAAAGCTCCTCATTTTTCCCTGTTTTTATACACTATTCCCAAACCTAATCCAGCAACTATAGCTTTAATTGATCCCACTGTTGCTAAACACTTAGCTAATCCCAATACTACTCTTTCTGATAAGAATAAGGGAATTATTGATAAGTACTGGAAAAAACTGTATACTTCTGCAACTTTTATTTTCAGAATTTTCAATTGTCAGGCTGATATGTTAAAGTTTCCCCTGACTAATTCTGAAAGTATGAGGAATGTTTTATCTGCAGTTTCTTCTTGTGAGTAAAAATCTGCTTTAATTAATTTAGTTTCTTCTGCTGTACAGGTCACTACTCATTGTTTACAGAGTATGTATGACTCTATTGATACTTCTTCCAGGACTATGGCTGCTGGTACTGTTTTGAGGAGGTTTACAGTACTGCATTCTCAGAACCTCCAGGATGATGTAAAAATTAGATTTTAAATTTTCCTTTCAATAGAAATTTAGTTTTGGCCCCTCTAATTTAGAGTGATCATGAAGTGTGATGAAATGGGTAAGCTGATCCAGGGGAATCTCTAAGATTTTTCAACATTCCTTTTCCAAATTTTCTAAGGGTTTCTCTAACTCCTCATCCAGTTTTAGCAAAAAGCAGAATGAACAGTCTGAACAATGTACAGGTAAACCGACATTTTAGTACAAATAGCAAGGGAGTTGCAAAATAAGTCTTAAACCTCCCAAAGCCAAGAACAGTCCAAGTCTGAATGACTGTTCAAGAGATCTTCTGATCCCCCTTCAATCTGGCCCCCTTTTTTTTCTTCCAGAAAGTCTGAATCTCCATTTTTCTCTTTGGCAACAAATAGTTTCAGACAAATGGGTTATGAAAATCATTCTTCAAGTTTACAGATAGCTGTGGAAGGAAATTCCTTCTTTTCGGTGAGTCATTCATCATCCTCCATATCAGACACTTTGGTTTTCTCCAGTTCTATATCACATGCTGTCCCAAGGAGTGACAGAACCAGTTCCTCCTTCCCAAGTGAGAAAGGATTTATATTCAAGGATATTCATAATGCCAAGGAAAAAAATGCTTGCAGACCAGTTCTGGATCTTTCTTTCCTAAATCTGTTTGCAATAGTGCCCAAATTCAAAAGGATGTCACTTCACAGTCTGTTACATCTTCTTCCTTTTTTGAAGTTTCCTGGTGACAATAGACTTAAAAAGTGCTTGTCATCACATCCCTCTTCTTTTAGCCTTCAGACATTTTTTACATTTTTATGTTATGTTTTTATTGCAAGCTTACAGGTATCCACATTTTTTTCATATTTAGATGACTGGCTTATCTTCACAGAGTCTTTTTAAAGTGCCAGAATCTCTCTATTGCGTGATCTGGAATTCCAAGTGAACATTCAAGTCTTTCTTGACTCCTTCATACAGGAATGTGTTCGTGGGATGTCAGCTAGACACCTCAGTTCAAATACCTTTTCTTTCAAAGGAAAAAAAATAGATCTATATCTAAATCTATTTCTAAGGTTTTCCTCTTAGACTTTGATCACAGTGAGAGAAGACCTCAGAATTGTGGGACTCATGGCTGCTATGATTCTTATAATACTGGCAAAACTCCACATGAGAAAGATACCAAAGTACTTGAAGTCTCTGTGGTCCTAGCAACAACACCCATTTTGTTTTTCAAATTCCAATGCTTGGGTTTGTCATAAAAGAAGAAGAAAAATAATTTGATGGAGACAACCGATATCCTTAAATCTGGGTCACCTGTTCATCCTCCCTGTTCCAAAGTAATTAGTCACCACAGATGCTTAGACTTTGCTTGGAGACCAATTTCAGGTGGGATAAAAATACAGAAAGTGTGGCAGAAAAGGACATATGTAAGTACATAAATATCAATGGGGTGCTTGCTCTAATCAAGGCAATCAACTCTGAATCATCTCTGTTCCCCGGGACATCGTCATGTTGTTAAAGACAGTACATCAGTCATGTGGAACATCAATTCATGATGCAGTATCAAGAATCCAGAGAGAAAAGATGATTTCAGTCATGAGGAAAACCACATCCTCATTGCAGCCCTTAGTATATATAGCAAATCCCTTTCTGGAAAAGGGAGAATAAAACAAGCTGAAAGGACAAAGGCCTGGAACCAAGTGCGTGTGGATAAAAATGCTGCTGGTAAAAGGAAACGCACATTGATCCAGTGCAAGAAGAAGGCCAATGATAATGTAATATGTGCCAGAGAAAAGGCAAGGCAGAATGCAATGTCCATAGCAGTACTGCAGGGGTACCAGACACGTATTCCTTTCACATGTGATGAGGAGTACCTCATTTCAATTTGGGGGGATGACTATGAAACAGACAAGGGTGACACTGGCATAATCAGAGGTGCTGTGAACACTGGCTATTACCCATGTCTGCAACATCAACAGCCATCTCTTCAGGAAGGTTAGTTTGACCTCAGTAACATATTTACATAAAGAAATGACTGCTCAGACTAAATGACTACATATAATACATGACATTTACTATTCCCAGGTGATCACTCCACTGTTGCACATAATGTCATTGAACAGAGTTTGCATGGTAAGTCACCTCCACACCTCATTACACAACATGTAGTAGTGCACTCCAATATCTGTGCAGTAATGTAGTAAAATTAATTCTTTACATGGTCAGTAGCAGAAATCATCATTTCCACTATACCACTAAATTTCGGTGATATCAGCTGCAAAATGGCTGCTGATAATATATAGTTATGTTTATGAGACAGCAGGAGTAAAGTGGCATACAGTTGTCAAATTTATAGGTAGGATGTCATATCACACAACATGTAAATGACTCTGCCGAAAGTAACTCTGGATCACAAAATTATGCACATGAGGACCTTACACTATAAGTTGTACAGAGAGAAAATCCATGCACCTCAACACCAGTGTCCCCAGAACTACAGGAATACCTTCAGGAGTATGGCAAAAACTCAAAGGTAGCAGTATCCATCTTTAATAAGGGGTGTCAAGCACATGTGTATATCACAGCTACCTTAGGAAACACGTAAGGCATTGACTGCCCAGCAGCAAATGTACCACAACATTGTTAAGGCTCAGTGCACTGCTAAAGGGAGTCAGCTAGAAATACTCAGATTACTTTAGGGTGTAAGTGAGGATCTCCAGCACTTCTTCAAAATTGTAGAGACTGGGGGTAATACCATGATCACACTGATCAGCAGTATAGAGGCACACACAGCAGTCATGTCCACCTCAATTCATACAATAGTGAGAACCTCTGAGGCTCAATTTGGGAAGAGGAAGGGGGGCATAGCACATCACACTGCAAGTGCTTCTTAAGAAGGTAGTGCAAATAGTAGGGGAGGACCAAATACAACAGATTTCATGCATGTCAGTGTTCATCTACATGTAGCAGAACCTCACATTCAAGGTCTTGGTCCCACAGCACTGTGAGATCAGTGTCTGTATGATTACCTGCAAGTAGGTCACATTATAACATCACGTCATCAGCTAGCTCACATGACAGCACCTCCTCGGGGTCACATGCACCTTCACATACTCTACCTTTAGGAGATGTTAATTATGACACATTTGACCTTGACCTACTATAACTCAGGTTAGACATTTCAGTTACTTAAAATATGAGATGTTTCATTTCACTACCCTGCCTTTCAGTACATTGATGTCAGTGTTTAATTTCAAAGGCAGTGTGTATATAAATAAATACAAATAATAAAAGTATGCGTACAACTGCAGAATATGGGGAGTGAATTATTATGTCTCTGTACAATGTAACCCATTATTAAGATGCTTTCCATATGCATGTATTTTATTTAATTAGCAGTAATGCTTACAATAAAAGAAAATAATCTGAAACAGTGGTGGAAGGCAGGACATGCAAATTGCAATTTTTAACACCATTAAGAGTCCATTCATTATCAACAGTTTGAATTGAATAATAGTAAAACTGACAACTACACAAAGATAATAAAAATAATGCAAATTATAAAAAGGATAAAGCACAGCTAGAAAAACAGATTACATAAATATCCTGCCATCAGTACTTGAGCTGCTGCCATTTTACCCTCAGCACTGCACAAATGCTGATTGATAATTCTGAGGACACACGGTGTGTATAAATAAATTAATATGATATGCAGCACCTTAATAGAAAACAGTTAATCATTTCTAATATTTCATTTGTAAAACTTGAGAAACATCACATAATAAAAAAAATGTGATACATTCTCCATTTAAGTCCAAGGTATGAGCTCATGAAAATATAGAGCTTGTAATACATATAATTTTGCAAAATCAAATCAGTTAACTATTCAAATGACACTTTATTATAAATTCTCATTTCTGCAGATTCTGAAGTCCTTAAGCAAAATATTTTCATTAAACCAGTAAAAAGATGCAAATATTCATTACATGATGCCATTTGAAATCAGTGAACAATCAGACATAACATTTAAATAGTAATAAAATTAACTGTACTATAAAATGTATATCATATATGTATATACATTTAAGGATAAGAGTGGATGTCTGATGAACAGTGACATTAGACAATGCACCACACAGCATAACTCACACAATAGCACTGCATGTATCAGTTATACTTTATGTGTTTTTCAAAAGAAAGGGAACACTAATCTGAATGTCATGTCATGGTCAATGATGGTCTAGACATTGCCTCTTTACCTACGCTACCATATAACCTGCGCAAGCCAGCTGCATGGGTTTCTTATTACTGCTGCTGGCTGACCATCATTAAGCATAACAGGATCTGCACTGGGAGCTGCAGTGATATCATGGGTCATTTCGTCAACAGACCGGTGCATGATCATGTGTAGAATGCAACATGTGGTAAACAACCTGCATGCAGTAGCTGAGTCATACTGAGGGCCACCCCTACACTCATCCAGACATTTAAAATGGGCTGTAACAGTTCAAAAACTCTCTCAATGACAATATGAGTCTCGGACAGGGCTGTATTAAAATTATCGTCCACAGCTCCTGTCAAATTTCTCACAACAGTCGTAATCCATGGCTCCAGTGGATAGCCTACATCATCTGAAAAACAGAAGGAAAAAAGAGAAAAGGGGTGTAAAAAAGGAAATGTGATTTAGCATTAAGCAATACATTTTATTAAGAATAACTGATTAGATTATAAAAATTACAGTTTCAACATACCATAAAGATGATCATGGTGCATCCTACCATGCAGGAAAAGGAGGTATAGTGAGATAGTCTGCCAGATATGAGATTCATGGGCATTGCCAGGATGCCAGTCCAGCATGGTGGTGATGTACCCCCATGCATTACACAGTACCTCGCAGTTGGTGGAATGGACACCATTCCTATTGTGGTACCACTCCACCAGTGACCCTAATGGGGCTCTAATGGCAACATGGGTACAATTTATCACACCAAGCACCTCAGGATAAATATGTCACCCAGTAAAAGGCACTCATAGTCTGGGCTCAGTCCTTAGGTGACATGGGAAAATAAATGTACTGATCCACACATGCCAAGAGTATACTGACAATTAGCTGAAGTAACCTCAAGGTAGAAGACTGAAGAATACCCAACATGGTCACAGTCTGTCTCTGGAAGATCCCTGTGGATAGAATAATGAGGGCTATACATACCTTAGTATCCACAGGGATAAAGAGATCCCACAACTCCCTAGTTCCCATCTGTGGGCCATATATATATATATATATATATATATATATATATATATATGCTTACTAAAGCCCTTACAATATCCTTGTCTATGCTAAACCTATGAAGGATTTCCTGATTATAAAAATTATAATGAGCAATTCTCTGTCCATATCGTTGCCAGCTAGCTGGATAACTACACTAGGTACAAGCGGTTTTGGCTTGGCCAAGACAAGCAGATCACAGTGAGAAATAGCTAAGCTAGCAGCAAAAGACAGTTCTTCACCATTTGCAAAGTAAATAGAAAAGGTGTGATACCACATGTGTAGCATATCTGTGGACGGTGCTGAAACACTTTAGAATATGACTATGAATCACAAACAGATAGAAAAAGGCCTTACTAGCATAAGGACTTTTACATAATTTCTCTTTAGCATCTCAGTATTCCTTCACTTGAATACATTTGTTCAAGGCCTTCGATCATATGTCTAAACAGCCTCTATGAATTGCAGCATAGCTGTGTTTATGAGTGAACAGCACTGATTGACTTAACAAGTTTGTGCAATGAGTATGAATGTCACCCTATGTATTGCCAACAATTCCTCTCATTCAAACAATCCTGCAAAATCCACCAAAAGAGAATTCCTATCTGATTTTGATTGTGTATTTTCTGCCCATAATTGTTATTTCTTTGAGTAATAATCTGATATTGTGGAATGGGATGTTATTGCCCTAACCACAGAGAAAAGCTATCTTTGAAAGCTATTGCTATCAAGACATGATATCAAAATAGATGTGTAGTTATACGTATATGCTTGTGAGATAGACCCATAGTCCATACAACAATGAATAGGTTTAAGTGACATTTGAAAAATGATTGAATAAAGTAATGCTCTATTCTCATAGGTCTGAAGGTACAGCAGGAAGATTCATGAATTAATGGGAGCATTAACTGTCACATCTGAGATGTTAGTCCTTTCATACTATGTGCACTGTTTTCCATAAATGTGTGACAATGGATTCAGTACAGTAATGTTGGGGGGGGGATTCACTACCCATATCAGTGTTTAGAAAGTTTGCCTTTTTTAAATATATTTTTTAGATTGTTTATTTAATTGTAGGTTTATGCATGCATGTTATGTTCATTTTCTGTGGATTATTGTCATTTTTCATTTTTAGTGGATTTATTTGTGATTGACACTTGTGCCTGAAGGAGACTAGTCAGTTTGTGAAATTTCCTTTCCAAGTGAATCTTCCATTTCAGAATAAAGCAAAAGTGTGTCATCCATTATACGATTTTTTGTACCTCATAACCTGTAAATTTGAGTTTTGATATTCAGTCCAGAGGTATTCACTCTTAAAGTGCTGTATGTGCTAAAAGATGCCAAGAGGCCTTCTAACAGAAATCTTATATACCAAAATGGAAGACATTCTCCTTTGTTGAAAGTGATGAAGTATACTATTACTGCATGAGTGGATGGTATACACACTAAATTATTTTTCTTTCCTGTTGCCTACATGTGTCTTACACAGTTTTAAATCTCTTAATGTGTTTTTTTTTTTTATGCCGACCTTACTTGTGATATATAATATTATCGACCTGCAGCAAGAATGTTCATTTTGACAGTTTTGCATCACAGATCTGAAACAAAACATTTTGTTATTCTCAATGTGATCTGAGATTTGTTCTAGAAACTTTGACAAAACCAAAGTTTGAGATAGTGTGCTCCATTCTAATGACATTTCTTTCTTGTGAAGCTGTGAAACTGGACTTCTGGTGGCAAATGTCATCAGCTAGGGAAGTATTGAAAGTTTTATGGTCTTGTGTTTTGAGTTTCACATGATCTCCAATAAATATAACATAGCTGTTTCTACTAATCATTAATTTATGCCTAAATTCATATCAGACATTGCCTTAATCCATCAAGCATTGCCTTAATCCAAAAGAGTATTTTCACTCCTCTTAGCCTGATTTGTTGGACGTAAGGAAATGGATTCTGCAGAACATGAAATGGCAAGGGTTTGCATGTTCTACTTGAACTTTAGAGAGCAAGACACTGTTTTTATTTTTAGATTGTAACATTGGTGTTATATGAGGAAATATGCAATTTCTAAACAGGTATTTTTTTCCACTGGATTTTGCAATCAGTCAGTGAAGCATTCCTTCCAGAGAACCGTCTGGCTCCATCTATCAAGATGTTGATTGTTTCCACTGCATTCTGCAAATATTTTCAATATAGCTGCATTATTACCAGCTCACATATTTAAGAAGCATTACAAGTTGGGTTTTTGAGTACAGTACTATGTTATGAGAGGGTTGCCACAGCATTTAGCCAAGAGATGCTTACTACAGGTGTGTGTGGTGGTGGTGCTGCGGTAGCGTTGTTGCCTCACAGTAAGACGTTGTCCTGTTTGATTCTCAGCTAGAGAGTCTTCTGTGTGGAGACATGCGTGAATGGGTGTACCTTCGTTGAAGGTTGTGCGTCAGGGCCAGCAACTCAGCACGTAAAAATCTACTGCCAATCATTAGCGGACCGGAGTTCCACTGTGGCGACCCCTAACCGGGAAAAGCCGTAGGACACAACAACAGCATTCTTACTACAGGTGCCGTCTGGCTTTTGTATACCCAGTTTAATATTATAACCAAAGACACAGTGTTAAGACACTGATAATAATAATTAAATAAACAACAATAATAATAACACAGTTATACAAGGCACACACAAGCATAGTAAAAAAAATCATGAGTGCTTTGTGATAAGCAGAGTGTTGTGACTTTGAAGTGCAGTGTAGCTTTTTGTAGTTAAGCTGTTTTGCAATGGTTAATCATGTATCACTGAAATAATGTGTGATTAATCATAGTGGATCCATCCTAATGGCAGTGAAGCAATATGTAATAGAAATAGAAGTTCACAGTATGTACCTTCATGAATATGTCATTTTGGAATACAAAGAGATAAACGTGTATGCAGAGTGTACATCATACACCACAGCAGTGTACTTTGTTGACACATGAATCTACTAATCAATGGGACCTTTTTGCCAGCAATATGGAAACAAATCAAGTCTCACTGCCACCAGCACTGTTTTCAAAATTTAGCTGCAAGATTCTAGGGATATTGCCTTACCTGCAGCTGAATCACTGCATGAACAGCTTCCTGTATGAGAATAAGAAGTTATTGTTGGTGGGCATGTTACTAAATACAGCATCCATTATGGTATTCCAAGGCAATAAACAATGACTCTTGGTTTTATAAGCTAGTTAATAATAAGGTAACAATCTAAAAAAAAAAAAAAAAAAAAAAAAAAAATATATATATATATATATATATATATATATATATATAAAGCTGACAGTAATAGATAACTCTCAAGAGTATTAATCATATTTACTTGTCTATGCTGCTGTTGTATTTCAAATTTTAAAATATGTTTGACAAAACTAAATACATTGACTTTACTGTGGCTCAAGACTGAGAAGAGAAATATTATATGACAGTATTAATTACCAGATAGAAAATTATTTTAATGAAACTATTTAAACTAAAGACAACTGTCAATGCTGTCATCCACTTTAATATATTTGTAAAAAAATATTGTCACCCTTCGTTCCTATGTATATGTTAGATTTTAAACTTTGCACAGTGAACTTACTTCTTTCTTTAAGGAATTAGATAAAGATATTGCATTTATTCATTTATTTACTTACTTTTATGAGTTTGTTTTATCTGTATGATTTCTTTTCATATCTGGTTTGTCCAGCTGGCTGAAATCATTTTCGGAAGTTGTCTGAGGGAAGCCACAATCACATTTTAAAACAATTACATATAGTAGCAATCACAGAAAACTTGATTACATAGAAGTTAACATCTTAAAAGTACATTGGGATTTGAAAGAGTTAGCAACAGTAAAGGAAACAATGACAGTGGAATTTGTCTCTAACACTATTAGTATAAAATAGCTTGAAGCAACACAGAGGAAACAGACTTCTATAAACTGAAATATGAGGACTGTCTATTACACTGTAGCTTTATAAGATAGATGAAAAGCCTGAAACTGAATGCAATGTCTTCATGTTATTAATTGAACGATTGGAAAATTGGAAAGGATGAGAACAAAGAAGGCAGTAGAAGATGATAAGAAAGTAACAGCATATTTAGTGTAGATAGCAAAAAATGTTGCAGATGCTCCTCTTATGAAGATTAATATAGTCCTAGGCTGACACAAAAAAACTTCCACGTGTCTATAGCAGTCACTGCATAACAAAGAAGGTTGTTCTGAGTAACTGGTGTTCAGGTACTTCTGCGGAGGTGTTCCCACTGGTTTTGATGTCTGGCCTTGATACGAGCACATACTGATAATTGGCTGCATTATTAGTAGACCAGGTCCATCATGATGTATTCTTTGAAACATTTAGAAATTAATGCTCATTATCTAAATGCTCCTTCTCTTAAAGAACCTCAGTACACAAATTCATCATAATAGAGGGGTACATATACAGCCTTTATGAAATTTTTTAGAAACAGGCTAATTTGAAACATCCTTAATATTTTAGAAAACAAAGATAGTGGTATTCTAAATGTAAATACTCACATAGAAATTGGAGAAAGTTCTATCAGTCACATATCATCTAATGTGTTGTATATACTGCCATTGTGAGGTAGGTATTTGAAAAAATATGTGAAGATAAGAAAAAATAAAAAAATAGCCACCAGAGAATAACCGATAGTCTCCACTTTTTAATACGCCAAAAAACACAGGAAAACCAAACAACTAAGCCCTTTCACCAGGCTACAAACCATTGGCTTCCTCAGAGTCATTTGGTATAACATCCACAGTTCATTAAATATACAAACATTTGATTGATTAATTGATTACATCACCACCTAACCCAATAGTTTAACTAACTTCTTTAATGAACTTCCTTCAAAGTAAGTAAAATCCATCTCTCTTTGTTTGTTTTTCACATTTCCTAAAAATGTGCATAGGTTTTAAATGTTGAAAAATAATGTTAAAGAAAATATGTTCATACCAAAATAAAATAAAACTACATTAACAAGGGCACATTATTTTACAAACACACACACACAGGCAGGATGCTTAACTTGTTACTACTATTATAACGCATAACTTGTTATAAAAAACGATAATTACACTAAAAATACCTTCCAATTCTGTTTAAAACCTATTGGTCTTTACCAAGTAATATTCACCATAATAGTTGTTAAAGTGATGTAGTTTTCAGTTACACTTGGTTTGACTTTAATTTTAAAATAGGCATCAAAGAAATAGCATTGTTTATGCTAGGTGACCTCAGGGCATTTAATCTAAGTTGCCAAGTTGTCTCTAGGGCTCCAATCTTGTTATTAGTATCACAGCCCCTTTCCCCCTTGGTCTCCCGGTCTATAATAAAAAATACAAACTTCTTAAAATTCTTACATATTTTTGAATGTAAATAAAGTGCATTGTGTTCATCATTTCTATTAATACATCTCAAATGTTCTGAAATCCTGTCACGTAACCTCCTAATGGTTTTACCCACATAAAATCCATCACATGAAGTACATGAAGCAACATAAACAATATTTTTATATTACAATTACATATCCCTGGACATGGAATAGTGTATTTAAAACCATATACACATAAATATGGTCCCTCATTTATATACCTACAACATTTACACATGGCACATTTCTTCATACAAGACTTTCTTCCAATGTTAATTTCTCTTTCAAGTATACCTTTTATGTTGTTCCCTCTGCTATAAACTATTAATGGTTCAGGTCCTAGAATTACTTTGATGTTATCACTAAGGCAAAATTTCCAAGCATTTCTCAAACATAGCACCAACTCCTGAGCCCTATCATTGTATTTAAGTACAAATTTAGCACCTAGCTTTTCTAGGTTATTGTCACTCATTGTAATAGGTGCCACATTTAGTATAATAGGGATGTAACAGGTTTCCCTTTTTCTCATAATCTCTCTTTTAATATTTAATAATAATTTTAATGGGTAACCCCTGTCCAAAAACATTCCTATCAACTTATATAATTCATCTTTAAAGGTTGAGTTGTCACTAACCAATCTAGATGTTCTCACCATTTGGCCCTTTATAATACCTTTTCTTTGATGGTAAGGGTGCCAACTGTTAAAGTGTAACAGTGAATTGGAATATGATTCATTTCTATAAATATTACTACATAGACCTTGACTTGTTTTTTTAATGGTTATATCCAAAAAATTAATGTCCTCGTTGTGCCATAAATAAGTAAATTAAAAAAATTCTGTTGTAGTATTTAAATAGTCAATGAATTCCACAATAGAGGTTCCATCACCTTTCCACAATATTAATACATCGTCTAACAGTTAACGGGTATAGCAATGGGAGCCAAATGAGCTCCTGTGTTTGCTACTTTAGTATTACTTGCATGGGACAATTTGTTTATTTTTTTCATCTGAATATAAATACAAGATTCTGTTATATAACAGATTTTTAGACGATGTATTAATATTGTGGAAAGGTGATGGAACCTCTACAAAAAATCTGTTTAATGTTCAAAATTTTTATGGCATAAAATCAATAAATAATTGAACAAAGGTCATTTTAATCACCCCTTTATAAATTCTAATAGACCATCATTTATCCATTCATTTTGTATATCTACAAAAATATGTTTTGCTCTATCGTCTTCTGCTTCTAAAATGTATAACTCAGTCAGACTAATGTAGACACAGACTTAGTCTGTTTGTCAAAAGTTCATTAGCCTCATTGCACAATTTCTTTAAAAATCATCTAATTTTCAACAAAATACCATTCTTTTTTTATAAATTCCTAACATGTTTTTCTGTTTGCTTCATTATTTCTTCTTGTTTCACTGCCATCATTCCTTTCTCATTAATGTTTCATTTTATGCTACATCTTCTTTCACCTTTGCTATAAAAGACACCTACCTCTTCTTTCTTACCTCTTAAAATATCTCTGTTTAATTCAATGATGACTTTCTATTTTCTTCACAAACTTCTTAATTTTAATTACTCTAAATCTTGTTTTTCTATAATTTTATCAATTTCTTTAACTTTATATATTTCCATTGTGCTGCTTTGCATAGTTTCTCTTTCCACTTCCATATATATGTTTTATATTTATTATTAAAATTCAAATGCCAATCTGTGCATGAATCATAAAAATTATCTCTTCATCATATGATCACTCTATAACTCAAATAGTTATTCTACTAATTGTTTCACTGTCCATAGTATAGTTTGACATCATTTTTATATCCTACTCATTAACCAGCCATTTATACTTACCAAACATCACAATATTTCTAAGTCATTAATTAAAGCTGAATATTTACAACTTCATATAGATCTTTTAGTCTTTCTGAAAACACTGCATAACCAATTTCTATCTTAATATCTTCCTCTAACCAAAAGTAGGTTTCCATAATTCATTAGTTGTTTTCATCGTATTACATAATTTTCCTAAGATTTCACTTTAAATGATTTTAGATTACATTCATAATAATAATAACACAACTTCATCTTTTCAAATAAGTCTTCCCTTTCTTTCATTCCTGCACTGACATATACCATTATTAGTCTTTTAGGCTTCAACTTAATCCTTGCATCTTTTTTTAAATATTACATATAATACAGTTAGTGTTCCAGATTTAATTATAATACTATCTACTTTCTTTTATAACATCAGCATCCCTGCACATCTATCCAAAAACTGCATATTGCTTTCCTTTTAGATAACAATCAAACTGAATTTGTTTATTTTTTGAATCATTTATTATGCAGAAAATACCACTCTGCTACTGTTTCTTCGCAACCTTGAATAACACATAATCTTCTAAAATCATTAATAGTCCTGTCCACATTGATAGATACAATATTAACACTATCACCTTCATCTGTCTACCCTTTTTTATCATTAGGAATAAGTTATCACTTTTTCCTATTCTAAGGAGCAAATGTTTTCTTTTTCCCATTCTTTGTCCTTCAGTAATGCCCTCTTAGCCACTCTTTATCTCATGCAGGTTTTGTTTAGTCAGTACTCACTTCTTCAAAGATTTCTGATTTTAATAAATTAAATGTATTTGTGTTTTAATATTGATAGCATCCTGTTTATACTGTCTTAATGGTTAAGGTGTGATCTTATAGGCACAAGGTACAGGGTTTGATCCCCAAATGGGATAAGTGGATAGGCTTAAAATAACCCACAAGGGCATTTAGCCTAGTACTAATCTATGAACTTCTTTTCAAAATCTTGTTCCACATCACTTTCTTTCCCCTTAAGATTCCTTAAAATGTGTTCTGTGCTCTGTAATATAATTTTCCTTTTTCACCTCATTTTGCATATGCTCAGTGTTTCCATTTTGTTGATCTTCATTTTAATAACAATGTCTACACTGACTCTATAGTTACATCACAGTCCATCCAAAAGTAATCAGTTCAATGAGGTTTGTGAAATTCAGTTTTACAGTTCACAGCAGTGTCTTTTTTTTTTTTTTGCAAAGCATTGATATATTGACATCTTCTTTTATTACACAAACAGAAGATAAAGACAGCAAACCAATAAATCCACAAAAAAAGCTCACATCAGGTGTAGTGCAGCAAGCAAAATTGTAGTCCAAATTCAAACACAATCCAGCAAACAACAGTGATGCAGCAAGCACAGTTAAATCCAACTCTGAACTCCAAGTTTAATCCAAATTCAAAACGTAAGCGGGTTCGTCCCTTAAAACATTAATACAGGAGCTTCATCAGACAAAGTACTTTACATTCGTCTTCCTTTTAAAAGGTAAAACGTGTGACCTCACTTTCTCTCCTCCATTCATCTACAAAAAAGTTTTTAAAGGATCACTGTTTTTTTTTTTTTAATGCAAGTACAACACAATAAGAAACTGCATGCATAAAACCACATAAATAATGCCATGCTATACAAATACAACACAATAAAAAGCTCCATTTATAAAATCACATACATATTACTATAGTTTATCATGTAATCTAAACATGAAAAACAGTTGTTTTAAAATCCTAAAATGCAAAAAGAATATTTAAGCCAACAAACTCTAGCCTACTGAATGTGTTGATAAATAATTTAGGTATTAAGTACTGAACGTTTAATATTTAGCAATATCAAATCTTATCTTTTCAAAGCTTTAAGTTTTAATAAACTAGAAATTGGCTGTCATTCAAGCCTGACCAATGAATAGGGTCTAGTCTGATTTGCCAACTTAATTCTGCTTTCTCTAGTAAATAAGCCCACGCTCTGCCTCTAACGGAGGGAAATATTGATTCTAATATAACTAACTTGAATTTATGTTCATTCTATTGCCCTATATGTTTAGCAAGTGCATTAAATGGGCATTGGACCCTGATGTTCCTAAGGTGTTCATTTATTCTGTTTTTGAGTTTGCTCTCTGTTTTTCCAATGTAAAAGCATGAACATAGTTCACAAAGGGCACAATAGACCACTCCTTCAGTGGTACAAGAAAATATGTTCCTGATTTTTATTTTTATTCCCTTGATGTTTACTTCATTAACCTCTAAAATATAGGAACAAAATTTACAGGACCCACATTTGTACATGTACCCCGTACGATGTCCCTCTTTTTGATGTTCAAGTAGTGTTTTAATGTTATGTCCTTTCCTGAACATACATGTAGGTTTATCACCTAGAATTGCTTTTATATCCCTTTCACATACCAAGAGTTTCCAATTTTTCACTAATATGTCCTTTATAAAGTATGCATCAATGGAAAAACTGGTTAGAAAACATGATTTAAACTAATTTTCTTTTTCAATTGTTTCAACATCCAATTGACTAGAGTGGTACACTATAGACTCAGATCTAACACTAATACTACTTGTATTAACTTCAAAATTTGTATCTACATTACATTCAGAATTTAACAAGGGTACAAAGTGTCCACTTGCTCTTTTTTCTATTACTTCATTCATGATGTTTTCCACTAAATCAGATGGAGAACTTCTTTTCAAAAACATTTTCTTCAAATTACTACATTCCTTTAAAAAGCATTCATTTAATGACACCATACTAGCTGCCCTACAAATTGTCCCTTAAGGACTCCTCGTTTTTGGTGGAATGGATGGCAGCTCGTGTAGTGTAAAAAATTTTAGAATATGCATCTTTACAGTATATTTCAGCCATAAATCTATTACGCTCTAAGTCTTTTTTAAGTAAAATGTCAAGATAAGCAATTTCCATATCGTTCACAGAATGCGTGAATTTTAAAAAAGATGTAGAATTATTTATATAATATAAGAATGGATCTATTTGTTCTCTTGGGACATTCCAAAGGATGAATATGTCATTCAGGAAACGGGTATACATGTGGCAATGTTGGAAAAAAATAGACTCAAATAAGAATTTCTTTTCCTACTCCAGCATTACCACATTTGCGTACATGCCTCCGCATGCCACACCCATTGCTACTCCCTCTATCTGGATGTAATACTCATTGTCAAACACAATATAATTGTTTCTTAAAACTATGTCTAAAAGTTGTTCCAGCATATTCATTTTATCTTGTCCGACTCCCTTTGACACCAGATAGCCACAGAACCAATTTATTCCTAAGTCATGAGGGATGACAGAATAAAGGTCCCTTACATCAATTATGAATATGCAAGAGTTACTAAGCTCAATTGTATTGATTTTCTTTAAGAAATCCCATAAGTTGATGCATAATGAAGGTTCAGATTTTAACAAATACTTTAGCTGTAGATTTAAGAATTTTGCCAGTGAATGTGTTATAGAACCTCTAGCATCAACGATAGGATGGAATGGGGGTTGGTGTATGTCCTTAAGTATCTTTGGAACCCCAAAAATAATAGGTGTGATTGGAAAGTCCATGGTTAAAAATCTATGTTCCTCTAAAGTGATGAGCCCATCAATGAAGAGGTCTTCGAGAAAGCCACGGACTTTCCTGTATGCTCTATTTAGTTCATTCAGTGAACTGTGTGCATATGTCTTACTACTCAAGAGTTCTTTCATCTTCTTTATGTAATCTGTTTTCCACATAAGGACAACACCACCCCCTTTATCTGGTTTCATGACCCTCAAATTAGTGTTTGTTGACAAAAAATTAAGTTCCATTTCTTCGTCAACCCTTAAGTTATTTTTAGTTCTTCGCTTATACATATTCCCCACAGTGAGTCCTGATGTCCAACTCACATACCCTTTCAAAAATGTCCAAAGAGGGGTGAGTGGGGGGGTTATAGGTACTAGAGATGTGTAAAGGATGCATAACATTCTCTATCCCTTGAAAAATCAGATTCAAATTTAATTTTCTGATGTACTTTTTTAAGTCCATGGGGCGGCCATGGTGGTGCAGCGGTTAGCATTGCTGCCTCACAGCAAGAGGCTCTCTGGTTTGATCCTCGGCTGGGGTGCCTTCTGTGCGGAGTCTGCATGTCCTCCCTCTGGTTGCGTGGGTTTCCTCCGGGTGCTCTGGTTTCCTCCCACATCCCAAAGACATGCTGTAGGTGGATTGGATACTCTAAATTGGCCCTAGGTGTGAGTGTGTGCCTTCAGTGGAAGGTTGGACATTGGGCTGGCAACTCAACACTGTAAAACTCCACTGCCAATCATGAGCAGACAGGTAATCCACTGTAGTGACCCCTAACTTGGAAAAGCTGAAAGAAGATGAAGAAGACTCTTTTAAGTCCATGGGTGTATTCACCATACTGGCTGGTTTATTAAGAGTAAATATGAAGCCTTTTGCTAAAAGGTTACAAACATGAACATTTAAATCAAGCATAGTGAAATTATACACCCTAAAATCACATACAGTGTTAAAATGAATGGAAACAATTGGTAACAAAACCATCTCAGTTGTGCCCCGCCTGAAAGTCTTTGTCATATCTTGAAGTGGAATGTCAATATTTAATACCTCCCCTGTTTCACCTTCCAGGGGTCCTTCTATTGTCCTCTGTTTCCCCTGCTCCCCCTTTGTTGGAAGTTCTGTTCTTGTTGTTTCCCATAAGTGTTCATACGATGGGGTTGTTTGTTTTTGATTCACTCTGACTGTCTCAGGGGAGGATATTTCTCTTCGTCTAAAAAAGAGTCATCCAAGTTGTTACCTGCACCCTGATTATCAGAGTAATTCTCTAGTTCATTACTAGATAAATGTCTCCCATTCAAAGTCCACTCTTGAGAACGGGGGGGGGGGGGTAAGCATTAGTGTTGTATTTGTTTTCATCTCTAGCAATCTTTTTGTATTTCCTAGTTTTTATAGTGTTCATTTGCTCTTCTATAGATCAAAAAATATGAGTGTATTCAAAGTTATTAGTAGCAAAAAGGGGGTCTTGAATGATTTGCTGTCTAAAAGTTTTACTTCTTCCCCCAGTGATTCAATTTGCGTATCATTGTTTTTAATTACCATGTACATATACTCAAATCCATAACGCTCAAATAACTGGAGAAGTTCTCTATGAAACTGGGAATTTATTATAAGACCTGTTGGGTAGCACCACATTCGCAAACCCTTAGGAACAATTCTCCTTTTAATGCACTCCTTGAAATAGTGGTTGTCCATTTGTAACTTTTTAATTTTAAGCAAAATGCGATCTAGTTAATTCAGTCGATTATTAAATGAGTGGTCAGTATTCACCTCTCCCACTCTGCTGGTAAACAGACAACTATTTACAAGCCAGTTTGATAAAATGGAGTTGGAACCATTTACATTACTGTTTACATTGTCTCTATTAAATTCACATGTAGCATTGTTACTGACCTGTGATTCTGAGCGTACTGCAGGTCTCTGAACCACGGCTTGGTTCCCATTAGTTTCACTTGACCCAGGCAAATGGAAATTTGGTGCAGGAAGGGAAGAAGAAGTGCCCGGTGTGGCATGGCTGGTTAGTTGTGATAACTGTGACAACGGAAGCTGTTCTAGCCTTTCCATCCTCTCCATTAGTTGATTAATTAAGACAGTAAGGTCAGCTGTAGAATTGGCAAGTTGAGTTGTTACTTCATCATTTTCTATTTAGAAACCCATCTACAATTGTATAAGCACTGCAACAGCTGATCTGGTGAGCACCTTGACAACAAGAACAGAAGATAATGGCATCAAACCAGTAAGTCCACAAAAAAGCTCATACCAGGTGAAGCAAAATTGTAGTCCAAATTCAAACACTATACAGCAAACAACAGTGATGCAGCAAGCTGAGATTAATCCAACTTTGAACTCCAAGTTTAATCCAAATTCAAAACGTAAGTGCTTTCGTCCCTTAAAACATTAATACAGGAACTTCATCAGACAAAGTAGTTTACATTCGGCTACCTTTTAAAAGGTAAAACTTGTGACCTCACTTCCTCTTCTCCATTCATCTACAAAAAAGTTTTTAAAGGACCACTGTTTTTTTTTTTTTAAATGCAAGTGCAACACAGTAAGAAACTACATGCATAAAATCATATAAATAATGCCATGCTATACAAATACAACACAATAAAAAGCTACATTTATAAAATCACATAAATATTACTATAAATTATCATGTAATCTAAACATGAAAAACAGTTGTTTTAAACTCCTAAAATGGAAAACGAATATTTAAGCCATCAGACTCTAGCCTACAGATTCACAAAAAGGAAAGAAAAAATATAAAAAGATCCTTGGATACACTCAGTACCTCAACACTTTTATTTCCATCTATCATACTGATAGTAGGCACAGGCTTAATTTTACTCTGTGAAACTTGTAATATTCTCATCACATTTAGGTGCTATAACCCATACATTGCAGTTACCATTCACTTTTAAAATCAGACACCACACTACATACAGTTTTAAAGTAGTGTTCAATATCAGTCTGTTGTAAAATGATCATTTTAAATTGAAGGGTCATATATTTATTTAACATATTGTGTGCAAAAATTCAATCCAAGGATATTTAGATTATTTCTTTTCATATCTGAAAAAATTCATTAATATATGTCTTAAATGCTGGGTCATAAAATGTTCCTTTGCTTCCTTATATCCAATGCCAAGATCTTGCTGTCCCACACAAAACATCTGTCAATCATATTGTCTTTTTATTACATTTAATTCTTGCCATTGATCACATTTTATTCCACCCCTACTCTTACTGTGTTATTTTCTGTTGCTGTAACTGCAACATAAGAAGCCTGTTGCTTTCAGACCCTTGACCTTTTGATATTTGACTGCGTGCTGCCACTAATTCCACAACCAGCAAGCCATGTGCCTCCTTGTGTGACTACCACTATTCTGTGTATATGCACTCTCTGTCTGTAAGTACCCTCAGACATGCACTTATCTAGTATGTGCAGCTATCATAAGGCAGGCTAGTTACTCAGTTCTTGCTACTGTAAGAAATGTATGAGTATTTCATATTCTAAACTATTAGGTTGAAAATGTATTTCTGAATTCTGTTGCATGACCTCTATATTTATTTATTTATTTATTTATGTATTTCCAGTTTGATTACTGGGGAGGTCCACTGGGCCCAGAGAGCCCATTTTTAGTGGAGGCCCGAGGAGAAAAGCTCCATGAAACAGATTACAGTAAAGATAGCAGTCCAATAA
This sequence comes from Protopterus annectens, assembly GCF_019279795.1. NCBI lineage: Eukaryota > Metazoa > Chordata > Ceratodontiformes > Protopteridae > Protopterus > Protopterus annectens. The sequence goes on from NC_056733.1 coordinate 1,529,329,081, forward strand.
AAATAAGGTACAACTACAAATACATATCAAATAATACAAAGTCTGAGCAATATTGCCCTTAGTGGAAAAATATCATGCAGATACATTTTAACAAATTCACACAGTTAAAGTTAAAGTCAAAAGCTATTTGCAATATTTATAGAGTGTGAGAGATCGTGTGAGAATTAGCTATAGAAGGTTATAACCAGCTATAAGGTGCTAAGGAACTCAGGAGGATACCCTCCCAGGGGCTTTTGTTAAAGAGTTCTAGGTAGGGAGAATGCAGTTACATTTCCATTTGGAGGAGAGGTAGGTGTACTGCTGTGTTTTGAAGTTGTTTGTATTTGACATTGCCTTTAGTGCAGAAGGGAGAGAGTTCCATTTCTTACCCAAGGAGAAGGAGAGGAGAAGTTGTCCAGCAGGATGTTTAGGTTTGTGGACAGTAATTAAGTTTTGGTGTTCAGATCTGAGAGTTCTGTTTGGGGTGTATGGGGGAAGGATGTTGGTTAGAGCTAGGCATTTGGTTGGATTAAATATTAGTCTATGTGCTGTAGTGAGCTGGAGGAAGTCCAGGTAATTTGTGAATTCTAACCAGTTAAGGGATTGGAGAGTAACTCAGTGATATATGGAATGTTTGGCTTTGGTAGCAAATTTAGAAATTTTGTTATAACAGCTTTCAAGTTTGGAAGTGATGGAAGAGGATAGGTTAGTTAGTAGTGGGGCACCATACATAAGGGAGGGAAGGAGGTAAGAGGAGGCCAGAGTATGCCTGGTAGAAGTAGAGAGGAAGTGGTTGTTCCTGTATAGGATACCTAGTTTTTTGTGAGTTTTCTTTATATTTTGCTGAATATGGATGTCGAACTTGAGGTATTCATCTTTAGTTACACCGAGTAGTTTGCAAAGGGAACAACTTTGATCGAAGAGTTGTTTTGGCTAAGGACTTGGAAGGAATTTTTATCAACAGAAAAAGATGCTGAGGGCGTGAATAGTAGTATTTTAGATTTGTTAGCATTGAGAGAAAGGTGATTTTGGCACATCCAGATCTCAGTAGTTGAGAAGGCAGTCTGAGTTTTAGATAGGAGTTCAGAGAGGTTAGAGGTAGAGCAGACAAGTGTAGAGTCATCTGCATATAGGATGATTTTGGCATTAGGAATAGCAGAGTGAAAGTTATTGATAAAGATATTAAACAGCATTGGTCCAAGAATGGAACCCTGTGGTACTCTGGTAGGAGTGGGTAAGAAAGGTGAGGCACCTTTTTCCATTTTACAGCCTGATATCTATCTGACAGATAACTTGAGAGCCAGGAAATAGTGTTTTTGGAGAGATGTAGGTTTGATAGATGACTTAGAAGGTGCTTATGGGAAACAGTATTGAATGCTTTAGAGAGATCTAGGAGCACTGTGGATACTAAGTTCCCAGAATCTCAGGCTTGATTGACAGTTTCTAAGAATGACAGTAGAGCTGTTATAGTGCTACGTCCTGGTTGGAAGCCATGTTGGGTAGGGGTAAAAAGTTGTTTTTTAGTCAGAAAAGGCAAAAGTTGGATGTGGATGCATTTTTCTAGAATTTTGGAGATTGGAGAGAAAATAGCAAATAGGGCAGAAGTTTGAAATGTTAGTGTTTTTGCCTCCCTTGTGGAGAGGAAGAATAAAGGTGGAATGCCAGAGTTTAGGGTTATAGGATTCTTTTATAGAGCTATTAATTAGGATACTAATTGGGAGAGCTATACCATTGGTAGCAGACTTGAGAAAAGAAGAGGGAATGTTGTCAGGTGCATTGGAGCAGGGTTTAAGTTTGGATAGAAGTCTTTTTATGCAGTTTGTGGAGACAGGTTAAAGCTCAAACATGGGGGGAAATTTTGGGGGGATTTAGATGAGGTGGAATGTAGGCGAGATGGGTCGTTGCTGGGAAACGTTTTTGTTAGGTTGGATATTGTCTTTATAAAGAAAGAGTTAAATAGTAAGGCTAATTCGAAGTCAGATTTACTTAGGTCTAGACATGGGTTATTTTTGGAGCCTGGGCTGAGGAGTGAGTTTATGGAGTTCCAAAAAAGCCTAGGGTTTTAGGGATGCTTGGACTGGAGCTTAGTGTAGTAGGATGTTTTGTCTTTGAAGATTTGTTTTTTGTTGCAAAGTTACAGAGCTGTGTATATTGGAGAAAGGTTTCAGGAAGTTTATTCTTTGGGTAAAGCTTCCAGGATTTGTCTCTTTGATGCAAAATTTGCTTTGTTTCTTTGGTTAGCCAAGGGGCAGTTGTAGTTTTTATTTTTTTTTTACCTTGGTGGAGCTAGGGAATTTAGAGTGTCTAGGAAAGTAGAATTAAAGTGGTCTATGGCTTTATCGAGTGGAAGGGTTTTTAGAATGTTCTAGTTCATTTGTTTGCGATAGTTAAGTCACCTCACAGCAAGAGGTTCTCTGGTTCGATTTTCAGCTGGGGTGCCTTCTGTGCAGAGCCTGTATGTCCTCCCTGTGGTTGCGTGGGTTTCCTCTGGGTGCTCTGGTTTCCTCCCACATGCCAAAGCCATGCTGTAGGTGGATTGGACACTCTAAATTGGCCCTAGGTGTGAGTGCGTGCATGTGTGTGCCTTCTTTGGAAGGTTGGGCACCGGGCTGGCAACTCGACACTGTAAAAACTCCACTGACAATCACGAGTGGACAGGTGATCCGCTATGGTGACCCCTAACAGGGAAAAGCCAAAAGAAAAAGAAGAAGAAGAAGTTAGAGAAGGTTTTGGGGTCATATTTACTAAGGTTGCTGGTCTGAATGTATTGATGTTGGGGTGAATGGGAGGTGGTTGCACGATAAATGAATGCTGGAAGGTGGTCACTAATAGAGTCAGGGATGGTGCCAGAGTGGGTAATTTTATATGGATGGGTGACTAAGATCCAATCAAGAGTGGATCCTGGGGGATTTGTTTTATTGGGTCTGCTGATGGAGTGGATTACTTGAGTAAAGTTAAAGAGGTTAATGGACAGGGAGGGTATGGGACTGTTGATTTTATTCCAATCAATGTTTACATCACCTACTATGTAAGTTTCAAGGTTAATTTCAGCTGAGGCCCATTGGAGTATGTCTTCAAGGGTTGAGATGTTATTTACCAGTGGGATATAAAGGGCGATGATACAGAGGCTTTTGTGATTATTCACTTTTAATAGACCGACTGTTAGTTCTGCAGTGGCAGATTTAGGAATGGGGGTTTACAAGGGGAATTAAGGTAAGTAGACTGGAATAGATTAATGCAATGTCTCCGCCTTTTTTCTTTGGGCGGTCGCATCTAAGAGTGTGAAATCCAGAGGGTAGGATTTCAGAGTCAGAGATGTGAGGTTTGAGCCAAGTTTCAGAGATGGCTACAATGTCAGGTTGGTTATGACTTAGCCATGCTTGAAACTGATGTGCTTTGTTGTTGAAACTCTGGGCATTGAGTGTGAAAAATGTAAGCGTATTGTAGGTGGATGAAAGGTTAGAGGAAGGGGGGATGGTAATTATTTGTGGGTGGGTTAGGTCTGGGGTTGGGGTGAATGTCTCCAGCTAAGATGAAGTTATTGAAGGAAGTTATTTTAGTGTGTTTTGGTTTGGATTTAGGATATTCTGGATAGTCTAGTATTTGTTTAAGAGCAAGTGTCTTTGCAGTAGTGGAAATAATTTTAAGATTAAAAAGGTGCAGGGGGTTGAGCTGAAACAGAGAGGAGGAGATTGAAAAGAAATGATAATTTGTGTGAAGGAGGAGATGGTTTTGTGTGGGAGTATGGAAAGGAGTAGAGAGTGGAAACTGATTGGAGGTATAGGAGCTTGCATGGTACAAAGTTGTTAGGAGTAGTAGGAGGGAGATGGGGGTTTGGAGTGTTAGGAACAGTAAGGAAGGCATGGTTAGAAAAAGGTAGTTTAATATGGGAGGATTTGTAGTTGGAGAGAAAAGCTGTGGGGTGAGAGGGGGTAGTGAAAGAGTGATGTCTTTAATTAGTGATGTATTTAATTACTGTGGGTGAAAGGAGGATAGGCAAAGCGGGGAAGGTTTTGACTGGATGGCTGTGTTTAGTGGGTGTGGAGTGGTTGAAATAAAAGCAGGAGTAGTGGGGGTGGGTGGGAATTGAGGGCAGGGTAGGGGAGCGGAGTGAGCCCACAGGGCGAACCGAGCAGGTAGAGCAAAGGAGAAGGAAGAAATCCAGCAGAAAGTCAGCAGAAAGTTATCAGTGAAGCTGAGAACTAGCTCAGAGGTAAGGAGGCACTGGCATAAGGCACTGTGTGTGTAAAATTAGAAGGATGTAGAGGGTCGACAGGGGATAGGAGCTAAAAACAGGGCAGTAGCAGTTTAGTAGAATATAGTAAGTGTACTTGCATGCAAGCACACTGCTGGGGATTCCTATGAAGCAAGGCAGAAAAGCTAAGTCAAAAGATGGTGCCTTTCTACATCAGGTTTTCTGATACCTCTGTAATTAAGCAGGAGTGGGAGGGGAGGGGTGCAGGTTCAAAGTGGGGGAGGGGTGTAGACACAAAGTAATGTAAGGTTGTTAGAAAAACTGGACTTGGCTAGCTGCTAAAAGGAAAACAGGAAAACCAAGCTAAGTTAACTCCAGGTCAGTGTGGTACAGTATTTTCCTAATAACTACAAGTGTTATGTTACTAATCTATTACAAAGTGGTGAAAAGGACCACCACTTCTGCAGGGAAAAACAAAAGTAGTATGGGGTGCAGGTGCATAGGGAAACTTTTCCAAGAGAAAGTAGTTTTAAGTAATTGACCTAGGAGAACTATAGAAAGAGAGAAATGGGTGGGGGGGGGCAGTAGTTAATTTCAGGTCAGTGTGGTGCAGGTGCAGCATTTGCCTAATAACTACAAGTGTTATGTTACTAATCTAGTACAAAGTGGTGAAAAGGACCACCACTTCTGCAGGGAAAAGCAAAAGTAGTATGGGCTACAGGTACATAGGAAAACTTTTCCAAGAGAAAGTAGTTTTAAGTAATTGACCTAGGAGTACTATAGGAAGAGAGAAATGGGGGGGGCAGTAGTGTGCACGCGTACAGTGAAAGGGGAAAGAGTCTTTGGTTTGGAGGACAGAAGAAATATAGCTCTAACATACACTAGTGTAGCTGAAAGCACTTTAGTGTTCCACCGACGCAGGGTCTCACAGTGCAGGGAATGGAGACATCCTTGGGTTGATTGGAGGTTGGCCAAGACACAGGATGTAACTTTTGCTGAAGGGACTGGAAGTAAAAAGGAAAAGGAGGTAAATATTAGGTCTGAAGTTTTAAAACACTCTGATTACCAAGTAACTAAGATCGAGAAAGCAGGGGAGGGGCAGCATACCTTGTAAGAAACAGCACAATTCTATGAACAACACAAAATGCAAGGATAGCAGAGAAAAAAAAAACCCAAAAAGGTAACTGCAGTTTATACCAAGCTATTATAACATTCACTACACTATTATGTATTCTTAAAAAGGTTATGAAGACAAAAGTAGTAACTACTAAGATGTTACACACTATTTAGCATTCTTCACTAAAAGTCAACAATAACAGTGGTATGCTACAGAAACACAAGTAACTTCTAAGATGCTACATGCAATTTAACATTCTGCACTAAAAGTCAAAAATCAGTGATGTGCTATAGAAAGAAGTTACTACTAAGATGCTACACGCAATTTAGAATTCTCCAACTAACAGTCAGAAATAACAGTGATGTTATGCAGATACACAGAGTCAGTTGTATCCCTCGGAGGCTACAATAACTTCAACTCTAATTGCCAAACAGGTTACTAAAAGTACAATAGCAGGTGACAGTATTCACATTATTGAATACAGCAGCTTTTTACCTGTTATTTAAAGTCACAATATGCTATAAATACAATTTTATACTGGCATAACAAAAACACTCATATGCAGGGCAAATAGAGTAAAGGAAAAAAATAACAAAAATGCTCTTGAAATGCAACTCCAGAAAACAAGTGATCAGAGCTGTTACCAACCAGAAATATGCATGACAAAAAATACATACTATGTGTGAAACTTCTCAAAAATAGCAATAAAAATCACATACAAAAGCAATACCAGGTAGTGCTTACATGCAAGGACACTACTGGGGATTCCTATGAAGCAAGGCAGAAAAGCTAAGTCAAAAGATGGTGTTTTTCGACATCAGTTTTTTTGATACGTCTGTAATTAAGCAGGAGTGGTAGGGGAGGTGTGCAGGTTTAAGGTGGTGAGGGGGTAGACACAAAGTAATGCAAGATTGTGAGTCGTTATAACTGGACTAGGCCTGCTGCTAAAAAGAAAACAGGAAAACCAAGCTAAGTTAATTCCAAGTTAGTGTGGTGCAGTATTTTCCTAATAACTACAAATATTATGTTGCTAATCTAGTACAGAGTGATGAAAAGGACAACCACTTTTGCAGGGAAAAGAAATATGACTCAGCAGCTGCTCAAACTCCTTTATACCATCAACATTACATATTTCCTTTCCTTCTGCCATTGTTCACTCCTTACAGAAGCCTCTATACTAGGCAATGAAAACAAATCATGAAATGATTAAGAGAATTTCCATGGTCCTGTGGTCAAATTTCTACTAGTCTGTGTAAATGCCACACAAGGTCTAACTTAAAAAGAGGCCATAGGACTAATGGGATTAACTCAGTCTGAAAACACATAAAAAATGGAATAAGTAAAGCCAAAATATGTAATAGCTGCCATGAGTGACTGTTCAGAGTATTAAAAAAAGACACATTGAGTACAGTAACAGTATTGCTAAAATAAATGTTATATACAGTTGCTTGCAACACAAATGTAGTAAGTATCACTTTTTGTTCTCTTGTGTAAGCTGGAAAAGTTCCCAGAAATATTGCTCTTGTGTAGATACTAGAAAATACCAATATAATTCTATCACGGATGTCTTTTTGAACTAATTTAAGTTGATTTTCATTGAAAGTTGATTATTATTGTGTATTAATGGTAGTGTTTGAGATACATAAAATATTTTAAGAACAATTATTATTGTTGCAATTATTAATGTCTGGTGGAATGGAAAATGAATTACTGGGGTGGGTATCTGTTTCATATTTTTGTTGTAATTAGTTGGGTATATAATGATAAATGATTATCTTTAAAGAAAATCTGACATTATTCTTACTAGTATTGACCTTTATTGGATTATAGATTTGTTATAAATAAAAACTGATTTAGAAGATCTAAATGATTCACAAAACTGATTCATCTGACATCAAATGTAAGTTCAAATCATTGATAAACAATGAAATTTTTTTTGCTAACTTCTTACTCAATTTGACCTTATATTTTATCTCTATATATATATATATATATATATATATATATATATATATATATATATATATTAGCCAGAAAATACATTGCAAACATGAATGAAATAGGCAAAATCAGATATCTTGGTATGATTTATTTATTGATATTTGTTTACCAAGAAAGTCTGACTGGGTAATAAATACTTATTCTCAGTGCAGGCCCAGGAAGAAAGCTACAGAAAGTTAAATATCATCAAATAAAACACTAGTAGAAATATAATTAAAAAAAATTAAATACAGTTTCACAGTGGAATACATAGGATACAATAAAACATGATGAGATGCCATTGATGTAAAACTAAAAATTAAAAAAATGACTATTAAATGTGACAATCACTATATACAAAAGCATTAGACATATAGTCTATTATGTTAGGAGATAAAAATAAAAAGATACAAGACCATGCTAAGAGTATGGAGAGGGAAGGTGTTGAAAGATATAGATAGATAGTACAATGAGAGGTTAGCTTAGTAAGAATATAAAACATTTATTATATAGATCATACAGGTGAGGTACATGGAAATAACCATGAGTTAATGAATAAGTCTTTGAGAGAGGACTTAAACACATGGACGCTAGATATAGTTCTGATTGAATTTGGGAAAGAGTTCCATAGTTTAGATATGCAGTGTGATTACAACATTTGCTTTATGCTTTTTTGAAGTTTATAGATTTCAAGCAGGTTTTTGTCTTGAGAGTACAGAGGGCAATTTGAGAGATAGTGATGAAGTACTAGAAAGGCATGTAGATGGTTTATATATGTTATATATTGTTTCATAGGTTAGAAAAAGTTGTCTATGAGCTAGTTGAAGTGAGAGCAATGATAAACTTATGTTGCAGGTCAGCTGCAAATTTAGTATTGCTCCAGTTGTGATTTAAGAGCGATCTGGATGTTAGTCAAGACAGGTAAGCCATAGGGAGTAGAGGGTACAAGAAAAGTGTTAGTTAGGCTGATTCTGTTAGAAGCATTAAGGAATTTTTTTGTGGTATAAAGTAGACCTAGCTTTTGATGAGTTATTTTTATAGTTTTGTATGTGACAATTAAACTTTAAGTTGTCATCTATGGTGACTTCAAGCAGTTTGACATGGGTAACTACTTCAATAGCTGTATTATTTAAAGAGGTAATGTGTAAATTACTTTTAGTATTGGCATGGGACTTTGGAAAAATAGAAGTAGTTTAGTTTTTTGGAATTAAGTAAAAGGTGGTTTGGCTGTAGCTACAGTTCAATGGAGTTGAAGGCATTTTGTGTTATGGATTGTAGTTGTAGTGGGCTGTTAGATGAGCAGATGAGAGCTGAGTAATTTGCATACAGAATAAGGCAAGCCTGTTGAGAGGAGGTATATAGGTTATTGATGAAAATGTTAAAAAGCAGTGGGCCAGGAATAGAGCCTTGAGGAACACCCATTTTAACTAGGAGAAAAGGATAGAAAGAAGAGAGCCAATTGACAGTGATAGCTTTCAGATGGGTAATTAGAGAACTATAAAGGAGTTGGTTTGGAAACACCAGGAGGACATTTAAGTCAGAGGTTTCCCATGGGATACTGTATTGAATGCTTTTGAGAGATCTAAAAAAACAAAAGAGATAAACTTGCATGGCTCTCTAGCCTTACTAATGGTTTTGGAAAAGTGGAGTAGAGGTGTACTGGTGCTATGGCATGGTCAAAAACCATGTTGTGTTGAGGCTGGGAGATCATTTTACAAGTGGTACTGAAGTAGTTGCTTATGAATACATTTTTCCTGGATCATAGAAAGAGGAGACAAAATGTAAATTCGCCTAAAGTTAGAGATTTCAGAGGTGTTACCTCATTTATGGAGGGAAATATTGAAGTTTTTTCCCACAGGGCAGGGACATGGGGGTCTTAAATAGATCTGTTAATGAGAATTGAGACTGGGTATCCTACAGAGTCTTTAGTGAGCTTAAGGTATCAACATCAACAGGAAGATCTTCATCAGAAGAAGAACAGGGTTTAAGTTTCTTTAGTAATTGTTTAGCATATGATATGGAGACAAGTTAGAGATTGAAGTCATGGATGTCAGGACTAGTAGCATTTTGAGGTAGATTAAATGGCTGGTGAGACCTGGAGATAAGAGAGGCTATGATGTTAATGAAGAAAGTGTTAAAGTTGGTAACCATTTCTGGGGGAGACAAGTCCGAATAGGGGTTTGGTGAAGAAGGAGAGCCAGGTTGAATTTTTTTTTAACTGAGTACCAGAATTTCATTAGATTTTTTTACGATTACTTTGTTGGGCTGAGTAATATTTTTTGTCTAGGTAAATTTGCTTCTTGGTGAGGTTGGCAACTCTTTATATAGATATAAGGTTTGAGAGGTTTTATCTTGGTGCCATTGGTTCCATGCTCTGTCATGTTTTTGTATGAGAATTTGAGATAAGCAGGAAGTTTGAGTATTTCTTATTCTTTTATTTCTGGTAGGGGCAAGGGTATTTAAAGTATTCATGAATATATTGTTGAATTTAAATCAAACAATATGAACTGTTCAACCAGGATAAACAGTGGCATTACCACACCATAATAAATCCACGGTCAAACAAATGGTCTGAAGAAGCAGTTCATTTGACCAAGAGCACTAACCCTATTTTATTTTAAAAATAAAGTTTTTATTTTGAAACTCATATATACTCGACCAAAACAAGATAAAAAGAGCACCAAAACAAAAAAATAGACAATAAATCCAACCACAGGACTACCAACATAACTTTGTTAAGCGCTTTCACTCACTTTAATGCACATGAGCTTCTTCAGAACAAACACTCCATTTTAAGTGCTTTCATTCACTTTAATGCATATGAGCTTCTTCAGAGCAAACACTCCATCATTGTGTGTCGCCTTTTGTACAAAACATCTTGTTTTATAGGCGATACATAGATGATTTAATCTTTCTTTGGAAGGGCAGCTATGATAGTTTTTTACGTTTTGTTGAGCATCTTAATCGTAGCACTACTTTTTTGAAGTTTACTATTGGCAGTTTTGGGGACTCCATAGACTTCCTAGATTTACATCTTACTTTTGACATTAACATTTTGCATTTTCAGAGTAAGATTTTTAGAAAGAACACCTTTGTTAACCAGTATTTGCATCGTGAGAGTTTACATCCTGACCATATGAAAAGTGGGGTTGTCAAAGGTCCGTTTATACGACTCAGCAAACTGACCACTGAACATTCAGTTTTTTTAGAAGTAGACAAATTGTTAAGTTTTTTTCAACAAAGAGGTTATGACTTGAAATGTGTTCACAGGATTGTTCAGGAAGTTACACAACTTAGGGTCACCTCTGCATGTCCAATTTTGGACAACAATGTCATCTGTGAGGTGACATCTCATATTATCATGAATGGTGGTTACAAGAATTTCATTTTAGCTTTTCCTATACCTATTTGCAATGAAATGAGTGTAATAAGAAAGATTCTCTTGGAACATTGGGAGGTAATTTTGGGCAATGCAGAATTGCTCAAGATTTTAGGTGACAAACCATTTTTTTGTTACAAACAGGTAACTAGCATCAAGCACATTTTAGAATTTAAGAAAAATCAGAGTACAAGTTCAGTAGTTAGTTCGGTTGGAAGTTTTTCATGTGATAAATGTAAACAGTGTAGATACATGAGTAATGTGTCCAGTTTAGATTTCAAATATTTAAAAAGAAAGTTTGTGTCTAGAGGGTTACTGTTGCAACACGACCAATGTGGTATATTGTGCAACATGTGACACATGCCAAAAGTTCTATGTTGGGAAAACCATTAGAGCATTAAATAAAAGAATTTATGAGCATTGTTTAGCTATAAGAAAGAAGGATGTCAACAATGCTCTGGCTGTTCATTCCACAGAATGTGTACTGTTTAAGAAATTTTCTTTTTTTTTGTTTTGGAAAGGATTAACACTGACTTGTTTTTTGGTGATTATAAGACACTTTTAGAGTGTAAGGAAAGTTTGTGGCAGATATTATTATTAGCTGATGAACCTCCTGGCCTTAATGGTGTAGTCAACATGAAATGTTTTCTGCAGATGGCTAGGATTGGATAATTTTATAATTTTATAGTTTTTTATTGTATGGCTATTTAAATCACTTGATTAGATATTATTATTATTATTATTATGCTGACAATATGTGCATCAAATAATTGTTTGATTCAACAATTTAAATGTATTTAGTCATTTCACTTTAAGGTTTTTCAAAATGAAAGTCATGTGATTTGATATCAAATGGTATTTAAACAGTTTGTAATTAATGGAGTGTTTGTTCTGAAGAAGCTCATGTGCATTAAAGTGAGTGAAAGTGCTTAACAAAGTTACGTTGGTAGTCCTGTGGTTGGATTTATTGTCTCTTTTTTTGTTTTGGTGCTCTTTTTATCAAAGTTTTTATTTTGTTTTATAAGTACTCTGTTGTTAGAGACTTATTTTACATCAAAGTGCCGTGTTTCAGTCTCCATACTTTATTAGTGGATATTGTTGAATTTGATGACATCTTCATCTAGGGGTAAGGTTTTCAGTGGAGAGCAGTTGACAGACTTTAGTCGATTATTGAATTTATCATAATTAAAGTTAGAAAGATTTTGGGTAGTTCGGTATTAATTTTTTTTTGTTTTTAACTTTTCGGTGATTTCTTATTGATGAATGTAGGATGATGGTCACTAAGGGAATCAGGTAGTACTCCTGAGATGGCATACCTGCTCAGGTCAGTGACAAGTATCCAGTCAAAGATAACATTTTTATGATTCACTTTGCTGAGTTGAGTAGGGGAAGAGATTAGTTGTTTGATCACATACAAATTAAGACTAATAGCTGGGGTTTTAAATCTTGCAGAAGACCAATCAATATTAACATCACCTAAGATGGTATCAATAGTAATATCTATAGTTATCCAGCAAAAAAAAAATCTTCTAATAAGTTAATATTATTACCTGGTGGTAAGTAGAGGGCAAGTATACAAAGCTTCTTATGTTTATTAACATTGAAAAGACAAATAAGTAGTTCTACATTTTGGAAGGTTTGTGTGTTAGTTCTGAGGGTTGAGACACTTATTATTATAACAATTGCAATACCTGCTCCTTTTTTGTGCAGTCTGTCACAATGAAGTATATTATAACCAAGGGAAAGAATTTCAGAATCTTTCATATGTAGTTTTAGTCATGTTTTTGTAATGACAGCTTGTGAGTATTGAAGAAACCATGCTTGTAGGCCTGTAACTTTGTTTAGAATACTACAAATGTTAATGGGAGTAAGGAAACGTTTTGTGGGTGTAGTATAGGAGTTAGGTGCAGAGCATGGTGGAATAGATGAAGCTGAAGGGCAGAGGCTGTGATGGATGTCACCACAAAGAGTGTTTTTATTGGAAAGAGGATTAGGATTAATTAGTTTTTTATAAAGTTTATGAATTTATTTCAGGATATGTCAACATAAACAGAATGTTAGATATTTTGTATCTGAAAGGGTGAATCGGCTGGACATTAAATTTGAGGAAACAGATATAAAGTAGAGTTTAGCCTTAGTAGAGGTAGGGTGGCCAGTAGGGTGTGAGTGTGAATAAATTATGAGAGTACCATGGTAGGTAGTAATATAACATAAAAGGAATAGTAGAGACATGAAGATGCAGAATATTATGTGGTATACAGGGCTATGGAGTATTTAAGGGGGGATTGTCATTGAATGAAAAGGAAAATATATTAAAGAAGGGATAAAGATGAGGGAAAATCTATGAGAGAAAAACTGGCTTGCTGGAGATTCCAGGCAGGGTAGTCACTTATTATGGAGATGGAGAAAGGTTAAGATTTTAATAGAGTATATTTAGTTAGAGAAATGTAGGATACACTGTGGTGTGGTAGGGTGTAACTCTGAATTAAAGGAAGTATTAAGAGAATGATTAAGTAGGTGTTGTGTTTAATAAAAGGTTTGTGGGTATTATGTTTTGAGTCAATATTATGAAAGAAAGGGTAATATTGAAGAAGGACTTGCTGAGGAGGAAGAAATGAATATTGTACAAGGAGTGGCAATGAGAATAAAAGGATAGATTGTGAAGTCAGAACAATAGTGAAGAGTAAATTAAGTGAGGAATTAGAGAAGAATAAATGTGGAGGGAAGGTGACATAAGATTGTAAAGGGTTTGTGTGAATGCTGTTGGATAATGATGTAGTAGTAGGCATTGTTGATGCTAGTAGGAAGAGGAGGGGATAGGAATGAGGAAGGGCTGGAGATATGTTCAGTATAAATTTAGATTAGTAGGGATTGTGTGGGAACTGGGGATATGGTAGAGAAGTGTTGTTAGCCTTAGCATAGTGAGAATGAATGGAGCAGGGCAGAACCCTTCACAGATGGCGGCATTAACCGAAGAAAAACAATCAGTGACAATGAAGGTAATGTAAGGCAAAAAGTAAGAACCCAAAATAGTACACAATAAACACAAAATACCATCAGTCAACAAAACAGACCTGCCACTCACGGAAACAATACCAAAAGCTTTAATGATAAGTTTAAAGTTAATCGCTTTCATCTTATAAGTAGAGGGACCTTTTCGGAACTAATATTTAAATAAAATCACAAAATTTAAATAATCAACAATATCATGTGACCTTATGTCACCATAGGCTTATTGCTACAATAAAATTGTAAAATTAAAGTGGAAGGTACTATTAAACAAACAATCCAATAAAAATATAAAACTAATACTAATACTTCCTGAAAACCAGGATTCACAATACAATTTTTGAACATTACTTATAAAAACATATACATTATCTAAAACATCAATTTTTATTGATAATAATGTTTAAATCTAAGAAAATATAAAACTGAAAGTTTATCATTTAACCCAGGTTCATTCCCTGCATTCATAACAAGTTGCCACTTTAATTCATTAACTTCTAAATCATCTTTCCAGAGGCGACCCCTAGTGTTGATTTTAATCATATAAAATACACGAAATGTAAATACATGGTCCAGGTAAAGAACAATTGTGGGGATTTAATAAACTTTGTAAGAATAATGAAAGGCCTACACAGAGGGTACCGTGGCTGTGTCTGCAGCTCCGCCTCAACAGCGCACCTTGCATATTAAGAAGGCATACTACTGAGAGACAGCTGTGTAAAGCAGTTACAGAATCAGTGTAGGGGGTGTGTTACAGTGGCCAGCGATGAGTAAAACACCCCCTGCACCATTAAAATGCTGGATGGCACTTACATATTAAAATTAAATATGTTTTTTTTTTTTTTTTTGTGTGTGCTTGCGGGGCATGGTGCTTAGCAACGGACATATGCTAGACATCTAGACAACCATTTCTACTATTACCTAGCAGCACAATTTGTGAGAGATGCAATTACATTAGGAACCTTGAGTCCAAGCTCTCTCCCCCTCAAGTCAGTATATCTGGCACTGAAAAGGTTGTCAACACAATCACTACACCTCAAACACCACCTACACAACACACACCTACATATGCGGAGGTCCTCCACATATAAATACCCAAACAAAGGAGACCTCAGAGGCAAAAACACACACAATCTCCACAGCCCTCCACACCACATACCATGCATAGTCCACAAACCTGAGTCTCCCAACCACTAAGGATTCACCATAAACACAGATGTGCCTCTCACCAGGCTGCATAAGGATAAAGTCACGGTTAGTTGTCTGTCAGGTACCAGATTCCACCATATCACGCACTCAATTCTCTCAACAACAGGTACTGTTATGACTGTCATAGTCCATGTTGGTGTGAATGACTTGAGATGTACCACTCTGGACTATATGAAGAGAGACATGATTGAGCTCACTGATTATATGTCCCAAGCAGGTATGTCCCAAGCCTTAACCAGCATTCTGCTGTCACCCAGAATGATACCTCAATACAAACAGAAAATTATTGACTTTAACAATTGGCTTAGTTACTGGTGTCATTCCAGGGGGATCCAGTACCTGACAGCCTGAGAAGATATGATCGATAGACCACGATGCTTTGCCAGAGATAGCCTGCACCTGTCTCACCTCAGCTTCAGGCTTCTGGCAAAGCCTCTTGCCTCCCTTATGGTGCTTTAGTTAAGAAAAGTGATGAGGTTAAATCTACCAACATAAAAATTTCAACAAAACATAAATTAAATGTCATGCTGCTAAATGCGAGGATTCTAAAATGAAACTACACTCATTGCAAGCATTCCTAACCCTGGAAAATGCTGATATCTGTGCAGTCACAGAAACCTGGTTCAAAGCTGCGGAAAGCACCCCAGCCCTACCTGGTTACTCATCATATCACACATTCAGACCCCAAACCTGTATTCAAATGGGTGGTAATATATTGGACTTAGTACTAACCAACATGACAAACCACTGCAATATCCCTATAGTATCATCCTCCCTGGTAATATCCGACCACAGATCAGTCACTTTCAAAGTTACCATCTCGCCCAAGCCCCCTCTAGCTAGGATCAGACATAAAAACTTTTCCAAAGCTGATTACAGTCTCCTGAGGAATGGTATAAATAGCTTCACAGCCCCCTCCCTCTCTGTAGGAACTGGCACCAATATCCTAAACTACACCAAACCACTGTATGAGCATTTATATAGATGCATAGAATCAGGAATACCCAACAGGACTAAATCATCCTCCTCAAGGAAGAGAAAAAAAGTGTGGTGGACATCTGCAATAAATAAACTCTATAAAAAAAGGAAAAAAAATGCTGTTGGAAGCAATGTCTCCTTAGCCTGAACAAGCAAACAAGAGCACTAATGAAATCCTGCAAAGCAAACTTCAAGTCCAAATTGGCCACAAGCTACTAGAGACAATTATAAGTCCTTCTTCACATATGTCCGAAACCTCAAAGGAAGCACACAGATCTGTTCAGAACTGGTGGTCAATGACACCACATATACAAATGCCATAGATATAGCAAACTTGCTGGCTGACAGATTCAGTGAAAATCTTACCTCTCTGTCCTCCCCATCAGTAAATCAGGACATCCCTAGCACCTGTCCCTTCCCTTTATATATAGGGGACAGGTCAACACTGCTTTCTCAAAGGCAAAAAATACAGTCTCCATGGGACCCAATAACATCCTAGGCTGCATACTACTTGAACTCAGGTTGGAACTTGCAGCATCATTAGACACCCTATTCAACCAAAGCCTGAATACTGGCTTCATCCCAGCTGAGTGGTGGACAGCCACTGTCATCCCTTTACACAAAGGTGAAGCATCCACTGATCCAGGTAATTATAGAACCATCAGCCTAACGTGACTGATTTGCAAGGCCATGGAAAGGATTATCATGGACCTCATTAACAAGGACATTGGCAACCTCCAAACACTTGATCTCACACAGTGTGGCTTTGTCAAGGGGATGTCATGTCTGCTAAATTTGGTCGACTTCTTTGAGACAGTCACCAAAGCCATGGGTGGAGGTAGATGGTGCACACTGCCTACCTTGACCAGGCAAAAGCCTTTCACACTATTCCCCACTCAGGCATAATAGATAAACTCTCTCAACTAGGCATCAGTCCATATGTTACCAAATGGGTAGCAAACTGATTCACTGATAGAACTCACATAGTCAAAATAGGTGAAGCTGCCTCAAGTAGTAGAATGGAACAAGTGGCGTACCCCAGGGATCATTCTTGGTGCCTCTGTTATTTAAGGTATACTTTTCAGAGGTGCAGGCTAAAACCAATGGGCTATGGCTGACTAAGTTTGCAGATGACTGCAAGATGGGTACTGTCATCAATTCCCCTAGTGATGTGGACATCTTCCAAAAGGGTCTCACTCAGACAAATGACTGGTGCCAAAAATATGGTCTCAAGCTGAAAACCAAAAATGCATCATCACCCCTTTGGGGAGAGTGATGTCCCCACAAATTATCACATTAATAACAATGTCCTAAGCACTCAGTTAGTCTTGAAGGATTTGGGCACCCAGATTGATAGCAACCTGACTTTTGACCACCATGTTGCTTCCGTTGTATGGAAAGCCTTCTATATGGCCCACCTCATAAATAAGGATATCTTATCCTTGGACAAGGAGGTCATAACATTCCTGTATTCTTCCCTTATAAGGCCTGTTATTGAGTTCAATGCCCCTATCAGCATGTACCTCACAAAGCACTTGCAGCAGCTGGAGAGACCACAGAGGTTCCTCAGCAGGAGAATCCAGGGCCTCAAACATCTACCATACACAGGCTAAAAGCCCTATCCCTCTACTTGGTTGCATACAGACTCCTCAGAGGTGACCTCTGTCTGGCATACAAGGTGATCATGGACTCCCATCTTGATGGGACTACTTCGTATCTACAAGTCACGCTCCACTCGAGTAACCCACACACATGGCTTCAACCTGGTCTGTGAGATCAATGAGACTTGTTGGCAGGACAGATTTGTGTCATAGAGATTCCCCCATCTATGGAATAGACTCTCTCTCCACATCAAGCAGAGTACCTCTTTACCCCTTTTTAAGTGTAACCTTCATAACTGGATGGAAAACAGAAAATATAACCCTGGGATTCCACCCATGTCCCTGCTGGGCAGGAGCATCAGGTGCTGATTTGTCTAAACATGGGCTAAACTCTTGTTGAGCCTTATAAGAGCATCAGAGCCAATTGTCAAGTAACCTCCTGGGATCCTATGATCCTAAAAAAAGACTTGACAAACTGAGTAAATGAACAAACAGAATTGCAAAAACAAGTGCACCAAACACTCGAACTAGTCCACAACAAAGTATATTTAATGTAAAGTGCTTTTCATCACTGTGATACAGTGACTTCATCAGACAAATTTAAAAACTGTTAAATTCATTTTAAATAACATTTTTAAAAAACTACCTCATGATACAAACCTTCCAATCAACACAGTTAACTAATTACATGCACACTCCTACAAGTAATTAAGCACTACTACTAAAAAGTTATTTAAAGCTGTATATACCGAAATAAAAATATATCACAATAAATTACATATTATAAAATGTACATAAACAGTAAGCATCAAAAAACAATACATGTCATCATTTTTCCTACTCTAGCCAAATGCTAACAGAATAATAACTTTGTTTATCTATACGTACTTTTGAGTTTAAGTAAACAAGAGATGTTACAACATTCATTAATCCCTGGGTTAAAAAATGCGTTGAGATGCATCTGCCAAATTAATCCTCGTTCTTCTAGAATAAAGACTGTTGGACCCCTCTAATGTCAGAATGTATTTGATCAATTATTTTAAACTTGAAATTGTGCCCTCCATTTAGTACTACATGTTTTGCTAAGGAATTTGTTGTTTTTTTGCTTTTCAGTGTCATGGATGTGTTCGTATACCCTATCACGGAACCGTTGGTCCGTCTTTCCGATGTAGTATGCCGTGCACATTGTGCATGACGCTAAATATACTGCGGATTTAGAATTACAATCAAATTTAGAATGAAGACTAAATTTCCACTCCCTGATTGTAAAAGTTTTTCCTACATCCATGAATTTACAGTACCTACAGGCCCCACAAGTACTCATACCAATATTTCTATCAAACTTCAATACACTTTTCCTTTCTAATAAATTCTTAAGATTAGTACCTCTCCTGAAAATCAAGTTTGGGTGGGTTCCTAGCTTCTCAACTAAGAAGATATCGTTACTAATAAATTCCCAATTTTTATACAAGATGGTTCTTATTTTAGAGCTGTCTTTACTGTATGTTGTTATGAAACTACAATTGTAGTTTAAACTTGAATTGTCAGTGCTTGCTATAAGGTTTCGTCTAACCTCATGTGTAACTTGGCTAGGGGGGATATTCAATATATTAATTAATGGACTTTCACATTTGAGTATAGGTTTGATTACTCCATTAATTCTTTTTGTTCTAACTTCATCAACTAGTGAATCAACAACTCAGTAGGGTACCCCCATTGTTGAAACATTTTCGCAAGTAACTGACATTCATTGAAAATGTCTTTATCAAGTGAAGCTATCTTAGCTGCTGTAATTAGCTGTCCCTTAACAATAGAGTGTTTTTGTACAAAAGGGTGATTACTTGTAAAATGCAAGAAAGAATTACAATAAGTATTCTTTCTAAAAATATTGGAGACTAGTCTACCATTCATTGTATCTTTAAACAACTTGATATCAAGGTAATCAATACTTTCACTGTTAAAATTAAATGTAAATTCTAAGAAGCTTGTAGTTTGGTTCAAGTAGTTAACAAACTCGCCGGCCTGTTGTGCATTACCCTTAAAGATGATAAAAATATAATCTAAAAAATGGGTATAATATGTAAATTAGCACAACTTTTGGGGATTATTAAAAATAAATTCCTTTTCCTAATAGACCATGACTAAATTTGCAAAACTAGCACCAACTGGTAAACCCATAGCAACCCGTATTTTTTGGAGATAAAATTTTCCATCAAAAGAAAAAAGTTGTTGGTAAGGATGATATCTAAGGCTACTTCAACTAGGTCAATTTCTTGTGTTGTTGCCCCCTTCCCTCTAAGGATGGAACTTACCCATTAGATTCCCTCAAGGTGTGGTATACAAGTGTAAAGATCTTTTACATCAATTGTTAAGAAATTGTCACTGTTATTGAAATGTAGCTCATTAATATTCTGCAGAAATTTCCATGAGTCTTTACAGACTTGTTCTTCTGTTTTTAAATATTTCTGCAAAATGGCATCAATTACTTTTGCACAGGGGTATTTAATAGAACCCCTGCTATCAATAATGGGTCGCATGGGTGGGTTGGTGATGCTGTTGTGTACCTTCGGCTTAAGGTTTCACCAGTACCCTACAGGGTTGATTGCTGATTCTCTTTCCATTTAGAGTTGGTCACTCTCTTCGGCCAACAGGGTTTTGACTTGCTGAATTTAATGATTAAACATTATATATTACAAATAGAAGCACTTACAAAAGAAGTTTCTGAGCTAAATGCTGATATTATTGCTAATGAGGATTTTATCAGGTATAAGTTTGATTACGAAAGGTCATTTTCTAGCACTGACCAGCTTCTAGAGAGATTAAAATTCAACTTCTTCTTCTTCTTCTTCTGGCTTTTTCCCGGTTAGGGGTCGCCACAGCAGATCACCTTGTCCGCACATTGAATGGCAATGGAGTTTTACGGTGTCGAGTTGCCAGCCTTCCACAGTAGGCACACTCACACGCACACCTAGGGCCAATTTAGAGTGTCCAATCCACCTGCAGCATGTCTTTGGGATGTGGGAGGAAACCGAAGCACCCAGAGGAAACCCACGCGACCACAGGGAGGACATGCAGACTCCGCACAGAAGGCACCCCAGCCAAGGATCGAACCGGAGAACCTCTTGCTGTGAGGCAGCAATGCTAACCACTGCACCACCGTGGCCGCCCAGAGAGATTAAAATTCAACAAAAATAAAAAATTACATTGTGACCGACAAGCTTACAGTAATGGCACTGCATATTCTAAACCTTTGTCAGCACAAGTCAGGCAACTCAAATTAAGGGGGAACATAGTGAAACAGGATACTGTGAATTCTGTTGCTGAACTGGAAGGTGATAATACTACTAATGTTGCAGTGAGATGTAGTGAACGCCTACGCAATAATAATAATACTCGACCAGAGTATAACAATGACTGTTTCAATAATGGTTCACAAAGTGACAATGTAAAGAACAACCAGAATTTTCATTGTGCCAATCATACAGGTGCTATTCCAAAGAAACCTCACCAGCAACCTCAAAAAAACAAACAGCGCTACAACAAGTGCAGGAGATAGCACATTGTGTATCTCCCAAAGTGAGCATTATTAAAAATGCAGTGGGAGATTTTCATATTTATAATTACTCAATGGGCTGTATTGATCCAGTTCTTATTGATTTACTAGCTAAAGGCAATACATTTGTACCGAGTAAACATTTAAATGTTGCACAAACTATTTTAGACTTAAAACTTTATGTCAGAAAATTAAACCTTAGAATGTTGTTAGGTAATTCTAATTACACGGACCATTCTTTTAAGGTTTCGAGTGTATAGAACTCTCAACTCCATCCAGTACTAAATTTATTTGAAAATGTCTGTGAACTTGATTTAAGACATATTTTTGATCTACCAAGGATGAATAATAGTAGAAATAGTAATAAAGATAATGTCTCACAGGATGAAGCTAAAGCATTACAGTGCTTGAGGTCTCTACACATTCGAGTAGTTAAACCAGACAAAGGTGGTGGGTTGGCCATTTTTGATTTGGCTGACTATAATTCCAAAATGTGTACCTTACTTGACAGTGATGCTTATGTGAAAGTTTCATTGAATGAAATTCACATAACATACAGTCAGATTAGGGGTTACTTCAATGATTTATTTATTGAAGCTAAAATTGATATAGATGTCTATAATTATATTTCATTAGGATGTCCAAAGATCCTGCTCATGTTTGGTATTCCAAAAGTACACAAGAGCATTGCCAACCCACCCATGTGACCCCTTATTGATAGCAGGGGTTCTATTACATACTCCTGTGCAAAAGTAATTGATGCTATTTTGTAGAAATATTTAAAAACAGAAGAACAAGTCTATAAAGACTCATGGACATTTCTGCAGAATATTAATGAGCTACATTTCAATAACAGTGACAATTTCTTAACAATTGATGTAAAATATCTTTACACTTGTATACCACACCTTGAGGGAATCGAATGGGTGAGTTCCATCCTTAGAGGGAAGGGGGCAACAACACAAGAAATTGATCTAGTTGAAGTAGGCTTAGACATCATCCTTACCAACAACTTTTTTTCTTTTGATGGAGAATTTTATCTCCAAAAAATAGGGGTTGCTATGGCTTCACCAGTTGATGCTAGTTTTGCAAATTTATTGGGAAAAGGGATTTATTTTTAATAATCCCCAACAGTTGTGCCAATTTACATATTATACCCCTTTTTTTTAGATATTTTTATCATCTTTAAGGGTAACGCACAGCAGGCCAGTGAGTTTGTTAACTACTTGAACCAAACTACCAACTTCTTAGAATTTACATTTAATTTTAACAGTGAAAGTATTGATTACCTTGATATCAAAGGTGAGAGTCCATTAATTAATATATTTAATACCCCCCCCGATCAAGTTACACATGAGGTTAGATGAAACCTTATAGCAAGCACTGACAATTCAAGTTTAAACTACAATTGTAGTATCATAACAACATACAGTAAAGACAGCTCTAAAATAAGAACCATCTTGTATAAAAATTGGGAATTTATTAGTAATGATATCTTCTTAGTTGAGAAGCTAGGAACCCATCCAAACTTGATTTTCAGGAGAGGTACTAATCTTAAGAATTTATTAGAAAGGAAAAGTGTATTGAAGTTTGATAGAACTATTGGTATGAGTACTTGTAGGGCCTGTAGTTACTGTAAATTCATGGATGTAGGAAAAGCTTTTATAATCAGGAAGCAGAAATTTAGTCTTCATTCTATATTTGATTGTAATTCTAAATCCGTAGTATATTTAGTGTCATGCACAATGTGCACAGCATACTACATCAGAAAGACGGACCGACGGTTCCGTGATAGGGTATATGAACACATCCATGACATTGAAAAGCAAAAAACAACAAATTCCTTAGCGAAACATGTAGTACTAAATGGAGGGCACAATTACAAGTTTAAAATAATTGATCAAATACATTCTGACATTAGTGGGGGTCCAACAGCCCTTATTCTAGAAGAACGAGAATTAATTTGGCAGATGAGTCTCAATGCATTTTTTAACCCAGGGCTTAATGAATGTTCTCACATCTCTTGTTTACTTAAACTCAAAAGTATGTGTAGATAAACAAAGTTTTTATTCTGTTAGCATTTGGCTAGAGTAGGAAAAATTGTGACATGTATTGTTTTTTGATGCTTACTGTTTATGTACATTTTATAATATGTAATTCATTGTGATATAATATTTTTATTTCAGTATATACAGCTTTAAATAACTTTATAGTCATGTTTAATTACTTGGAGGAGTGTTTATGTAATTAGTTAACTGTGTTGATTGTAAGGTTTGTATCATGAGGTAGTTTTTAAAAATGTTATTTAAAATGAATTTAACGGTTTTTAAATTTGTCTGATGAAGTCACTGTATCACAGTGACGAAAAGCGCTTTACATTAAATATACTTTGTTGTGGACTAGTTTGAGTGTTTGGTGCACTTGTTTTTGCAATCCTAAAAATAGAAACCAGATACTTTTAATTTCATACAAAGGTCAAGTTTAAGCATAGCTGAGTGTGTTTGTGTAGCATGATGCGGTATTTAGCAGTGCTTAAACAGAGCTGAGAGCTATATAGAAATTTATAGCAACTCTCAATATATCCACGTAACTGAATGGTTAGAGTCACAGCCCTTTGTACAGTAGGTGCATGGTTTGAATACACAGACAGACCATTCAGCTTTTATATTTGATAGAAATTTGTTATACATTTTTTTTATTGATGTATGTATTGACATTTGTTAACCGGATTAGTCCAGCTGGACCAGTAGCCCTTTATCAATGGAGACCTGAGGAGAAAAGATCCAGTTACATGCAGGTTTACAATACCTAAAATACACACTCCAAGAAAAGGAATTAAAATACAGAAGTGCAATGCATGCACATAATAATAAAGTAGTAGTAATGAACAAATAATTACATTTTTATTTTTTTTGTTTTGTTTTTAAAAATTTGGTTTGCCCTTAGCTAAGCTCTGTTAAGCACTGCTAAGCCAAGCCAAGCAGTGCTTAAACAGGACCCATTTTAGGACTGCATAGCAATGTGCAGCACCGCTTAGCTGGTTTGGGCACTGCTAAGCAAACCCTGTTTAAGCAGGCTTAAGCTCAACTAAGCTGGTTTGTGCACTGTAAGCTTTGCTAGGCATTGCCAGTTTAAGCATTGCTCGGCTGCGATCAGCAGGTTTGTGCTGTGCTAAGCGAAGCACCACATTTTTAAAAATGGCCCAATGGTGGCAAAGGTGGAAAAACAGCTTTATTTATGTGGAACAGGTGGGAATACAGCCAGTATCTGTTGGAGATTGATCTTGGCAAAGACTATGGTGGAGTTGGACAGGTTGTGTGCTTCTGGGCGCAGTGCTAAGGCATTCTGGAGTCCAGGGTCATGGTTGGATTCCTTGTAAAACACCATGGCATCCGGCAGCTGCAGGGCCTGTAAGAGGGGTTGGAAGAGAAATTGGAGGCCTGCAGCCAGGTGGCACAGGACTTTACCAGTGCAACTGGTATCACCCACACAAAACATAATACATAATGCAGGTGAGTAGATGCATCACCATTTTGATGATGTGAAGCTTAGGAAGGGGAATCTCTTAGCCACTTGGATCCAAGATGCCCGGGATGACAATGTCCCACAAGTTTGTAAGTATTGTTAGCATTGTTTCACCAATTACTAATCTGCATGTGTGATAGAAAGGTACCCATAATGCTGTGTTTTTCTCCCCACAGCTGCAGAGGAGAGAACTCACAACCTGCAGGCCCATGCAGGGCACCTGGCCAGGTTGCACCGTGAGTGTGGTGAGTACAGATACATCTTGTCATCTATAGTAATATAAATTAGAAAGAGTACAGTGGTAACTGCCAGTAGGTATATTCTGTTTTGCATGTAGTGCAATAAATGTGGTCATATATCTGGACTAATATATGTGAGTAATGCCAGGTACAGTTCAATATAGATGAAAGTGTGAAACCTGCTAATGTTAAGGAAAGAAAGTTACCACTGCATTAATAATGTTAAGGAAATAAAAGTTTATACTGTATTAATAAGGTTAAGGTAATAAAGTTGAACTGCATTCAGAACTGTTAAGGAAATAAAGTTACTACTGCATACATTGCGGAATAACAGCTGTCTTGCAACACCTGCATTATTTAAAGTGTTCTTCAATAAAAACTGTTAGATGTATACCAATCACTATTTCATGTCACCCCTAATAAAGTTGTGTTGTGCAAAATGTGTGTATTTTAGGCTGTTGGTCAAGAAATCAAGTACTACAAGTGCTGTGAAGTAAACACAGGAATAATACCATGAAGTGACTGAAGGTTAGCTGATAAAGAACTGTGTTGCCAAAGTGTAGATGTGGAGCTGTACTACAAGATATAATGCATTATGATATTTGTTCTGCACTAAGATCTGAACCTAGAATAGTAATGGCTAAGGTATAATAGTGTGCTTATCTCAGGATTGTCTTGTGTTAACTATTGCTTTTCAGCTGTATGCATTCCTGAAATTAGTTATGTTGCTGCAGGTAAGTATGACACTGTAATAACTGTAGATTGCAAATGTACCATCTGCAACTGTATATGTGTCAGGTAGACAACCCAGCACTCCGATATTGTCTGTACACATCACACATATTCCCATCCACTATGGGTTAAATGTGTACACTCGCATTCCAAATAATAATACACAGTTCACCTACTGTCTCTGCCATGCATGAATCTCATGCATGTGTGTTCAAGTGTCACTGCAGTCTTGTAATGACACACTATCTCTTTTACCAGGTCATAGCTTGTTACCAGGTGAGTTCTAGGCATATATTAGTCAATCAATATTCAGCAGTGGCTCAGAAGCTCAGTGTGATAAACGTTAGGTATGTTATACATTTAGTCACACACAGACCGGCGTTCAAATCCAGGGACAAGTACTACTAAATATTAATAGAAACTGTTATGTATTGTTAACAGATGCTCTCCCCACAGAAATTACAGGTAAATAAATGGCTGTAGTAGCTGTTCAAATTGGTTACTAATTTGTGTGTCCAGATGTAGCAGAGTGTTAATAGCCTTGCTCAGCAAGGTAATAAGACTGCAGTAAATAAAAAGTCAAGAAATACAATAGTAATACAAGTTATTAAAACAAAACTGTTTAATCTTGGTAGGGCTGTATGCCTGGTGTGTCTGTGAATGTCTGCTGATAGTCTAATCCCATGCCTGACAAGGATGGCATGATAAGCATAAACTCTCTGTACTGTGCACGATACATGTCTCTCAAGTGTCACGCTGTCAGGGACTGCGATCACTGTTGGCAAATCCTTGGGACACAGATTTAACAGCCACTTGATTTATCTCAATAGAACAATCACACTACATCAGTCCAAAGTACACCTTGGTAGTTACATATGTTCCCCTGACATGTAATAGTCCCCTGTAGTTGTGTACCTGTAGGTGTTACAGCTTGGCCCATACTGCCCCATGCGGATAGCTTGAGAAGTATGTAGGTGCTACAGAAGCTATAGGACACTTCTATACATAAATTAAGGGCAGACCTGTAGAGTATATAAGAGTTCTGTTGCAAACAATATAGCCTATACTGGTAGTAATGGCATGTATTTCTGTCCCTCCCCGCCCCTTATCTGCATCATAATTTATTGTTTTTATACATCCGTTATGATTTACTTTTGACATATATTTTCTTCAAAATGTTATGTTGGGCCTTGTGTTTTATTATTATTTATTACAATGGTTGCATATTAACATTCCTTGTTGAATTACCTTTGTTGTTGGCCTTATGTGGTAACTGCTACTGGCATGTTGTTGCAATACTGACTGTTATTCCACTTATTGTTGTGTTCCATATGCTATGCAATCTTATGTTACTGGGTTAATTGCAGCAACCTGACATGCTGTTATAACTAATGTATAAATGTTCTGTTCATTACTAACCTATACACTTTGAAAAAACATCAACACCATAGCTTGACTGGGTAGGCTGGTTCCTGCAGATCCCCCTACCCTACCTCAACTGACCATGACACCGAGTCCAAGCATGTCTGGGACCCAATCTGGAGTTGCCCCATCTGCCGGTCCTGCACCACCTACTGGTGGAATCACATCAGGGGACAGAGCCCATCCCCCCCTGGGAGTGGGAGTTGAGAGGGAGTGGTAACCCAGTGACAGATACCAGGCATGGTGTGCAGGATTGTCCAGCATGGTTTGGATGACCATCTGCACTGGATTTAGGGCAGGCTGGCCAACCTGGAGGGGCAGGCTGACCCCGGTGTCCAGCCACCAGCACAGCCACCTTTGGGGCTTTGAAGGAGCAGTGGTGACTGTCAATGGGTGGGGACCTCAGTCCCACTGCTGCCATCTAGGGCACATTGCTCTCCAATTCCACAACACCCTCCCCATCCAAGGTGTCTACGCTGACTCTATATTTACATCACAGTCCATCCAAAAATAATCAGTTCAATGAGGTTTGTGAAATTCAGTTTTACAATTCATAGCAGTATGTCTTTTTTTTTTAAACCGTTGATATGTTGACATCTTCTTTTATTACACGGTCATCAAATGATTATCAGATTCAAAAAAAGGAAGAAAAAATATAAAAAGATCCTTGGATACACTCAGTACCTCAGCACTTTTATTCCATCTATCATACTGATAGTAGGCACATGCTTAATTTTATTCTGTGAAGCTTGTAATATTCTCATCACATTTAGGTGCTATAGGCCATACATTGCAGTTGCCATTCACTTTTAAAATCAGACACCACACTACATGCAGTTTTAAAGTAGTGTTCAGTATCAGTCTGTTGTAAAATCATTTTAAATTGAAGGGTCATATAGTTATTTAACATATTTGTGCAAAAATTCAATCCAAAGATATTTAGTTTCTTTCTTTTCATATCTCTGAAAAAAATCCATTAATATATGTCTCAAATGCTGGGCCATAAAATGTTCCTTTGCTTCCTTATATCCAATGCCAAGATCTTGCTGTCCCACACAAAACATCTATCAATCATATTGTCTTTTTATTACATTTAATTCTTGTCTTTGGTCACATTTTATTCCACCCCTACTCTTACTGTGTTCTTTTCTGTTGCTGTAACGCCAGCATAAGAAACCTGTTGCTTTCAGACCCTTGACCTTTTGATACTTAATTGTGTGCTGCCTCTGTTTCCAGAACCAGCAAGCCCTGTACCTCCTTGTGCAACTATCACTATTCTGTGTATATGCACTCTCTGTCTGTAAGTACCCTCAGGCATGCAATTATCGAGTATGTGCAGCTATGATAAGGCAGGCTAATTACTCGGTTCTTGCTACTGTAAGAAATGTACGAGTACTTCATCTTCTAAACTATTAGGTTGAGAATGTATTTCTAAATTCTGTTACATGACCTCTATATGACTCAGTAGCTGCTCAAACTTTACACCATCGACATTACGTTTCCTTTCCTTCTGCCATTGTTCACTACTTACAGAAGCCACTAAGCTGGGCAAGGAAGACAAATCATGAAATGATTAAGGGAATTTCCATGGTCTTGTGGTCAAATTTCCACTAGTCTGTGTAAATGCCACCCAAGGTCTAACCTAAAAAGAGGCCATAGGACTAATGGGATTAACTCAGTCTGAAAACACATAAAAAAATCGAATTAGTAAATCCAGAAGCTGTAATAGCTGCCATGAGCAACTGTACAGAGTATTAAAAAAGACACATTAAGAGTACAGTAACAGTATTGTTAAAATAAATGTTATATACAGTTGCTTGTAACACAACTGTGGCAAGTATTACTTTTTGTTCTCTTGTGGATACTGGAAAAGTTCCCAGAAATATTGCTCTTGTGTAGATACTGGAAAATAACAATAAAATTCAATTACTGATGTCTTTTTGAACTAATTTATGTTGATTGTCAGTGAAAGTTGATTATTATTGTGTATTAATGGTAGTTTTTGAGATACATAAAATATTTTAAGAACAAATATTGTTGCAATTATTAATGTCTGGTGGAATGGAAAATGAATTACTGGGGTGAGTATCCGTTTCATATTTTTGTTGTAATTAGTTGGGTATATAATGATTGATGATTATCTTTAAAGAAAATCTGACAATTTATTCTTACCAGTATTGGACCTTTATTGGATTATAGATTTCTTATTAATAAAAACTGATTTAGAAGATCCAAACGATTCATAAAATTGATTCATCGGACATCAAAAGTAAATTCAAATCATTAATAAACAATGACATTTTTTTGCTAACTTTATACTCAATTTGACCTTATGTTTGATCTATATATATTACCAAGAAAATACATTACAAACATGAATGAAATAGGCAAAATCAGATATTTTGGTATGATTTATTTATTGATATTTGTTTACCAAGAAAGTTTGACTGGGTAATAAATACTTAATTCTCAGTGCAGGCCCAGGAAGAAGCCTACCAGAAAGTTAAATAACATCAAATAGAACACTAGTAGAAATATAATTAAAAAAATGTAAATACAGTTTCACAGTGGAATACATAGGATACAATAAAACATGATGAGATGCTATTGATGTAAAATAAAAATTAAAAAAAGATTATTAAATGTGACAATCACTATATACAAAAGCATTAGACGTATAGTCTACTATGTTAGGAGATAAAAATAAAAAGATACAAGACCATGCTAAGAGTATGGAGAGGGAAGGTGTTGAAAGATATAGATAGATAGTACAATGAGAGGTTAGCTTAGTAAGAATATAAAACATTTATTAATATAGATTATACAGGTGAGATACATGGAAATAACCATGAGTTAATGAATAAGTCTTTGAGAGAGGACTTAAACACATGGACGCTAGATATAATTCTGATTGAATTTGGGATAGAGTTCCATAGTTTAAATATGCAGTGTGAGTATAAATTTTGCTTTATATGTTTTTGGGGTTTATAGATTTCAAGATGTTTTTTGTCTTGAGAGTACAGAGGGCAATTTGAATGATAGTGATGAAGTACTAGAAAGGCATGTAGATGGTTTATATATGTTATATATTGTTTCATAGGTTAGAAAAAGTTGTCTATGGGCTAGTTGAAGTGAGAGCAATGATAAACTTTATGTTGCAGGTTAGCTGAACATTTAGTATTGCTCCAGTTGTGATTTAAGAGCGATCTGGATGTTAGTCAAAACAGGTGAGCCATAGGGAGTAGAGGGTACAAGAAAAGTGTTAGTTAGGTTGATTCTGTTACAAGCATTAAGGAACTTTTTTGTGGTGTAAAGTAGACCTAGCTTTTGATGAGTTATTTTTATAATTTTCTATGTGACAATTAAACTTTAAGTTGTCATCTGTGGTGACTTCAAGAAGTTTGACATGGGTAACTACTTTAATAGATGGATTGTTTAAAGAGGTAATGTGGAAGTTTATTTTAGTATTGGCATGGGACTTTGGAAAAATAGTAGTAGTTTAGGTTTTTGGGGATTAAGTAAAAGTTGGTTTGAATGTAGCAACAGTTCAATTGAGTTGAAGGCATTTTGTGTTATGGATTGTAGTTGTAGTGGGCTGTTAGATGAGCAGATGAGAGTTGAGTTATTTGCATACTGAATAAGACAAGCTTACTGAGAAGAGGTATATAGGTTATTGATGAAAATGTTAAAAAGCAGTGGGCCAGGAATAGAGCCTTGAGGGACACCCATTTTAACTAGGAGAAAAGGAGAGAAAAAAGAGGGCCAATTGACAGAATGATATCTTTCAGATGGGTAATTAGAGAACCATAAAGGGGTTGGTTTGGAAAGGCCAAGACGACATTTAAGTCAGAGGTTTCCCAATGGATACTGTATTGAATGCTTTTGAGAGATCTAAAAAAACAGAAGAGATAAACTTACCTGGGTCTCTAGCCTTATTAATGGTGTTGGTAAAGTTTAGGAGAGGTGTACTTGTGCTATTGCATGGTCAGAAACCATGTTGTGTTGAGGTTGGCAGATCATTTTACAAGTGGCACTGAAGTAGTTGCTTATGAGTACATTTTCCAGGATCATAGAAAGAGGGGACAAGATATAAATTGGCCTAAAGTTAGAGATTTCAGAGGTGTTACTTCCTTTATGGAGGGGGTATTGAAGTTTTTTTCTGCAGGGCAGGGACATGGGGGGTTTGAATCGCTCTGTTAATGAGAATTGAGACTGGGTATGCTAAAGAGTCTTTAGTGAGCTTAAGGTACTCAGCAGGAAGATCTTCATCAGAAGAAGTACAGGGTTTAAGTTTCTTTAGTCATTGTTTAGCATATGATGTGGAGAAAAGTTGGAGATTGAAGTCATGGATGTCAGGACTAGTAGAGTTTTGAGGTAGATTAAATGGCTGGTGAGAGCTGGAGGTAAGAGAGGCTATGATGTTAATGAAGAAAGTGTTACATTTGGTAACCATTTCTGGGAGAGATAAGTCTGAATAGGGGTTTGGTGAGGAAGGAGAGCCAGGTTGAATTTTTTATTAACTGTGCCCCAGAATTTCTTTAGATTTTTTTATGACTATTTTGTTGGGCTGAATAATCATTTTTTATCTAGGTAAATTTCCTTCTTGGTGAGATTGGCAACTCCTTGTATAGATATAAGGTTTGAGAGGTTTTATCTTGGTGCCATTGGTTCCATGCTCTGTCACGTTTTTGTATGGGAATTCTTGTAGAATGAGATAAGCAGGCAGTTTGAGTGTTTCTTACTCTTTTATTTCTGGTAGGGGCAAGGGTATTTAAAGTATTCATGAATATATTGTTGAATTTAAATCGAACAGTATGAACTGTTCAACCAGGATAAACAATGCCATTACCACACCATGATAAATCCACAGTCAAACAAATGTTCTGAAGAAGCAGTTCATTTGACCGTGAGCACTAACCCTATTTTATTTTAAAATAAAGTTTTTATTTTATTTTATATGTACTCTGTTGTTGGAGACATATTTTACATCAAATTGCCATGTTTCAGTCTCCATTTTTTATTATACTTGTGGATATTGTTGAATTTGATGACAGCTTCATCTAGGGATAAGGTTTTCACTGGAGACCAGTTGACAGACTTTAGTAGATTATTGAATTTATCATGATGAAAGTTAGCAAGATTTTGGGTAGTTCTGTATTAATGTTTTTTGTTTTTAGCTTTTGGGTGATTTCCTATTAATGAATTAAGATGATGGTCACTAAGGGAATCAGGTAGTACTCTTGAGATGGCATACCTGCTCAGGTCAGTGACAAGTATTCAGTCAAAGATAACATTTTTATGATTCACTTTGCTGAGTTGAGTAGGGGAAGAGATTAGTTGTTTGATCACATACAAATTAAGACTAGTAGCTGGGGTGTTAGATGTTGCAGAAGACCAATCAATGTTAACATCACCTAAGATGGTATCAATAGTAATATCTGTAGTTATCCAGCAAAAGATAAAAATTCTTCAAATAAGTTAATATTATTACCTGGTGGTAAGCAGAGGGCAAGTATACAAAGCTTCTTATGTTTATTAACATTGAAAAGACAAATAAGAAGTTCTGCATTTTGGAAGGTTTGTATGTTAGTTTTGAGGGGTGAGAAACATAGACACTTATTATAACAATTGCAACACCTCTTCCTTTTTTTGTACAGTCTGTCACATTGAAGTATATTGTAGCCAGGGGACAGAATTTCAGAATCTTTCATATATAGTTTTAGCCATGTTTTTGTAATGACAGCTTGTGAGTATTGAAGAAGCCATGCTTGTAGGTCTGTAACTTTGTTTAGAATACTACAAATGTTAATGGGAGTAAGGAAAACATTTCTGGGTGTTGTATAGGAGTTAGGTGCAGAGGATGGTAGAATAGATGAAGCTGAAGGGCTGGTGTTGTGATGGATGTCACCACAAAGAGTGTTTTATTGAAAGAAGGATTAGGATTAATTTGTTTTTTATAAAGTATATGAATTTATTCCAGGCTATGTCAACATAAACTGATGTTCGATATTTTGTATTTGAAAAGGTGAATAGGCTGGACATTAAATTTGAGGAAACAGATATAAAGTAGAGTTTAGCCTTAGTAGAGGTAGGGTGGCCAGTAGAGTGTGAGTGTGAAAAAATTGTGAGAGTACGATGGTAGGTAGTAATGTAACATAAAATGAAGAGTAGAAATGTGAAGATGCAAAATATTATGTGGTATATAGGACTATGGAGTAGTTAAGGGGGGATTATTGTTGAATGAAAAGGAAAATATATTAAAGGAGAAGGGATGAAGATGAGGGAAAAATAGATGAGAGAAAAACTGGCTTGTTGGAGATTCCAGGCAGGGTGATCACTTATTATGGAGATGGAGAAAGGTTAAGATTTTAATACAGTATAGTTAGTTATAGAAATGTTGGATACACTGTGGTGTGGTAGGGTGTAACTGTGAATTAAAGGAAGTATTAAGAGAATGATTAAGTAGGTGTTGTGTTTAATAAAAGGTTTGTGGGTATTATGTTTTCTGTCAATATTATGAAAGGAAGGGCAATATTGAAGAAGGACTTGATGAGGAGGATGAAATGAATATTGTACAAGAAGGGGCAAGAAGAATAAAAGGATAGATTGTGAAGTCAGAACAATAGTGAAGAGTAAATTAAGTGAGGAATTAGAGAAGAATAAATGTGGAGGGAAGGTGACATAAAATTGTAAAAGGTTTGTGTGAATGCTGTTGGATAATGAGCTAGTAGTATGGATTGGTGAGGCTAGTAGGAAGAGGAGGGGATAGGAATGAAGAAGGGGTGGAGATATGTTCAGTATAAATTTAGATTAGGAGGGGTTGTGTGGGAATTGGGGATAAGTTAGAAAAGTGTTGTGAGCCCTAGCATAGTGATAGTGAATGGAGCAGGGCAAAACCCTTCACAGATGGAGGTATTAACCAAAGAAAAACAATCACTGACAATTAAGATAATGTAAGGCAAAAAGTAAGAACCCAAAACAGTACACAATAAATACAAAATACCATGAGTCAACAAAACAGACATGCCACTCACGGAAACAATACCAAAAGATTTAATTATAAGTTTAAAGTAAATCACTTTCATCTTATAAGTAGAGGGACTTCTTCCAAACTAATATTTAAATAAAACCACAAAATTTAAATAATCAACAATCTCATGTGACCTTATGTCACCATAGGCTTACTGCTACAGTTCTTAAAGTGGAAGGTACTATTAAACAAACAATCCAAAAAAATAAAAATAAAAATAAAACTAATACTAATATTTCCTGAAAACCAGGATTCACAATACAATTTTTGAACATTACTTATAAAAACATATACATTATCTAAAACATCAGTTTTTATTGATAATAATGTTTAAATCTAAGAAAACATGAAACTGAAAGTTTATCATTTAACCCAGGTTCATTCCCTGCATTCATAACAAGCTGCCACTTTAATTCATTAACTTCTAAATCATCTTTCTAAAGGCCACCCCTAGTGTTGATTTTAGTCATATCTAACACATGAAACTTAAATACATGGTCCAGGTAAAGAACAATTGTGCGGATTTAAGAAACGTTGTGTAGGAATAATGTAAGGCCTACACAGAGGGTACTGTGGCCATGTCTGTGGCTCCCCCTCAGCAGCGCACCTTGCCTATTAGTGGAGGCACGTTACTGAGAGACAGCTGTGTAACACGGTTACAGAATCAGTGTAGGGGTTGTGTTACAGTGTCCAGAGATGAGTAACACACCCCCTGCACTGTTAAAATGCTGGATGGCACTTAAATATTAAAATTAAATATGTTTTTCTTTTTCTTTTTTTTTTTTTTGTGTTGGCAAGGCATGGTGCTTAGCAATGGATATGTGCTAGACATCTAGACAACCATCTACTACTACTACCTAGTAACACAGTTTGTGAGAGATGCAATTACATTAGGAACCTTGAGTCCAAGCTCTCTCTCCCCCTCAAGCCAGTATGTCTGGCACTGAAAAGGTTGTCAACACAATCACTACACCTCAAACACCACCTACACCTACACAACACACACCTACATATGCGGTGGTCCTCCATGTAAACATACCCAAACAAAGGAGACCCCCGAGGTAAAAAAACATGTGATCTCCACATGACCATGCATAGTCCACACACGTGTGCCTCACAACCACTAAGGCTTCAATATAAACACAGATGTGCCTCTCACCAGGCTGGATAAGGATAAAGTCACGGTTAGTTGTCTTTCAGGTGCCAGAATCTGCCATATCACACACGCACTCAAGTCTCTCAACAATAGGTACTGTTATGAATGTCATAGTCCATGTTGGCATGAATGACTTCAGATGTACTTCTCTGGACTATATGAAGAGAGACATGATTGAGCTCACTGATTATATATCCCAAGCAGGTATGTCCCTAGCCTTAACCAGCATTCTGCCGTCACCCAGAATGATGTATCAATGCAAACAGAAAATGATTGACTTTAACAATTGGCTTAGTTTCTGGTGCCATTCCAGGGGGATCCAGTACATGACAGCTTGAGAAGATATGATCGACAAACCATGATGCTTTGCCAGAGATAGCCTGCATCTGTCTCACCTGGGCTTCAGGCTTCTGGCAGAGGCTCTTGCCTCCCCTATAGTGCCTTTTTTAGGAAAAGTGATTAGGTTAAATCTACCAACAAAATAATTTCAACAAAACACAAATTAAAGGTCATATTGCTAAACACTAGGAGTCTAAACATGAAACTGCACTTATTGCAAGCATTCCTAACCCTGGAAAATGCTGACATCTGTGCAGTCACAGAAACCTGGTTCAAAGCTGTGGACAGCACCCCAGCCCTACCTGGTTACTCATCATATCATACGTTCACACCCCAAACTGTGGGCAGTAAAGCCAAAGGAGGTGGAGTTTCAATATACATTAAAGACATATACACCTCCAGGCTGGTCAAACAGTATGACGCACAGGAGATAGTCCAGGTGCAGGTAACCATTGACAAGACCTGTATTCAAATCATAGCTAGCTAACAGCCCCCAAATCTGACTCAAGATGCCCAATCTGCCTATTTGGACCTGAAGACCTATCAAAATTCAACCCTTTACCTTGATCCTGGGTGACTTTAAATTCCCAAACATAGACTGGAAGAACTACCCATGCCAGAACACAAATTCCCACAGATTCCTTGATTTTGTCAATGCAAATGCCTTGGGACAGCTAGTCAATACCCCCAAAATGGGTGATAATATCTTGGACTTGGTACTAACCAGCATGAGTAACCACTGCAATATCCCTGTAGTATAATCCTTCCTGGTAATATCTGACCACAAAGTGGTCACTTTCAAAGTCACCATCTCTCCCAACCCCCCTCTAGCTAGGCTCAGACATAAAAAATTCTCCAAAGCTGACTACAGTCTCCTGAGGGATGGTATAAACAGCTTCACAGCCCCCTCCCCCTCTGTAGGAATTGGCACCAATACCCAAAACTACACCAAAGCACTGTACGAGCATTTATATAGATGCATGGAATCAGGAATACCCAACAGGACTAAATCACCCTCCACAAGGAAGAGTAAACATGTCTGGTGGACATCTGCAATAAATAAATTCTATAAAAAAGGGAAAAAATTGCTGTCCAAGACCAAGAAGGAGCAGGTGCCCAACTGGAAGCAATGTTTCCTTAGCCTGAACAAGCAAACAAGATCACAGGTGAAATCCTCCAAAGCAAACTTCGAGTCCAAATTGGCCACATCTACTAGAGACAATCATAAGGCCTTCTTAACATATGTCTGCAACCTCAAAGGAAACACCCAGATCTGTTCAGAACTGGTGGTCAAGGACACCACATATACAAATGCCATAGATATAGTAAACTTGCTGGCTGACAGATTCAGTGAAAACCTTACCCCTCTGCCCCCCCCATCAGTAAATCAGGACATCCCCAGCACCTGCCCCCTTCCCCTTATATCTAGGGAACAGGTCATCACTGCTTTCTCAAAGGCAAAAAAATGCAGCCTCCATGGGACCCGATAACATCCTAGGCTGCATCCTACTTGAACTCAGGTAGGAACTTGCAGCACCATTAGACACTCTATTCAACCAAAGCCTGAGTACTGGCTTCATCCCAGCTGAGTGGAGGACAGCCACTGTCATCCCTTTACACAAAGGTGAAGTGTCCATTGATCCGTGAAATTATATACCCATCAGCCTAACTAGGCTGATCTGCAAGGCCATGGAACAGATTATCATGGACCTCATTAACAAGGACATTGGCAACCTCCACTTTTGAGACAGTCACTAAGCCATGGGTGGGGGTAGATGGTGCACACTGCCTACCTTGACCTGGCAAAATCATTTCACACTATTCCCCACTCGGGCATAATAGATAAACTCTCTCAACTAGGCATCAATCCATATGTTGCCAGATGGGTAGCAAACTGGCTCACTGATAGAACCCACATAGTCAACATAGGGGAAGCCACCTCAAGCAGTAGATTGTAACAAGCAGCATACCCCAGGGTTCATTCTTGGGGCCTCTGTTATTTGGGGTATACTTTTCTGAGATGCAGGCCAAAACCAGTGGACTATGGCTGACTAAGTTTGCAGATGACTGCAAGATGGTTGCTGTCATCCATTCCCCTTGTCATGTGGACATCCTCCAAGAGGGTCTCACTCAGACAAATGACTTGTGCCAGAAATATGGCCTCAAGCTGAATACCAAAAAAATGCATCATCATCCCCATTAAGGAGAGTGATGTCCCCACAAATTATCACATTAATAACAATGTCCTAAGCACTCAATCAGTCGTGAAGGATTTGGGCACTCAGGTTTTTAGCAACCTGACTTTTCACTACCATATTGTTTCCATTGTACGGAAAACCTTCTACATGGCCCACCTTATAGATAAGAGTATCTCATCCACGGACAAGGAGGTCATAACATTCCTGTATTCTTCCCTTATAAGGCCCATTATTGAGTTCAACGCCCCTATCAGCATGTACCTCACAAAGCACATGCAGCAGTTGGAGAGACCACAGAGGTTGCTCACCAGGAGAATCCAGGGCCTCAAGCATCTACCATACACAGGCAGGCTAAAAGCCCTATCCCTCTACTTGGTTGCATACAGACTCCTCAGAGCTGACCTCTGTCTGGCATACAAGGTGATGACAGACCCCCATCTTAATGGGACTACTGCATATCTGCAAGTCAAGCTCTCCACTCGAGTGACCCGCATGCCCAGCCTCAACCTGGTCTGTGACATCAACAAGACTTGTTGGCAGGACAGATTTGTGCCCTAGAGACTCCCCCATCTATGGAATAGACTCCCTCTCCACATCAAGCAGAGTACCTCTTTACCCCATTTTAAGCACAACCTTCATAACTGGATGGGAAACAGAAAATATAACCCTAGGATTCCACCCATATCCTTGCTGGACAGGGGCATCAGGTGGTGATTTGTCTAAACATTGTCAAAACTCTTGGCTAGGCTTATAAGGGCCTCAGGGCCAATAGTATAGTAACCTCCTGTGATCCTATGAGCCTAGAAATAGAAACCGGATACTTTTAATTTCATACAAAGGTCAAGTTTAAGCATAGCTGAGCGTGTTTGTGCAGCATGGCGCAGTGTTCAGCAGTGCTTAAACAAAGCTGAGAGCTATATAGAAATGTATAGCAGCTCTCAACATATCCACATAGCTGAATGGTTAGAGTCATGGCCCTGTGTGCAGTAGGTGCATGGTTCAAATGCACAGACAGACCACTCAGCTTTTATATTTGATAGCAATATGTTATATATTTTTTTTATTGCTGTATGTATTGACATTTGTTACCCGGGTTAGTCCAGCTGGGCCAGAAGCCCATTATCACTGGAGACCCAAGGAGAAAAGATCCAGTTACACAGAAGTTTACAATACCTAACGCACACACTCCAAGTAACTAAAATACATAAGGTCAGAAAATATAGAAGTGCAATACATGCACATAATAATAAAGTAGTAGTGATGAACAAATAATTTAATTTTTATTTTTTTGTTTTGTTTTTAAAAATCTGGTTTTGTCATTAGCTAAGCTCTGCTAAGCACTGCTAAACCAAGCCAAGCAGTGCTTAAACATGACCCATTTTAGCACTGCTTAGCAATGCAAAGCTCCACTTAGCTGGTTTTGGCAATGCTAAGCAAACCCTGTTTAAGCAGGCTTAAGCTCAGCTAAGCTGGTTTGTGTACTGCTAAGCTCTGATAAGCATTGCCAGTTTAAGCATTGCTCAGCTGAGATCAGCAGGTTTGTGTGGTGCTAAGCAAAGTGCCACATTTTTAAAAATGGCCCAATGATGGGAAAGGTGGGAAAACAGCTTTATTTAAGTGCAACAGGTGAGAATACAGCTAGTGTCTGCTGGAGATTGATCTTGGCAGAGACTATGGTGGATTTGGAGAGGGTGAGTGTTAGGGCTGCAGAGCTGGGGCATTCTGGAGTCCAGGGTCATGGATGGACTCCTTTTAAAATACGATGGGATCTGGCTGCTGCAGCATCAGTAACAGGGGTCGGAGGTGGGAGGTTGGCATAATGGTTAAGGTGTTTACCTTGAAGACACAAGGTGCAGGGTTTGAGTCTCACATGGGGTAACTGGCTAGGCTTAAAATTGCCCACAAGGGCAATTAGCCTAGAACTAATCTATGAATCTATGAATACAAATTGGAAGCCTGGGACCAGCTGGGATGGGACTTCACTAGTTCAACTGGTATCCCACACACAAAACATAATACATAATATAATACATAATACAGGTGAGCAGGTGTGTCACGATTTTGATGATGTGAAGCGTAGGAAGGGGGATCTCTTAGCCACTTGGATCCAAGATGCCCGGGATGACAATGTCCCACAAGTTTGTCAGCATTGTTAGCATAGTTTTACCAATTACTAATCTGCGTGTGTCATAGACAGGTACGCATAATGGTGTGTTTCTCTCCCCACAGCTGCAAAGGAGAGAACTCGCAACCTGCAGGCCAATGCAGGGCACCTGGCCAGGATGCACTGTGAGTGTGGTGAGTACAGATATATCTTGTAATCTATAGTAATATAAATAAGAAAGAGTACAATGGTAACTGCCAGTAGGTATATTTTGTTTTGCGTGTACTACAATGAATGCGGTCGTATGCCTGGACTGATATAAGTGAGTTATGCCAGGTACATATAGATGAAAGTGTGAAACCTGCTAATGTTAAGGAAAGAAAGTTACTACTGCAATAATAATGTTACGGGAATAAAAAGTTTATACTGTACTAATAATGTGAAGGTAATAAAGCTGAACTGCATTCAGAATTGTTAAGGAAATAAAGGTACTACTGCATACATTGTGGAATAACAGCTGTCTTGCAACAACTGCATTATTTAAAGTGTTCTTCAATAAAGACTGTTAAGTGTATACCAATCACTGTTTCATGTCATCCCTAATAAAGTTGTGTTGTGCAAAATGTGTGTATTTTAGGCTGTTGGTCAAGAAATTAAGTATTACAAGTGCTGTGAAGTAAACAGGAATAATACCATGAAGTAACTGAAGCTTAGCTGATTAAGAACTGTGTTGCCAAAGTGTAGATGTGGAGCTGTACTAAGATATAATGCATTATGATATTTGTTCGGCACTAAGATCTGAACCTAGTATAGTAATGGCTAAGATATAATAGTGTGTTTATCTCAGGATTGTCTTGTGTTAACCATTGCTTTTCAGCTGTATGCATTCCTGAACTTAGTTATGCTGCTGCAGACAAGTATGAAACTATAATTGCTGTAGACTGCAAATATAACATCTGCAACTGCATATGTGTCAGGTAGACAACCCAACACTCTGATATTGTCTGTACACATCACACACATATTCCCATCCACACTGGGTTAAATGTGTACACTCGCATTCCAAGTACTAATACACAGTTTACCTACTTTCTCTGTCATGCATGAATCTCATGCATGTGTGTTCAAGTGTCACTGCAGTCTTGTAATGACACTATGTCTCTATTACCAGGTCACAGTTTGTTACCAGGTGAGCTCTAGTCATATATTAGTCAATCAATATTCAGCAGTGGCTCAGAAGCTCAGTGTGATAAACTGCTAGGTATGTTATACATTTTTACACACACAGACCAATCAAATCCAGGGACAAGTACTACTAGATATTAATAGAAACTGTTATGTATTGTTAACAGATGTTCTCCCCACAGGAATTACAGGTAAATGGTTGTAGTAGCTGTTCAAATTGGTTACTAATCTGTGTGTCCAGATGTAGCAGAGTGTTAATAGCATTGTTCAGCAAGGTGATAAGACTGCAGTAAATAAAAAAGTCAACAAGTACAATAGTAATACAAGTTATTTATACAAATAAAACTGTTTAATCTTGGTAGGGCTGTATGCCTGGTGTGTCTGTGAATGTCTGCTGATAGTCTAACCCCATGCCTGACAAGGATGGCATGATAAGCATAAACTCTGCATGATTCACGTCTCTCAAGTATCATGCTGTCACAGACTGCGATCATTGTTGGCAAATCCTTGGGACACAGATTTAACAGCCACTTGATTTATCTCAATAGAACAGTCACACTACATCAGTCCATGGTACACATTAGTTGTTAGATATGTTCCCCTGAGATGTAATAGTCCCCTGTAGTTGTGTACCTGTAGGTGTTACAGCTTGGCCCATACTGCCCCATGTGGATAGCTTGAGAAATATATAGGTGCTACAGAAGCTATAGGGAACTTGCATACATAAATTAAGGGCAGACCATTAGAGTATATAAGAGTTCTGTTGCAAACAATATAGCCTATACTGGTAGTAATGGCATGTATTTCTGTATCTCCCTGGCCCTTATCTGCATCATAATTTATTAT
The DNA here is from genome assembly GCF_019279795.1 of Protopterus annectens. NCBI lineage: Eukaryota > Metazoa > Chordata > Ceratodontiformes > Protopteridae > Protopterus > Protopterus annectens. The sequence goes on from NC_056733.1 coordinate 1,529,370,857, forward strand.
TCTTATACATCTGTTATGATTTACTTTTAACATATGTTGTTTTCAAAACAATATGTTGGGCCTTGTGTTTTATTATTATTTATTACAATGGTTGCATACTAACATACCTTGTTGAATTACCTTTGTTGTTGGTCTTATGTCATAACTGTTACTGGCATGTTGTTACAATACTGACTGTTATACCACTTATTGTTGTGTTCCATGTGCTATGCAATCTTATGTTACTGGGTTAATTGGAACAACCTGACATGCTGTTATAACTAACATTTAAATGTTCTGTTCATTACTAACCTATACACTTTGAAGAGACATTAACATCATAGCACGACTGGGTAGGCTGGTTCCTGTTGATCCACCTACTGTACCTCAACTGACCATGGCACCGAGTCCAAGCATGTCTGGGACCCAACCTGGAGTTGCCCCATCTGCTGGTCCTGCACCACCTATGGGTGGAACTGCATCAGGGGACAGGGCCCCCCCCTGCGAGTGGGAGTTGAGAGGGAGTGGTCACCCAGTGACAGATACCATCCATGTTGTGCAGGATTGTCCAGCATGATTTGGATGATCGTCTGCACTGGATTTAGGGAAGACTGGCCAACCTGGAGGGGCAGGCTGGCCTTGTTGCCCAGCCCCCGCACAGCCACCTTCAAGGCTGTGAAGGAGCAGTGGTGACTGCCAATGGATGGGGAGCTCAGTCCCACTGCTGCCATCTAGGGGCACATTGCTCTCCGATTTCACAACACCCTCCCCGTCCACAATCAATCATTACAGCAATTAATCAATGTTGCCCACACCCCTCCCTCTGGGATGTGAGGCTGCAAATTCCAAATTTTCCATAACCTGCACAGCTGTTGTTGTACAAGAAATGATGAGCTATGGTCCTTTCCTGTGCACATTCTGCACATCCCTACCTGCCTTTCACATTGTTTTCCCCCTTCTTGCCCCCATTTCACCACTTTCCTATCACCCCTTTTTTCTTTTTTTTGGAAATAGGTCGGGTTTAAGCAGAACTAAGTGGCGCATTGTGCAAAACCATGCAAACCCGCTTAAAGCTGCTTTAATCACCTTCTGTCTTTTTGATACTGTTCTGGACATCAGCAAAATGATTACCCCTGCCAAGTCTGAAACACAGGACCCTGCCAGCTAGGCTATAGTGCATTGGGCCACTAGGTAATTCAGCTCTGAAGATTTATAGATGTTTCCATTAACTTATCCTGAGTATCAGTGATGTACATTAGAAAAAGTTTCAGCACTGCCAAGTATCAAACCCAGGTCTCTGTCAACCACAGATTAGTGCATTAGCCCACTAGGCTCTTCAATTACCAAGTATAGCAGCTATTTCCATACACATATCCTGAGTGCCAGTGACACACTGCTTGTACATATAATGGGGAAAATGACCGCATACTTGGGACTGTGATGCAGACATGAAACCAGTACACAGCCAAATAAATGCTGATGGATGTACATGAGGCCTAGGATATCAGAGGTGACAACTGCACAGACTGTCGCAGAATATCCATACTTGTGCCACCTACTTTTGGCATGGTTGTCATAAAACCTATTATGTGTGCCAAAGTACTGGCAAGTCAGTACAGATTGTGACTAGAAAATCGTATACACTTGCTAGAGTATTGACTCAGTACCTCAATCTATTACATTCCTAGCATGCTTTACATTTTGCCACTCACAGTCCTGGCATCCATTCCAGTCTGTTGCATATCAGATACATGCTTGTCCAAACAACAAATACATGACTGAACCCTGCAATTTTAAGCATAACCAGTTGCTGCTGCTGCAGTCACTGCCACCCATATTAGTATGCTAAAGGCCTGTAGGTTGGGACACACTTCACAAATATGTGTAGGCTTCCTAAATGTCACCTACCACTTGCTGGATGGCACTGTTACATAACATATCTACCTGAGGCACATGCCTCACCTGGACTATTATGGGTACCATTACCCTGACTATGCTGTGACAACAGAGCTGACACTACTCCCTCACTCACATATACAGTTTGCTGTCCCCCATTGTGTTCACAATCCCCAGTATGATTCCTGACTAGAGTGCAGCAGCTGCAGCCTGCAACATATGCGGCAATATGTTCAGCTACCTGCTACAGAACTACCATACCTCCCAAAACCTAGAACTGGGGATCCACGCAACACCTATACAGAAAGGGGTGGGGGGGGATGGTCAAGTGACAGGAGCATGTGTCACAGTCTTCCCCGACAAACATACACACCTGATAGACCAGCAGCTACCGCATCAGCATGCATATTCTGATGCAAATGACGTATGACACTCACATCTTTCTGTCCCCTTACTGACCTCAAACCACATTGTTAAACAGTAAACTGCCACATAATCAGAAAGTCTGTTCACAATGGCCAAACATAGCATGCCAAACTGTGGACATGCCACATAAATCCAGACAGTGGACAGTATTTTTACCTAACCTTTGTGATTCTGTAGTCCCCACACCTCGATAATGTACATCTCACAGGCCAGGAAAGGGGCCAAGGCCTATATGAAGGCCTTAAATATAGCACTGTGGTGCCATGCCATTGGCTAGTGAAAATGCAACCCAGCTGTTCTGGATGTAGTTAGCAAGAGTGAGCCACAGATTGGTGCACAGGCTATCACCTGTTCATGAACATTACCTACACAAGGCAAGTTGCTGCCTTTGGTAAACAGGTCTGTGACTTTCTTTACAAAGATTGTGAGAACATAAGCATTATACTACAGAATTTCTGCACACAAGGAGAACAGCACTATACCAACTAGGTAATAGAAGTCCCTATGTAATGGGATGCAGATGGGAGGATGCAGTTATGGGAAATAGGGATTACAACAGTAGGTCTATAGTACATATCTTGGAATGACATGTTGCTGTTAGTCAGCTGTCTGGCACCTACAGGCTTCCTTTTTGGCTCTGTCTGCTGTGACATAGATCACAACTCTGGCCCTCTGACTCCCTCCAACAATGGTTGGCTCATGAACGAATGTTACTGGATTGCAATTTAGACAATCGTGAAAGTAAATACTGGTGGATACAGCTGGCATATCACACGATGTACTGCCAGTCAGTTCCTCTCAGTCTGTGAATGTCACACAGGCATACTTCAAACATTGTGCAGGTGTCCCTGACTGTTCCTGATGTACTCTGGCTAGGACACTGTGCACTCCACACATGTGTATACTCCACACATGTATCCCATCAATTGAGAGCTATGCCTAGCATACTTGTTGATCCCCTACAGCAGGACAGCAAGTTATAGCCAGTAGCAGTGGGAGGACGCAGACTCGGCATCAGTGATAGAGTGTACATATCAAGCATACAACTTAAGACAATGAATACAGTACCAAATATTAATGTACCATAACTGTTTTCTGAGGGGGTCTTGTTTGTGACAGCCAGATTACCTACAGTCTGGGAACAAACATTATGTATTGTCTAACTGTTTGCCACACATCCACATTTGTCTGTCAGAGGGTCCACATATGTCAGGCACATGTACACATTCTGCAAACATCTGTGTACTGCAGATGTTGGACACCCACAGGGAGGATATTTCACAGCACATTTGCTGTGCTGTCTGTCATTGGGTCACACACATGTTGCTGGACTGTCCCCATACACTTCTAGTACCACTCACCTATTTGTTAGGTGGTGGCTGTATGACATGGTATTGGGACATCACCCATAGGGGACACACTACAGTAGATGGCAGTGATAGGTGTGGAGAGATGACAACGCAGTTTTTCACAGCACACAGCACACAGGACCATAACCGGTATATCTAGGATCATAGGAGGTTGGTAGGCTATTGGCCCTGAGGCCCTCATAAGCCTAGCCCAGAGTTTAGGCTATGTTTATGCAAGTCAGCACCCAATGCCCCAGTCGAACAGGGACACAGGTGGTATTCCAAGGGTGTATGAGCTGTTTACCATCCAGTTTTCACTTAGAAAGGGGTAAAGAGGTACTCTGCCTGATGTGGACTAGGTGTCCATTCCATAGCTGGGTGAGTGTGTGGGACACACATCTGACCCACCAACAGGTCCTGTTGATGTCACAGACCAGGTTGAGAGCACCTGTGTGGGTTACTCGACTGGAGGTTGAGTTGCAGATGTGCAGCAGTCCCATCAAGGTGGAGTGCATGATTGCCTTGTATGCTATATAGAGGTCACCTCAGAAGAGTCTGTATGAAATCAGGTTCAGGGGTGGCCTTTTGGCCTGTCTGTGTATGGTAGATGTTTGAGGCCCTGGTATTCTCCGATAAAGAATCTCGGTAGTCTCCCCAGCTGCTGTATGTGCTTTGCAAAGTACATGATGAAAGGGGCATTATACTCAATAATAGGCTTTATTAAGGAGGAATACAACTATGTTATGACCCCCATGTCCCTGGATGAGATACCCTTATGAATGATGTGGCCATGAAGAAGGCTTTCCTTAGAAAGAAAGCAACATGGTGGTCAAATGTCATAGTGCCATCAACCTGTGTGCCCAAATCTTTCATGACTGATTACATACTTAGGATGTTGTTAGTAATGTGATAATTTGTGGGAATGTCACTCTCCCCAAAGATGATGATGCTGCATTGTGTGGTATTCAGCCTGAGGTGATGTGCCTGGCACCAGTCATGTGTATGCATGAGACCCTCTTGGCGGATATCCACATCACTAGGGGATTTGGTGACAGCACCCAGCATCCAGTCTTCTGCATATGCGGTCAACCATAGCCCACTGGTTATGCCCTGCACCTCAGAAGAGTAAATTGAGTAAATCACATATAACAGAGGCCCTAAGACAGAGCACTGGGTTACACCACATGTTACAGGTCAACCGCTAGAGGTGGCGTTCCCTATATTGAGTAGATGGGTGTTGTCAGTGTGCCAGTGTGCTAGCCATCTGATAACATATGGACTGATGCCTAGTTGAGAGCATATATCTATGGCCAAGTGGGGAATATTGTGAAAGTGTTTGTCCAGGTCAAGGTAGGCAGTGTGCACTGTCTGTCCCTCATCCATGGCTTTGATGACAAAGAAGTCAACCAAATGTAACAGACATAATCCCCCTTGACAAAGCCAAACTGTGTGTCATTGAATGTGTGTAGGTTTCCAATGTCCTTGTTAATGAGGTTCATGATAATTTGTTCCATGGCCTTGCAGATCAGGCTAGTTAGGCTGATGGGTCTATAATGTGCCAGATTGGTGGAAGTTCCACCTTAGTGTAAAGGGATGACAGTGGGTGTCCTCTACTTAGCTGCAACAAAGGCAGTATTCAGGCTTTGGTTGAATGCATTGCCTAATGGTGCTGCAGGTTCATTCTTGAGATCATGTAGGATGCATTGTGTGATGTCATCTGGTCCCACGGAGGCTATATTCCATGACTTTGAGCTGCCAGTGATGACCTGTTCCCTAAATATAAGGAGAAAGGGGCAGGTACTGGGGATGTCCTGATGTACTGATGGGGGGAACAGGGGGTGAAGCTTTCACTGATTCTGTCAGGCAGTAAGTTTGTTATATCTACAGCACTTGTATATCTGGTTACCCTGATCACCACGTCTGAGCAGGTCTGGGTTCTTCCTTTGAGGTTGCATACATATGTGAAGAAGGAGATATGACTGTCTGTAGTGGATGTTGCCAATGTGGGCTCGGAGTTTGCTTTGCAGGATTTCAGTAGTGCTGTTAGGATTTCAGTAGTGCTGTTATTTTGCCTGTACAGGGTAAGGAGTCACTGCTTCACATTGAGCACCTGCTCCTTCTTGGTCTTGGACAGCAATATTTCACTCCTGTTATAGAGTGTACTTATTGCAGATGTCCACCACACAGGTTTACTTATCCTTGCAGAGGATGATGTAGTCCTCTCAGGTATACCTGACTCCATGCATCTATACAACTGCACATACAGTGCTTTGGTGTATTTGTGGATATTGATGCCAGTTCCTACAAAGGGGGTGGGGGCTATAAAGCTGTTTATACCATTCTTCAGGAAGCAGTAATCAACTTTGGAGATGTCTGTATGTCTGACCCTAGCTAGATGGATATTGTGGGAGATGATGACTGCAAATGTGACCACTTTATGGTTGGTTTTACCTTGCAAGATGATACTGTATGGATGCTGGAGTGGTTACTCATGTTGTTTATTATCAGCTCCCAGAGATCTTCACCTTATGTGCGAGTAGCAGCTAGTAGTTCTGAGTTTGTGAGGCACACCTAAAAATGGAGAACATTGATATCTGTGCAGTAATTGAGACCTGGTTCACGGCTCCAGAGAGCACCCGTGCAATACCAGGTTACAACTCTTACCACACTTTTCGGCCACCAAACCAGGACCGAAATACTAAAGGTGGAGGAGTGTCCATATTCACCAAGGATATTCACACCACCAGGCTAATTGCCCAACACAATGCATCTCAAATTCTCCAGGTGCAACTAACACTAGGTAAGACTGCAACCCAAACTGTAGCTTGCTACAGATCCCCCACCATGCCCCAAGATTCTCACTACACCTTTCTAAACATACTGGAAAATATTAAGATACAACCAAACACCCTAATACTGGGTGATTTCAACTACCCTGCCATTAACTGGAAAAACTACTTGTGTACCAACACCTTTGCCCAACAGTTCTTGGAATTCATAAATTCCAATGCCCTGGATCAACTAATCCATAGTTCCACCAGGGACTCCAATATCCTAGACCTGGTCATTACCAACACGAGAAATCGATGCTCCACACCTATGGTCACCCCTCATTGGTCAGGTCTGACCATAAACTTATCACCCTTGACATCCACATCCCCTCCCCCACCCCCCAGTATGGAAACCTTCATAAAAAAACTTCTCCAAAGCCAACTTCATGCTACTCAAGTCAGAAGTGATAAACTTCATGGCATCCATGCAGACAGGAACTGAAATTTTGGTTGCTGAATCCTACACTAAGGCACTGTACGAGCACATCCACTCATGCATGAATCACGCCATCCCAAATAGAACCAAGATGCTGTCCTCCAAAAAAAGGAAGCCAATCTGGTGGTCCCCTGCATTAACAAACTTTACAACAAAAGGAAGAAACTGTTGCAGAAAAGAAGAAAATCTCAGGATGCAAAAACTCCTTTACCAGCCTCAGTAAAAAGCTGAGATCCCTCATAAAATCCTCCAAAGCTAGTTACGAAAATAAAATTGCCAAAGATTCCAAAGAGAACCACAAGGCATTCTATAGCTATATCAAGAATCTAGATGTCAATGCTTAGATCTGCTCTGAGCTACAACAGAATGGCATTAATTATACTGATCCCAAGGATATTGTCGATATCCTGGCAGATCGATTCAGTGCCAACTTCACCCCCCTCTTACCCCCTAAAGGGCCCAGCTCAATACCAAAAGATTACCAATTCCAGTAATAATGGCCACTCAGGTAACAAACGCACTTTCCAAAGCTAAGAATACAGCATCCATGGGACCAGATGACATCCCAGGCTGTGTACTACATGAACTACAAAATGAACTGCCTCCTTACCTAAGTGTAATGTTTAATCATAGCCTCACCTCAGGCTTCATGCTCAGTGAGTGGAGCACAGTTACAGTTAATCCACTCTGCAAGGGGGGGATCCACCTTGGATCCTGAGAACCACTGCCCCATCAGTCTGACAAGCCTGACCTGCAAGGCCATGGAACATGTTATCATGGAACTTATGAACAAATACATTGGCAACCTTCAAACACTGGACCCCACCTAGCTTGGGTTTCTGAAGGGCCTATCTTGTCTCCTGAACCTGATTGACTTCTTTGAATCAGTCTCCAGAGCTGTGATTGAGGGTAAGGCGGTTCACACAGCCTATCTGGACCACACCAAGGCCTTCAACACCATCCCACACTCTGGAATCATAGATAAACTTACTAAGCTGTGCATTAATCCCTACATCACTCAATGGGTTGCCAACTGGCTTACTGACAGAACCCACACTGTAAATGTAGCTGATTCTAAATCCAGCTACAGACAAGTGACAAGTGGAGTACCTCAGGATTCAGTCCTGGCACCACTCTTGTTTGACATCTACTTCTCTGAAGTACAGGCCAACACTAAGGGACTCTGGCTAACAAAGTTCTCAGATGACTGCAAACTGGGTGCCATTATTGAATCCCCAAATTATGTGGATATTCTACAAAAGGGCCTTACAGAAACAGATGCTTGGTGCCAGAGTCATGGGCTCAAGCTCAATGCCAAGAAAGGTATAGTTATCCCTTTGGGAAAAAAATATGTACCCATGAATTACTACATAGGTGGCAGTACACTAAACACCAAAAGTGTGATAAGAGAGTTAGGGACACAGGTGGACAGTGGTCTCACCTTCGATAACCACATCACCACAATAGTCAGGAAATCCTTCTATGTGGCACACCTCATCACTAAGGGCTCTTCATCCAGAAAAAAGGAGGTGATTGCCCCACTGTACTCATCCCTCATTAGACCCATTATAGAATACAATGCCCCATTTGGTATGTACCTCTCAAGACATCTGCAACAACTGGAAAGGTTGCAGAAATACCTCACTAAAAGAATCACAGCCCTAAAGCAGATGACCTATGCTGACCATCTAAAAAAATCCAGCTATACTCTGTCACATATCATCTACTCAGAGGTGATCTCTGCTTAACATACAAGGCTATGTCAAACCCAGAGCTGTTGGACATGCTACATTTAAAGAAATCCCAATCCCTCTGAGCTACATGCTTCAGGGATCTAAACTTTGTCATCACAATGAACAAAACATACTGGAGGGATAGGTTGCTGACCCAGAGACTCTCCTGACTCTGGAATAGACTGCTCATACATATCAAGCAGAGTGCCTCTTTGGCCCTCTTGAAAAGGAACCTTGATGATTGGATGGGAGATAGGAAATTCACCCCAGGGATCACGTCAGTCACCCTACTAGACAGGGGTCCAGGGAAGTAAATATTGTAGGAAGACATAGCCAGGGAATTTTTATGGCTAGGCTTGTATAAGCCCTAGGGCCGATAGCCTAGTACCAACCTATGAATCTATGAACCAAATTCCATGAATCCTTCAGCATTTCTGTGCTGGTATGAATTGTTCTTCCAATGTATGTTTGGGTACTTAGAGTCACCCAGGATCAGAGTACAGAGTTGAATCCTGATAGAGTTGAACAGGTCCATATAGGCACAATGGGCTTCCTGGTCACATGTGGGGCCAGTAGCTAGCTATGATTTGAATAGGGGTCTTGGCAATGGTTAACTGCACCAGTAGTGTCTCCTGTGTGTCTTACTGTTTAACCAGCCTGGAGGTATGTATGTCTTTCATATATAGTGAAACCACATGTCCCTTGGCTTTACTGCCCACAACTTGGGGTCTGACTGTAAGATAGGATGGGTGACCATGTAAGGATGGGGTGTTCTCTGTAGCTTTGAACCATGTGTCTGTCAGTGCACAGATGTCAGAATTCTCCAGGGTTAACACTGCTTGCAAGGGGTTCAGATTCATGTTAAGCCTCCTGTAGTCATAATTTTAATGCTGTAGCAGTCATAGTGGCAGCCTCTGTATACCTGTACATGGATGTCAGGTCAGTCTGCATGGGGGGGGGTTGTAATGCACACGTGTGCACACATACTTAGACTGTCAGCAATGTGGTCAGTATCACAGTTTGTACTGTAAATGTTGGTATACACAGATATTATATTGTACCACTGTCACATTTGTGTTTGTTGACAATACCTCTCCCCCACAATTCCATAGGTACATCTGGTGAGACCAGAGTCCAACATTCTGTAGCTGGTGAGCGTGAAAGTGTTTTGTTATGGCTCATCTATACCATAGGAAAATTAAGGGCTGCCAGTTTGTCATGGACACAACTGTTCAGCTTAGCCATAGTACAATACTTGTATGTTCAGTTGTGAAGGGGTTCACTGTAGTTTATTGACTTGTTAATCACTGTAGCATATGTGCAGGAACTGTAATATATTTGCATGTCTTTTTCTGAAGGTGTATGCAGTCTACTATACAGGGGGCAATAGTATGGTGTAGATGAGTGCACTGTTGTTTAGGTTAAGGTTGATCACATACACTGAAATGTTGCTTACCTCACAGGTGTATAGCACTGGCAACATTAACCAGACATAGTTGCACTGCATTTTGTTAAGGGCCTGTCTTGTCTGTGTCTGTTGTGGTCTGCTTGTGTGTTGTGCGTGGGATCAGTAGTAAGGTGTAGTATGTATAATACAGTTGTGGCATCTCACGTGTGTGTGTGTGTGTGTGTGTGTGTGTGTGTGTGTGTGTGTGTGTGTGTGTGTGTGCAGACATAATAGTGCATGTATTAATGTAGTCATGTTGTCTTCCTCCTCACAGGTGACTGTGGGGGTTGGATTCTATCCCCCCTCACAACCTGATGTCAGTGTCTCATCGGACTTTGATGATGATGGTGGCCTTAGTGAGGCACAGGTGGGGTTGTTGGGGGCTGAATCTGTCCCATGGGTTGACATCCCACGTCCTCCCCTAATGTCCCCACACACAGTCAGTATGGTGGTGGCATCGAACAGGAGAGTGTGGTGACTATGGCATCTGTGACTGTAGACACTAGCTATAGCCAGAGAGCTGGCAAAGTCCCAAACAGACAGATTGACAGGGGTGCTCAAAAGAGCACTGCTGCCCATCCACCACCTGATGCAGATGTCACATCATGAGTCACTCGACGCATGTTTCTGTCCATCATGGAGGCACAGATACATTCTGAATACAACACCAGTTGGATGTTCAGGATCATGGATGCATCACTGCCTGTCATCCATGACTCCATCCACAATACTGGTGACACCATGCATCATTTAAACAATGTAGTGGACAGACGGTGGGGTCAGACATTGTCAGTCCTTAACTGCACATTGTCTGTGCTGGAACATATGGTGGTAGTAGGGTGCCAGACACGTTGACATAGTTCAGCACCCCTATCAGCTGGGAGTCCCTGCGGCCATGCACAGTCACTGTCCCTTAGTGGCAGTACCACCAGCACCACTGACAGGAGGTTGCTGTCCACATCATGATGTGGCAGGCCATGGGTATGTGGTCCTGGGAAGTCCCATGAGGGAGATGGTCCCAGCAGACACCAGTTACAATCAAAAAGTAGTACTGCATCTGACCCTGGGCATGGTGGTGATAGTGCCACTCCTGGCAGACCCAGTTCCCATGTTCATGGCGGGAGACAGTGAACTGTACATTCTGTCATGTATGGTCCAGAGCTATCCAACATACTCTCATGTAGGGCTAGCACATGACTTGACCGTGTACGTGCACACACTCACACATCACTGTCACTTGCAGGTCACCAACAGAAACACACATCGCCTCTCCATAGCCCAGCTGACCAGCACCTCTCCAGACACAGACACACACACACACACACACACACACACACACACACACACACACACACACACACACACACACACACACACACACACACACACACACACACACACACACACACGTCAACTCTGTGGCAAAGCCTAATCCTTTGGCAACAACACACCACACCCTGTGCATGTGATGATAGCTGTACCACATCCCTGTCATCCATACCATTGATGCAGGGACATGCATATATGTGTCTGATGCACAGGGTGACTATAGTACATTTAATGACACTCTGTAGTGCAGTAGTGTTATGCCCTGTAAGGTGCTGTCTGCTGGCATGTGCCATGAGTGCCCAGCAAAGTGTATGTACCTTTGTTCCATGATGATGCATTGCTGGTAGTACTGCTGACTGACTGTTGTCTCCCACACTTTTTTCTTTTTCTGTTACAGTGGTCTGTGTGTCTACACCATGGAGGGCTGGTGTTAATACAGTGGCTCAGGATGGCATAGTGGCGATGTAGAAATGTGACTTAGCCAAGGTACAGCTGTATATGTGCATGTTTAGCTAGGTGCATATGTGTAGAACAGTGTGTCAGAGACAATGGGCCAGACAACATAATCTTGCATGCACACCCCTTGGCACAATATGCTACTCATGATACATGTCACCTGGGAGTTCAGTAGGATCATAGGTTCATAGGATCATAGGAGGTTATTAGAGTAATGTCCATGGGGCACTTACAAGGCTAGCCATTATTATATTCCCAGAAAGAAACATCAGCCAATACCTGTTGCCTCTGTCAATGAGGGACACAGGTGGGACCCCAGGACAGGATTGTGGTTTCCCATCCACTCATCATGGTTGCACTTGAATAGGATCAGCATGGTACTCTGTTTGACATGTATGGGAAGTATATTCCTGTAACAGGGCAGCCTCTGGAAGACAAACCTGTCTCACTAGCAGGTTGTGTTGATATCACATATTAATTTCAGGCCTTTCATGCGGGTAATACTCGAGGGGTTAGACTTACAGATATGGGGCAATTGCAGTAGGGCAGGGTCCAACATTGCCTTGTAGGCATGACACAGCCCACCTCTGAGCAACCTGTCTGATACAGAGTGGAGCAATAGGGATTTGAGCCTGTCTGCATGGGACAGGTGTTGGAGGCCATTGATTATCATTGTGAGGTATTTCCATGTCCTTTCCACTTGGTGAAGATGTCTGGATAGGTACATACCAAACGGGGTGTTGTAGTAAAATATTGTATGGAGTGAGTACTATAGAGAGGTAATGACCACTTTTTTTCTGGATGTAATTCCTTTACCTATGAGATGACCCACATACAAGGCTTTACTGACCACTGCCACTACATGATGGTTGAATATGAAATTGTTACCAACCTAAGTACCCAGGTCTCTTAACACAGATTGTATGTTTAGGGGGTTACTGTTGATGTGGTAAATAGTGGGGCCATGTCTTTGCCTAATTTTATGATGATTCAGGTTTTTGCACTTAGCTTGAGGCCAGGACCTTGGCACCTGTCCATGGTTGATTTAAGAACCTCTTGCAGTATGTTAACATCATTTGGGGAGTCACTGACAGACAGCACCAAACTTACAGTCATTCATAAACTTGGTCAACACCTACAAATGTAGGTGGTGGCAGGTAGCATTCATGCCTACATACATGTGGGTTATTTAGGGGCAGCAGCTATTCACACTGCTCAAAATGTATACATATTGCACACACACATATGTAAGACAGACTAGGTTTGCCACCTTATCAAATGCCCAATGTGAGACATATTATGTAGTAATGTGAGAGTTAGCCTGAGAAACCATACCCACAGCAAGTGCAACAGACACAATCTCACTTTTTTGACAATATATCAGCTTAGTTTTGTAGCATATGCATAGATTATGCTATTTCTCATAACATTTAGGTGTTTGTGCTATGTAAATGACTGTTTTATGCAACTATTAGAATAATGTAGGAAATGTTTGTTGTCCCACCTCTTGGGACATTGTATTGTTTTAGTTCTTACAGGACACATCTGTCCAAACATGGACTGCAACTTGCACAGTGGGACAGGTGGTAACCATAATGCAGTCACACTGCTGCAAGGGAATGCACACACACACACACACACACACACACACACACACACACACACACACACACACACACACACACACGCACACACAGACAGACAGACAGACACACAAACACACAATCACGAACTGTCTAGTTGTACATAGTGCTACATACCGCATGCTCCACAGAGCTTATGTGCTTTTGGAGTCTCTGCCACTACTGTTCAGGTGGATGACATCTGCAGGCACTGTAAAGGTTGCCAATGGAGGGGAAGTTAACAGGTTTGCACAGACCATTAAAATGTTATAGCCATTGCACACGCACACACAGGTTAGACATCCACATTTCTATGAGGGGATATGCTTACACAACCACACATACACTCACAGAGTGGGCGGTTTTGAGAGTACACCTACCTATCTAGTTATATACACTATAGTACTACATAAGTATCACATGCACCACAGAGATAGTGTGTTTGGAGAGTGTCTAACTGTGCCTCTAAGGTGGATGACATCAGTAGACCCTGAAAAGGTTGCCAAATGGGGGGAGGGTTAACAGGCCCTTAAAGTTGAATAACCATCACACATAGGCAAGACAGCCACACTGCTGCAAGGGACATGCTTACACATGCACATACACTCACAGAGTTGCCAATTTTGAGAATAGAACCCCTACCTATCTAATTATATATGCTACAGTACTATAAACTTTTCACATGCACCATAAAGCTCTAGTGCCTGAAGAGTGTCTCACTGTGCTTCTAAGGCAGATGGTGTCAGCAGGCCCTGTAAAGTAAGTCAATATTGGGGTTAACAGGAGGAACGGCCCTTAAAATGTACTAGGATTGCACATACATAGGCAAGGCAGACACATTGCTGCAAGGAGATATACTTATATACATGTACACACTCACAGAATCACAGTTGCTGGGATTAGAACCCCTACCTATATACTTGTACATACTATAGTGGTACATACTTATCGCATGCATTACTGAACGTATGTGTGTGGAGAGTGTCTCAATGTGCTTCTAATGTGGATGACATCAGCAGGCCTAAAGTAAGCCAACATGGGGGTTAACAGATAGACACGGGCCTGAAAATGTATAAGCATTGCACACACATAGGCAAAACAGGCACATTGTTGCAAGGGGATATACTTACCCATGCACACATTCACAAAGTTGCCATTGTTGGGATTATAGCCCCTACCTATCTAGTTGTATAGAGTATACTGCTACGTACACATTGCATGCACCACAGAGCTTATGTGTTTGGAGAGTGTCTGCCACTGCTGTTGGGGTGGATGACATCAGCTGCTGTTAATAGAGAGGCCACTGTTGTGGAGGACACTAGTCACAGGGCCATAAAATGATTGACCATTGCACAGACTTAGGCCTGTTGGGTATGTGTGTATGATGTATATGGAATATCTACACACACACACACACACACACACACACACACACACACACACACACACACACACACACACACACACACACACACACACACACACACACACACACACACACGCACACACACACACAGTGGCTGATGTTAGATTAGATTCCCTACCTACCTAGTAATACACACTAAAGCTCACTGTACTAGTTGCACGAGCCACTGGTAACAGTTTGTGTGCAAGTAGCTACAGCACTACATCACTCTATACCTTTATGTGTGTGTGTGTGTGTGTGTGTGTGTGTGTGTGTGTGTCTCTCTCTCTCTTTGCCCCCTCTCTCTCTCTCTCGATATATATATATATATATATATATATATATATATATATATATATATATATATGTATCTATACAAAACTCTACAGATACATATGTATCGTATATATGCCACATACTGATAGATAAGGATAATCATGTCTGATGGGGATAGGGAGAGACAATTAGGTATACATGGCTGTCTTTATACACAGAGATATATTGACATCTCAGTTCTATAGGCAGATGAGGCTTCAGACATGGGCTAAAATTAGCTAAGCGTAGGAGCATGTCCAGTGTGACTATCAGTACTTACAAGGGACTCCAGTCCAGACCTACCTGTACTCCAGTCCAGGATTTAGTGTACTACAGCCTGTTGGCTGCTGCACCTGATTGCGCAGTCCAGCACCTCCCTGATAGTAAGCCCAATAGATTCCCCAGCTGTGTGCTGGCTGTAATATCTGACTCATACCTTGGGTGTGTACAGACTGTATCAGACTGAACATGACTTTTCATCTTATGTCTGGTACATTTTACATAGCAATGTGATTTCCTGGAACATCAGTGGCAGATTATTATAGATTGATGTGAGGAACTGCTGACAGACATTTGAGTTACTGACTCCATACACATTAGACAACCCATGCTACTGCACAACCTGTTCTACTCTGCACTTTCTGCATTTGTCCGGCCAGTAGCCCCTCCTTCTCTTTATCTGTGGGCCTTCTTCCTACTACTGTTCCTGGCTTTGTCCACAGTTGCAGCTCTATGCCGTTGTAGGTATGCTGTAACTGGGGTACAAGATACAATATAAGGGTACCACACACAGGGTTATAGATTTCACACCTCTGACTGTACCTCTTTTGCAGAATGTCCAGCATTGCATCCCATATGTCTGCTCTGGTCCTAAGACAGTTTGTATTGTATTGGTATTATAATGTTACATGGTGCCCATACCTCTCAACCTGTTAGAGCAAGACATCTGGACAAAGCCATATATAAAAGTGGGGCCAGGCCCAATAATAGGGACAATTTTTAATATTGCTCTTACAAACTTAGACAGTTGATAGAATAACAGGTTTTGTATTAGTATGAATTTTCTGAAGGATATGAAGTCTGCATCTCAAATGTCATTATTTTCTAATGTCAACTGTTAAAGCGGTACTACACTATTCCAGTAGTCTGTATCTTTACTCAGTGAAGACACTGAGACAGTTCTGCTGTTACAACATTCATTTACTGCACACAAGGTTTATATATTGCTTAACAATTAAAGGTATATACATCAAAAACGTACTTCAGCTTAGAATAATCAAAGTCTCTCATACAAAAGAAAAAGTCCCAATCTTTATAGTTTATTTTCTGCCTGCATCAGCAGTTTTGAGAATTTGCCAGAATAATAAGTCTTTCCTTTCAAGCTGGTCTGCTGACAGTTTGTTTTCCATATCTTAAACATTCTGTTCCTGAAGAGTAACTCCTTTTGTCTTTGGCCTATCTTGCGTATCATATTGACGAGACACAGCTGCATACAAGAGTTAGTCTTGACCTGCTTGCAGATAATACATTTCACAAGCTGCATAGTTTATAAGAGATACAATATTTTACTTCTGATTCTTACTAACAATGAATGCCAAGCTATATGTTTTGCCAAGTTAATTAGCTGAGTGCACTCTATACACCGAAATGCAGAACATTTATTTTACATTTTCAGAAAAAATCCACTGAAATCCATTTTAACCTGTTCTTTTACTCTCACAATTCCCACTTTTTATTTAAAAAGCAGAAAATGACTGTTCATTTTCAATTTTTTTCTTTAATGGTACACACTGAAACTTTCTCCAGTTTATTCAGGTTAACCATCATGATTTGCTGAACTTTATATGTTTTTTTCACAAATGACAACTTATGTAGCAATTCCAGATAGTTAGTGTGACTATAATGACCAACACTAATAATACAGGCTGTATCAACCACTTTAACATTTTTTTCCCTGATTTTGACCAACCAGTAAAGATATTCCACCAATTGTGAGCAGTGTCTTTTTTGGTTTTTTCAGCCAAACTAAGTAGTTTATATTTTGCAATGATGCTTAATGCCTCATAATACAGAATACTTTTATTTCTTTTTTCCAAATACTCTCTGAGAATTTTATTATTGTTCATTATGTTTTTTAACTTATCCAAGGATACAGATATATTGGGAAGCTGTATTAAGCCATAATTCCAGTTCTTGGAAATATTTACTCTATGGGTTCAATAAACACATAGCTCTTATTATTTCATGTAAGGAAATCAACGTGTGATAAACATCGTACAAAAGGTAATTTTAAATTATGACCTACATCTTTATCTGTAGCCAGACAAATATACTGAGGAGCCACTTCTATAAACATTTGAAAAGAAGAAGGCATAATGATCCATTTGCATAAATTAACAGAATGCTGCAGTAAGCATGGTTCATAGACAGGCAAATGCCGTCCACAAATTAGTCCATTTTGAGTCTGTGTACAATACTCAATTTTATGTGTTTTTCCTCTCATATCTATATAATGACCTGCAAATTGTGGCAACCAATACTCATACCCTTCTGGTATGAGAAATATCATAGGTAACACAGTAAACTGACACATAATAGTGGTATCAGTAACATTATAACGCATAAACTTTTCTGTACAATATTGTGGAGTACAGTATGTTACTTCAGTAAATATCTTAATCCAATCTGTATCAGGTATCCATTTGTTAAACAATTGTTGCCAAACATTTTCATTTTGTAACATAAGTTTAGTTTGTACTCTATTTTTCTGAATTTCCACATATAAAGATTGCATAGTGCATTTTGTCCATTTTACAAAAATTGTCATGTTACCGTCAAATTTCAATTGATGTAGCTGCATAGCATAATAATTGTCTAAAAACTGCTGCTGATAATTTATATTGTGCAGGTGTGTCTTCCATATTTCTGGATTACAAGATGCTTGTAAATGCAAAATCTGAGAGATATCTTCCCCCCCTACTTTTAGATGATTAGCTAGAATTTCAACATCAGCTGCATTAATAGCTCCCATGCCTGTACCTAGGATTCCTAGCAGAGTATCATACCATGCCCTTTTACATAGGCACCTGCCTGTGTCTGGGAATGTGATGTTAAAATGTACTACATTCTTTTGATACTGTCTGCCAACCTTTTTACAGGTAGAAGGGATTTTAACCAATTTGTCTGTATGAACAGAGGTAGGTTTACCTGTTAATATTGATAGAACATATGCCCAATGTATGCTGCCTGTAATGACTGTGGTATCAGTACATATTACAGAAACTCCAGTAGTAAAATTTAGTTGTACTTTTGTATTATTGGGAGGAATTATAATTCCCTGTATGGTATGATTACCACATTTCTTTACATAAGTGAAGATTAGCCGTTGTGTTGATGATGGATATTTCTTTGAATTTTTTCCTTTTTCTAAATAAAATATAGGAAATTGACATTTAATAAAACTTTGGAATCAAATTCAAGGGTTACCTTAGGACTATTTGGTCGAATGTAATAATGACCCATAACCACGGACCAAAAGGTAATGTTACTGGGAACTGTTATATGCGCAAAGGTACCATTAGCATTAGATGGACAAGTGAAGTTGTCCTGCTGTCTTTGCCCCAAAAAAGATTTATCTTTGAGCATTCACACCAACCTAGCTTTAGAGTATTATTGTCATTGTTTATTTTCTAAACTTGCATTTCTCCTGTTTGACACCCTACCCCAAGGGCTCCAATGAGTACAGTCAGTACAATAACAAACAGAATCTTCATTATGTACAATAATATAACCTTTCCATGTAAGTGGTATTAATCTGAAAAGTTGTTTTAATAGATGCTTTTTCAACTATTTCAGACTTGGCATTTGCCATGAGTCTACAAAAACCCCCTCACAAAACATGAAGTCACTTAATGACTTTCAACTGATCTCTATGAACAAGAATTATTTTGCTCTTTTTCTTTCCTTTAACTTTGTACACTAGACGTCCTAACTGAGCCATTATTTCAAAAGGTCCTTGCCAATTACTATCCCATGGACCGTCCATCTGGAACATCTTGATTAATACCTGTATCCCAGAGGGAAGGTTTTTTTCCTGGCATAACAGGATACTTTGACCATAATTTGAATGCTTGCATTTCTGATAGGCTTTGACACAATTCAGAAATATCTTTTAACCATTGTTGATGCTGTGCAATTTCTAATAATGGTCTGTTTGTACTAACAGTAGGATCAAATGGCAATTGTACAGGCATTTTTCTGCCTATCATGACTTCAAAAGGTGAGATCCCTGTTTTACTGTGTGGAGCTGCTCTGACACCCAGCAAGATTCCAGACAAATGTTTTACCCAATTTACGCCCTTTTCCAAGAAGGCTTTCTTAAGGCATTTCTTAAGAGTCCTGTTCATTCTTTCAACTATCCCTTTAGACTGGGGATGGTAAGGAACATGAAATTGTTGCTGGATACCAAGCGAATCACACAAAACTTTCATCAGTTTACTGACAAATTGTGGCTCATTATCGGATTCGATAACTCGTGGCCATCCCCAATGACAAAAAAGGTTTTTCCATAAGGCTTCTGCTGTAGCCTTTGCCATCATTGTTTTTGTAGGAATTGCTCCTACCCATTTTGAAAATACATCAACTATCACTAGAAGATACCTGTACCCACCTTTAGCTGGGGGTAATGGACCTGCAATGTCAATTTGGATGGCATACCAAGGTCCATCTACTGGAGTTACCCTAGGTAACTGTGTTTTTTTCAATTGAGCATTAACCTGAAAACATATTAAGCATTCAGCATGCACTAAATCACAGATTTTCTTTAACTGTGGATGCCAGTATTTGTACTTTACAATGGGCCATAACGTTTGTGTACCCAAAAGTCCCAATACCTGATGATTAAATTTCACTAACTGTCGTGCCCG
Organism: Protopterus annectens; assembly: GCF_019279795.1. Classification (NCBI taxonomy): domain Eukaryota; kingdom Metazoa; phylum Chordata; order Ceratodontiformes; family Protopteridae; genus Protopterus; species Protopterus annectens. The sequence goes on from NC_056733.1 coordinate 1,529,391,006, forward strand.
TTGGTACAGTATATATGGAAGACTAGAACCGTCTTCAAAACATTTTGCATAATATTGCCCTGGACTTTCGCCTACAAGAGTACATTTTTCTAACTCTTTATGCAGTCCAAACTTAGTTTGGATGTGCAGCAAATCATGTTGCAAATTTTGAACTGAAAATGTCTGTATGGCATGTACTACAGTGATTTTATCTGGTGTACTAGAAAGGTGTTCTGTAGGATACAATTGCATTGCTTACTTTGCTGCCTTTTTTGCCATCTGATCATCATAGTTATTTAACTGAAAATTTTAATTTGTAGTTTTTGATGAGCTTTTACCTTTAAGATACTGTAGCAACCCACAAGGGACTGACTACGAACCAAATTCCAAATAGTCTGTAACACAGAAGTATGCTTGAGTGGTTTGCCCATGTTATCAATAAACCATCTCCTTGCCCATTTAGACATATGCAGCCGCAGAGAATTAACTATGTATGCATGGCTGAAAAAATATTGACAGGTGGAAAATGTACTAACACATAAAGAACTGCTTCCAGTTCTGCTCGCTGAGCAGACATATGTCTCGGTAACTGAATCAGAGTCAGCTGTCTCATAGAAGGGTTTTCTGGTACTACTGCAAAGCCAGTCCAATATTATCCATTGTCCCAAAATCAAGCACTGTCAACAAAGATGGATGGCCTGTCTTCCTGAAAATCAGGAGACCGAATGGGCTTTACTGGATTTGAAATGTACCTAATGCATTTGTGTCATTTTCCTTCATATCCCATGAAGTTAGATAAGTAATACTTATCTCCTGCCTTTATTGTAACTTGCTTGACACTAAATAATGCCAACCATTTGCAAACACTGCTTGAATGACATCATCAATCAGGTTATTTAGCTCAGTCTCATTTACCAAAGCCTGTATGGCATAATACGGTGTCTGTACTATAATGTCTTTAGAAAAAGCTGTTAGGTATTCAGTTTGTTTTAAACCCCAGTAAATGGCCAAAAGTTGCTGAATACACAGGTGATATCCCCTCTCAACAAGTATCATCTTCCTACTGAAAAATGTAATGGGGCGTAAAGTCTTTTCCATTCTAGAATCAGAGCCCTGAGGCCACTCCTGTAAAAGCAAAACAGAGGGTGTGTTGGGTCCAGCTGCTGCCTGTAACACAAAAGGACGTGTTAGACTTGGAGATACTAATTTTGTAGCCTTGGCCAATGCTGCCTTTAAATCACAAAAAGCTGTATTTTCCTTTGGTCCTCACTCCAGAAAGGGTAATTCTTTCTGGCTAGAAGGCATGTCATACAGAGGAACTGCCATGCTGGCATAATCATCTATAAATTCCCGATTATAATTCATGATACCCAGAAATTTGTGCAAATCCAGAATGGTAACTGGTTTATCCATTTGCAAAATTCCCTGCACCCTCTCTGAACAAGGAGTATGCCTGGAAGGACATAAAATAGTACCTAGAAATTTTACTTCAGATTACATGAATTGTACCTTCCTCCTGCAGTGTTTGAAGGACCTGTGTTACTTTAGCTAAATGCTGTTCATTTGTTTCAGACTGTATTAGTATATCATCAATGTAATGCAGAACAGAATCATGAGATCCTAAATGTGTCATTTGAAATAGATTTAAAAGTGTTGGTGTGAGAGATTCCTCCCTAGTGTATGCTAACAATACTGCTGTCATTCTTAGGTGTTTAGTTTGCATTGGATACTGCTCCTGCTGAATGTAAGCCACAAAACACTGAGGAATAAAATTCCAGAAACAACGTTCAAGTGTATCATTCCATACAGTGCCTATAGTTTTAAGAACCCAAGGTTTAAATGTAATCATGTTATTAAAAATACCCTTCTGTTCATCTCACTTAGGGAGAGTTTCTAACATCCTAGACTGATGATAAACTTCAGCAGAAAAACCTGCTGAGGCTATGATAGGACTGGTGATAGCAGTTTCTAGTGCTTTAGATTGATATTTTTCTAACAGGGCTTGTAATCTTAAAAGATCTTGATTAGCTAAGTCTGTTGTTCTAGCAGCCTCAGATTCCTGTGTCTCTGAGCTCGTAATGTGTTTATTTTCTCCCTAGCAACAGTTACGTCATGCTGTGCATCCGTCAGCTGCTTGTCATATTTTTCTTGCAAATGGACAATTTTACTCATTGACCCTTTTATCATACCAATAGCTTTACTGCCCTGTCCAATAACAGTTTGTGTAAAGGTCTTGATTTCAGTCTGTGAGACTTTCAAAAACTGAAAAAATTATTTTGTACATTTAGTGGTGTCAGCATGCAGTTTACCAGACACATTCCATTTATCACATAAGTCTGATAATGACCCATGAGGTCAAGATCTTGCTGGTTGCTAACTTTATCAATCCAATCTTTAAACTCCTGCAAATTAGACTGTAAAGTACAAACTTTGATATCTGCATTACCCTCTAACAAATCTTTTGCAACACGATATATAGAAACAAGAACCATTGTCTGTGCTTCAAGCATTACTTTAGCCTGGCTGGGTTCCAGGTTTTGTACAATACTTTTATGACAAGGCATGCAAAAAGCAACATTTAAATAATTGCAAATAGTGCATTTTTGTACATTCTGTGGCACTTTTGCCTTACATAATAAAGACTTACAGGTGCTAACATGCTGATTATGCCATGTATTTAAATAATTCCACACATTTATATATGGTTCAGACACATCAAAAATAAAAGACTGAGTGCACTTCTTGGCATTTTCATGAATTGCATTAATTGTTAAAAGAAAAACAGAAGAAGATATTTACCACAAATGTTCAGGACAGGGTGGCCAGTCTTGATACGAAGATCAGTTGTGGGAAAATTCTCTGCTGTCTTTCACTATATTCTGGTGATATGAAAATTTAGGCAGTAGTATTTTCACACCTCATGAATCACCAACTGTCTGAAGAAAAATTACCGTCCTGCCCTGTACTGTGCTGCAGTGTTTGTCCTCCAGTCAATGGACAAAGTTTAGGAATTGAAGAATTGATTCTAAAAAGGTCTGCACTGGAATGTCGCACTGTGAGAGGCACCTCTTCAGGTCACCCCCCCCCCCAGTTGTTGGGACTAGACTGGTCTTGCCACTGTTAAAGTGGTACTATACTATTCCAGTAGTCTGTACCTTTACTCGGTGAAGACACTGAGACAGTTCTGCTGTTACGACATTCATTTACTGCACAAGAGGTTTACATAGAGCTTAACAATGAAAGGTATTTACATCAAAAACATACTTCAGCTTAGAATAATCAAAGTCTCTCATACAAAAGAAAAAGTCCCAATCTTTATGGTGTCTTTTCTGCCTACATCAGCAGTTTTCAGAATTTGCCAGAATAACAAGTCTTTCCTTTCAAGCTGGTTTGCTGACAGTTTGTTTTCCATATTTTAAGCATTCTGTTCCTGAAGAATAACTCCTTTCGTCCTTAACCTATCTTGTGTATCATATTGATGAAACACAGCTGCATACAAGAGTTTGTCTTGACCTGCTTGTAGATAACACATTTCACAAGCTGCATAGTTTATAGGTTCATAGGTTCATAGGTAGGTACTAGGCTATCAGCCCAAGGGCCTAAGTAAACCTAGCCAACAAGGTTCTCTGGCTTATGCCACCCAAGAAAGTTAATTTCCTGTGCCCTTGTCAAGCAGAGCCACAGAAGTGATCCCCGGGGTGTATTTCCTATTTCCCATCCACTCATCAAAATTTTTCTTGAAGAGTGCTAATGAGGAACTTTGCTTGACATAGATGGATAGCTTGTTCCAGAGTATAGGAAGTCTCTGAGACAGGAATCTATTCCTCCAGCATGTCCTGTTTATTGTGGTGACAAGGTTTAGGTCCCTAGAGCATGTGGCTTGGAGAGATTGGGATTTCTTTAGGTGTAGCATGTCCAACAGCTCTGGGTTTAACATAGTTCTATATGTTAGGCAAAGATCTCCTCAGAGTAGGCGATATGCTACAGATTAAAGTTGGAGTTTGTTGAGACAGTCAGTGTAGGGCATCTGTTTGAGGCCAGTAATCCTCTTTGTGAGGTACTTCTGTGGCCTTTCCAGCTGCTGCAGATGTCTTGTGAGGTACATTCCAGAAGGGGCATTGTACTCTATAATGGGTCTATTCAGTGCCGAGTAGAGGGAAACAATGACCTCTTTTTTTTCCAGGATGAGAACTCTTTTGTGATGAGGTGTGCCACATAGAAGGATTTCCTGATTACTGTGGCAATGTGATTATCAAAGGAGAGACTACTGTCCACCTGGGTCCCAAGGTCTCTTATCACACATTCAGTTTTAAGTAGACTACCTTTTATGTGGTAGTTCATGGGTACAGAGTTTTTACCAAAGGGGATGACAATGCACTTTTTGGCATTGAGCTTGAGGCCATGCCTCTGACACCAGGCATCTGTCTCAGTGAGGCCCTTCTGTAGGATGTCCACATCATATGGGGAATTGACTATGGCTCCTAGTTTGCAGTCATCTGTGAACTTCATTTGCCAGGGGCCTTCTGTGTTAGCCTCTACTTCAGAGAAGTAGATACCAAACAGGAGAGGTCCCAGGACTGAACCCTGTGGTACTCCACTTGTCACTAGTTTGAAGTCAGATTTGGAGTCTGCAACTTTTACAGTGTGGGTTTTGTCGGTGAGCCAGTTGGCAACCCATCTTGTGATGTAGGGATTTATACCTAGTTTAGTGAGTTTAGCTATAATTCCAGAATGGGGGATGGTGTCAAAAGCCTTGGCAAAGTCAAGATAGGCTGTGTGAACCATCTTACCCTCGTCTACGGCTTTGGTGACTGCCTCAAACAAGTCGTTCAGGTTCAAAAGGCATGATCTGCCTTTCACAAACCCGAACTGAGTGGGGTCCAGAGTTTGGAGGTTACCAATGTCTTTGTTTATGAGTTCCATGATGGTACATTTCATGGCCTTGCAAACCAGGCTCATCAGGCTAATAGGGCGATAGTTCCCAGGATCAGTGGTGGCTACCCCTTTGTAAAGTGGGATAACTGTTGCTGTACGCCATTCAGTGAGCACAAAGCCTGATGTGAGACTATGCTTGGACATGGTGCTTAGGTGGTGAGCCAGTTCATTCTGAATTCATGGAAAACATAGTCTGGGATATTGTCCGGTTCCATGGATGCTGTGTTTTTGGTTTTAGAGAGTGCCACTTTTACCTGCATAGATGTGATTACAGGGACTCTGCCTTCTTCCTGTATAGATATGGGCCCTTTAGGGGGTGAGAGGGGAGTAAAGTTAGCACTGAACCTATCTGCCAGGATGTTGGCAATATCAGTTGGTTCTGTAAGTTTCATGCCATTGTGCTGTAACTCAGAGCAGATCTTGGTGTTGCCATTGAGATTCTTGACATAGCAACAGAATGCTTTGTGGTTGCCCTTAGAATCAGTGGCGATTTTGTTTTCATAGCTAGCGTTGGAGGATCTTATAAGAGATCTCAGCTTCTTACTGAGGCTGACTAGGGAGCTCCTCCACTCATGGCATTTTACTCTCTTTTGCAACAGTTTCTTCCTTCTGTTGTAGAGTTTGTTTATGGCAGGGGACCACCAGATTGGATTCCTTTTTTTGGAGGATAGCATCTTGGTTCTGTTTAGGATAGCACAATACATGCACTTGTGTAAGTGCTTATAGAGTGCATTTGTGTAGGATTCAGCAGTCATAACTGTATTGGCTTCTGCATGGGTGTCATGAAGTTCACCACTTCTGTCTTAAGAAGCATGAAGTTGGCTTTGGAGAAATTTTTTACCATGGTTTCCTTAATGGTGGGTGGGGGTGGGATGCAGAGTTGACTTCAGGTGTGGAACACCGGTCACTCATGCTGGTAATGACTAGGTCTAGGATATTGTTGCCCCTAGTGGGAGTGTGGATAAGTTGATCCAGGGCATTGGAATTCATGAATTCCAGAAAGCATTGAGTGAAGGAGTTGGTACATGAGTAGTTTTCCCAGTTAATGGTGGGGTATTTGAAATTGCTCATTATTAGGGTGTTTGGTTGAACCTTAATATTTTCCAGTATATCAAGAAAAGAGGAGTGGGAGTCCCAGGGCATGGTGGGGGATCTGTAGCAAGCTACAATTTGGATTGCAGATTTGCCCAGAGTTAGTTGCACTTAGATAACCTCAAATGGATTATGCAGCGCAACTAGCCTGGAGGTGTGGATATCCTTAATGAATATGGACACACCTCCGTCTTTGGTGATCTGGTGCAGGTTAAATGGCCGAAAAGTGTGGTATGAGTTATAGCCTGGTAATGCAGGGGTGCTCTCTAGCACCTTGAACCAGGTCTCAGTCACTGCACAGATATTGATGTTCTCCATTTTAAGGAGTGCCTCGAGGGAGTGCATTTTGAGATTTAGACTTCTAGCATTGAGTAGCCTTACCCTAAGTTTTTGCTTGCCTGTTCCTGTTATGGTGGTGAATTTGTCATTTGAACCTTGCCTAAAAAAGGCACTATAGGGGCGGCAAGACCTTAGCCAGTATCCGGAATCCCAGGGGCGACAGGTGCAGGCCATCTCTGGCAAAGCATCGTGGTCTGTCGACCATGCCATCCCAGGCAAACAGATACTGGATCCCCTTAGAATGACACCAGAAGCTTAGGCAATTGTTGAAGTCAATCATTTTGTCCTTGTACTGCGGTGTCATTCTGGGCAATGGCAGGATGCTACTCAGGGTTAGGGTCATACTTGCCTGGGCTACAAGATCAGAGAGCTCTTCCATGTCTTTTTTCATGTAGTCCAGGGAGGTACATCTCAGGTCATTCACACCAACATGGACAATGACAGAATCATATTTGTACTTGTTGTGGAGTGACCTGAGTGCATGGGTTATGTGGCGGATCCTAGCTTGTGAAAGGTAGCTGACAGTAACCTTATCCTTGTTTAGCCTGGTGAGTGGGACATCAGTGTGCCTGACTATACAGTCACCTATGACTAATGTGTTGGGTACGTTGTTTTGCCTTATGGGCTGTGGTTTATTGGCACACTGAGTCTGTGGGCTATGTGTCATTTGGGTTGTGTTGGGGGTGGAGGTTGCTTGCATTTATGCTTTGGAGGTCTATGTTGCTTGAGCATATTATTATTGAGAGCCTCTGTTAATGTTTTTGTGTTTCTATGTATGGATTTTGGTGGTGTACATTTAGTGGGACTATGTGATGAGTGTGGTGTGGTGCAAGTGTTTACCTTTTCCTCTTGGTTGTCAAGTTCAGTCTTGGTTGGAGAGAGCTTTACCTCCAGTTTGGCTAGATAAGTGTATCTCTCACAGGTTGTGGTGTTGGGTGGTAGGAGGAGAAGGTTGTCTGTATACATGAGGCAATTGCTACACTGCCCCAAGATGCCTAGATTCATCAGATAGACAGGAGAGAACACTGGGAGCTGATCCTTGGACATGCCTGAATAAAAAACTACTTTCTTCTAGACAAGTGAGGAAAGTGAGTATAAGAGCTGTTTTCTCTAAGCAAGTGAGGAAAGTAAGTACACAAATTGTTTTCCTCTATGAAAAGAGGAAGGTTGAGTGCTGTAGTAATTTGTAGCTTGTTTAGTGCTAACAACAAGTTCTGAACAAGTGCTGAGAACGAATAAGCAAATTCAAGTGCTAAAACTAAGAATCTCTACCTGGATCTTGTGGTAGATGGGCTACCTAGTGCTTACCACTCCCACTGATAAGCTAGAAGGCTTCCCTCCAACACAGAAAGGCTTGAGGGCTCAGAAGCTTACAAGCAGTCCTGGATACAGAAAATCTGTATCTGGACTAGACTAATTACAGGAAAGGTGGGAAACATGAGCAAACACAGGTTTTTAAACCAGAAGGATGAAAGAGATGGAAAAACTGCCCAAACAGTCAATAAACTACAATTTCTAGGCCAGAAACCACTCTTGTGGTAGATAGGCTACCTAGTGCTTACCACTCCCACTGATAAGCTAGAAGGCTTCCCTCCAACACAGAAAGGTTTGGGGGGCTCAGAAGTTTACAAACAGTCCTGAATACAGCAAGTCTGTATCTGGACTAGACTCGTTACAGGAAAGATGGGAAACAAGTGCAAACACGGGCTTTTAAACCAGTAAGTTGAAAGAGATGGAAAAACTACCAAATGGCCAATAAACTACAATTTCTGGGCCAGAAGCCACTCTTGTGGTAGATAGGCTACCTAGTGCTAACCACTCCCACTGATAAGCTAGAAGGCTTCCCGCCAACACAGAAAAGCTTGGGGGGCTCAGAAGCTTACAAACAGTCATGCATACTGTAAATCTGTATCTGGACTAGACCAGTTACAGGAAAGGCAGGAAACAAGCTTAGAAATTTTTTTTGAAAGTGGAAAGGGAGAAAAGAGAAACAGAATATAATTAAAAATTAAGGATCTAAGTGGCTTGCCCTTCACAAATGTTCTCTCTGTATTAGGTAGAATGAGCTAGTGACACTAGACTGGAATAGAGCTGGGATAGAGCTGAACAGATGGGACTGGTAGGAGTGTCTGAAGTCAAAATATGATCTCACTGTACTCGGTTGAGTGAGCAAATGAGCTGACCCAGGAAGAGTGTTCAAACACAAATTTACAGGAGGGGCGGTCAGTTCCACAGCCACCAAGATTAATACCAGAACAAGAACAGGGAGGGCGGGCAGGAAACTAACTGCAGAGACAGAGAGAGACCACAGTATTCTATAAAACAATTAAATAGAAAAAATAAATATAACATATTTTACTTCTGATTCTTATTAACAATGAATGCCAAGATATATGTTTTTGCCAAGTTAATTAGCTGAGTGCACTCTACACACTGAAATGCAGAACATTTATTTTACATTTTATGAAAAAATCCACTGAAATCCATTTTAACCTGTTATTTTATTCTCACATCAACCTTTATTGATTTACCACTAGTTTGCCAGAAAACTGCAATGTTATGAAAACAGAGCAGATATATGAGGCAAAACTGTGGACATTCTGTGAAACTCTGTACATTTGAGAGGTGTGATGGTGCTCACTGACCTGTTGTAAGTACTGACACAGTTACATGAAAACCTTGACATCCTGCTGCTACCCTGACTTGTTACAACCTGCTGTTCTACTAGCCACTGTATAGGTAACTCATAGCTATCTGTGGCCCCATCTCCCTCCATTATTTTATTTATTTATTTTATTTATTTTACATTTGTTGACTGGGATTATCTGACTGAGCTGAGTAGCCCTTTTAATGCATAGGCCTGGGGAGAAAAGCTCCACATACATTACTATAAAGTTTAGACATAAACAATTAACAAAAAAACAACAGCATAAGCAATTTAAAAAATAGGCAATTAAAAATCATAACCATTAGCATAAGCAATTAAAAAGCATTGGCAAATAAAAAATCATATGGAATGAATGCAATAGAAGTAAGGAAGTAACATGACCAAAACAACATTATTATGTCCAATGAACAAACAGTAAGGATACATAGTATTATTTGTTGTAGCTATACTCCAGGTTTGTGTGAGAGAGGTGAGAGATGAGTGTTTTAATTAGTGGTGTAAGGAGTATGCCTTCAATGTAAGGATGTAAAGTCCAAGTGAGGAAGTGATAGCAAGACAGAGCTAAAGGTAAAGAAGGGGGAGTAGGACAATGAAGCAAAGCAATATGGGGGGGTTGGAGGATTGTCTTAGGGATAGTAGTGTGAGATTAAGGGAGGGAGAGAGCAGTGGCAGGACCAGTGTATTTTAGGTATTCCTTAGTGGCTGCTTTGAATTTTTAGGGTGATTGAGGGACCTGATTTCTAATGGCAATCTGTTCCAAGAGATGGCAGGATGGTAGCTAAGGATGTTACAGCCCTGTTTAGTCTTAGGTTTATAATTCTGTAGGAAGTTTTGGTCTGAGCTATGAAGTGATCTAGTGGGAGAGTATTGAGATATGAGAGTTGATAAGCTGGGGTAATAGGAAGGAAGATATAGAACGGAATGAATAATTTGGAGCTGAGAGAGGAGCTGATGATGTAATTCAAGCCAGTTTAAGTGTTTTAATGAGAGATAGTGATGTGATTTATACATTTTGTGTGCTGCAAATCTGGCTAATTTGTTATAGGTTGATTCTAGCTTAGTAAGGAGAAAAGAGTTAAGATTTGTGAGGATTTGGAGCCATGCAATAGACTGGGTAGGCGATAAGTATGAGAGAGGGTTACTTTTGCTTTGTTTGTTAGAAACTTCTTGTTTCTATATAGGAGGCCCAGTTTTAGATGAGGCTTATGGATCCAGTTATTAACATGTAGGTCAAATTTGAGGTGATCGTCTATAATCATACCTAAGAGTTTAGTGGTGGATTCTACTGTGATAGGGGTGTTATTGAGAGATAGGATAATGAAAGTAGGTTTAAGGTGGTTAGCATTTTTAGGTAAGGATAGTAGGAGTTTTGTTTTTTTTAGGGTTTGGAATAAGCTGGTTGTTAGGTAGCCAGGTCTCTATTGAGTTAAATGTTGCCTGAGTGACAGACATGAGTTTGGAGGGGGTGTTGGCTATTGTGATGACTGTAGAGTCATCTGCATATTGTACCAGTGATGCTTGAGGACATGAAGTGTAGAGTTAGTTAGTGAAGATATTAAAAAGTAATGGGCCTAGAATGGAGCCTTGAGGGACTCCCATATTAACTGGGACAGAGGAGGAGAGGGCAGTGAGCCATTTCACGGACTGTAGGTGGTCAGTGAGATAGCTAGAAAACCAGGCAACAGTAGAAGTGGAGAAATTAAGATTAGTCAGTTTAGTCAATAGACGTTGGTAAGACACAGTTTCAAAGGATTTTTAAAGGTCTAGAAAGAGTCAGAAGATGAGTTTGTTATTATCTCTAGCTAGAAAAATAGTATTGAGGAAGGATATGAGGGCAGTAGTAGTACAATGTTTTGGATGGAAGCCATGTTGTGTAGGTGTAAGCAGGTTTTGCTGTAGTAGGTGATGCATGACTTGCTTGTGAATGCATTTTTCCGATACTTTTGAGAGAGGGGATAGGATTATTATCGGCCTGAAGTTAGCAACTTCTGAAGATTTACCTACTTTATGTATAGGTAGAGTGTAAAATTATTTTCCGGATTGAAGGCACCTTTGACTCAGAGATAGAGTGGTTTATCAAGATAGATACTCGGAGTGCAAGTAAGTCAGCTGCCAATTGCAGGAAATAGGAAGGACTATTATTTGCCGATGTAGAGCAGGGTTTTAATTTAGAGAGTAAAGATTTAATGTAACTAGTAGGGACAAATTTGAGAGAGAATTTGAAGTAGACAAGGATTTGGGGATGTTAGTAGTATAGTTATTAATAGGGTTAGTTGTGTTAGTGGCAGAGGGGTCCATGGTAAACAATTTAGAAATGGATTCAATAAAGTAGTTGTTAAAGTTGGCCATAGTTTCTTCAGGTGTTTTGTTGGGGCAAGAATTGGGTGAAGAAGGGTTCTCGGGATGCAGTATTTGGTTAAATTAGTTCCAGAATTTGTTATGGTTTGATCTTTGAACTGTAGGATGGTTAAAATAGAATTCTTTTTTATCACTAATAATGGGTTTCTTGGTTAGATTTCTGAGTTCTTTGTAGTTTTGGAAGTTGGTGGGAAGCTTGGTTTTCACCCCTATTTTCCATATCGTCTCTAGATTTCATTAAGTTGTGAGTATCATTAGTTAGCCATGGAGATATTTTAGACTTTATATGGATTGTACGAAGAGGTGCAAGGCTGTTGAGAATATTAAGAAAGGCAGAGCTGAATGAGTGAAGTGCTTCATTGAGGGGGAGCTGGGTTAGATTAGTCCAGTTTATTCTAGAGAGAATGGCTTTAAAGGTCTCAGAGCTGAAATTAGCTGTTTTGCAACAGTATTTCTGTGGCCTGGTAAAGTGGGGAGTGAATCTAAGAACTTTTACTGTGGCATGGTCCCTTGGGGAGTTAGATATGGTTTCAGACTTATGGTATTTGCAGGGATCAGAAACTAGTATCCAGTCTAATAGAGTACTGGGAGTGCTTGAATTGTTAAAATGGGTTGGTTCAGATATAAGTTGTATAAAAGACATGTAGGTTAACAGATGAGGCAGCAGTAGGAGAGCAGAGAGTTACCCAGTTAAAATTTGCATCCCAGAGGAGCATGGTTTCATTTGAGATGTGTTGTGAGAGATATGAGAGAATATTCTCTAGTACAGGAATGTTGTCCTCTGGAGGAATGTAAATGGCTACTACAGTGGTAGTAGTGAAGTTATTATGTTTAAGGTTAGCTGTCAGAAGTTCAGCAGGAGGAAAGGATGGGATAGGTATGTTAGAACAATAAAAAGTAAGTTGATTAGAGTAGAGTATGGCAACTCCGCCACTTTTTTTCTTTTGGCGATCAAGGCGAATTATATTATATTCAGGAGGTAATATTTGTTTATCAAGGTGTTGAGGTTTTAGCCAGGTTTTTGTAAGGGTGATGTCCAGCTTTCTTGCAGTAACAAATAGTGACATATGGACAGTCTATAGACCTCCTCCCATAGGTGCAGCTCACATGCAAAATGGAGGCACAGCCAGTCTTGAACCATGAACACTATCAACCATGGTAATGCACTTAGCCCAGTAAGCCACAACAGCCACTGACAGTGCAGTTTAATTCTTGACACTATCAAGCAGAGACATACATATCACATTGACCCCTGCATATTGTGGAAATGGAACATGTCACCAGGTTGAATTGGTACAACCTTGGGATTGTGTAGTCTGCTGCTATTACCTTGCAAACATAATGTTACTGCAGTTGTATGGGAACATGGGTGTGTTAAGGGTAGGGGACTCTAGCATTGGCAGTCAAGCATCTGTCCTATGGCCCTGTTGTTTATTTCCCTTTTAGTGCATTGGGTTTTGCTGCCTTGGGGCCTACTGCATATTATGGGGTGGCCAGTATTGGGCTGAGAACTCCTGTTGTCCCACATAGCTGTCAATTGTCTGCAGGTTTTCCAGTAGACCACTCTATTCCCTAAAATACATGTAGCAGGTCCATACATATACTACCATAGTCTAGTACACCATACATTTGTTGTAAAGAAGAGTGACTTACCTTGTGTCTGCAGCAATTGAGACAGCAGTGCTTCAGGGCCTCCTCTGTCAGATGCATACAGTACACATCCAATACATGGTAAGGTACAGGTTGTGTGGTGTGGCTGGCATCCTTTTTACTATGTATGTGAGTCAGAGTGAGGTGTCAGTTCCTAGGTCCCTAGGATGTCAGTGCTTGTGCTATGTGTTGCCTCTTTGCCAAGGCTAGAGCATACTGGGCACACCTACATCTGATTAAAGGGACTGGCTCAGGGGGTTCCTCCTCTGAGTCCCCCCCCCCATGGCTGTGGGAATCTTGGCATTGGTGGGAAGCTGTGTGTCCCTTCCTTGTGATGTTCCTGCTGCAGCTGTTTCTGCAGGATCATATTGTGTAGCATGGAACATACTGTTAATATGTTTGCACATGTGGCTGGAGAGTACTGCAGGGCTCCACCAGATATATCGAGGCAGTGGAACCGTGACTTGAGCAGCCCAAACACACACTCTATGATGTTCCTAGTTTGTGCGTGTGCCTCATTATGGCGTTCTTCGGTAGGTGTGTGTGCATTTCTGATGGGTGTCCTCATCCACAGTTCCAGTGTATAGCCAGCATCCCCCCAGTAGATGGCTGTATGGGATGTCCCCCCTGGCAAACTTCTGGTACAGCTGTAATGTGAACCAGATGTGGGAGTCATGATAACTGCCAGGGCTGCCAGCACACACATTCATGTTAATGCCCTAGACTTTGCACACAACCTGGCAGTTCATGGAGTGACACCCCTTGAGGTTGACATAGACTCTACCCTCATCATCAAGTGATGCTTTGATGTGGACATGAGTGCAGCCTATGGCACCCAGTACCTCAGGTGCTACATGGTGGAAGAGATGCATATTGCTGGCCCTCTCCTCAGGGGTGCGGGTGAATATATGTGTTTGCTGGTATGTGTTTGCATGGCAGCCAGGAACTGGTGGAGTACCTTGGATGCAGATGCCCGTGAGACACCCATCATGTCCCCAGTAGGTTTTTGAAAAGTACCTGTAGCTAGTATTCTGAGGGCTACACATATCTTTGTTTCCACTGGGATGGGTCCCCCTCTGTTGGCTCTGGGTCTGTGTTGAGGGCGACAAAGCTCGGTGAGTTCTTGTAGTATGTCCCTGTCCATTTTGTCGTGCTCTACTATCTCCAGCTCATATAGCCCCTGGATGGTTACCCTGGGCCTGAACACTCTTCTCCTTCTCAGCCTAGGCCTATTGTCAGCATCAGCACCAGCACTGCCCTGAGCTTCTAGCACATATAGATGTAGCAGAGCAGCAGCAGCCCCTCGCATTTTGTCAGTTAAAATTCCCTAAGTTTGTACTCCAATGGTGCAGACTATGTGGGAAAAATCAGATTGAAGGGTGTATGCATATCATATTGGTGTGCCGCAGATACAAACCTGTGTGATTGGCTGACTATGATGCAGTCCACCTGCCAGGTCTATCACTGGAGATTTTGAATGGCCCAGTGTCAGTGGAACATGGCGTATCAGTCTTAATAGTTAATTGGCTTTCCCAGGCTATTTTCTTGCATTTTTTTTATTTCATTCACTGCTAAGTATTGGGATGCAGTGTGCAAACCCGCGGCACTAGTATAAACAGTGCTCAGCAGTTCAGACATACCTCCATGCACGGCCTTGCTCAGCTTTGCTTAAACCATCTAAAACATGCACCATGGGGCTAAACATAGCTTAGCAGAACTGAACACACCCCCTGCTTAGCTAAGCACAAAGAGGTGCCGCTGAGCTCCAATCTGCTTAAAAACACCATGAAACACCCCCTTTTGATGTCAGCTAGCAGATCTACTAACACAAACACAATTCTAGCCCTACATGGGTTGTATCTGTGGACACAGTAGCCCTATTTTGCTATTCATTAACCCCCGCTCATTTGCATACAGCTACTTGAATATAGCCTGGATACTTCACTACTCCAGGGCCTGCCTCCTTAACAACCACTGAAACCTACCATTGTACACTCTGCATGCAGGGCACTATAATGCATTATTTTTGCAAATGTCTCATTTTCATTTTTCAGCATTTTAATTATTATTATTTGTTTTTTGCACAATGTCATGTTTGCGCTTTGCTGCACAAGTACAAATGTAATATATGGATTAAAAATTTTTTTTTAATGATTTGCATTACTTTTTGGACTCAGTGGCCACAGTTTTGGCCATTTGCACACCTACAGTGTAATAGTCAACCTTCTTTTTGAGCTTTTACAGCCCCTGTTTAAAATTTACATTTCGGTACACATTTTTTTTTCCGTGTACATTTCTGACACCACACGGCACCTGCATGGGTGCCTTTCTACTTATTGCATCACAAATCATCCTCATTTCCTTAGATTTCACCAGCTTATGAGGTGATTTGCATTCTACGGACACTTCTGTGTCTGCACGCTCGTTCATGCCCCTCTGCTCTGTATATTGGATTACTCAGTGGCCGATTTCCATGTTGGGGCCATACCACTATGCCTACATGAAAAATCATTCCATGTGGGCTTTATTGAATTCCCACCAATATGTCTAAAAACTGCATTTTTCATCACATTTTTTAATATTATAGATATGCTCATTTATTCTTTCGTTAAGCATACACTCAGTTTTCCCTATATATAAGATGCTGAGCAGTTTTGACATAGAGCTATATCAATCATTCTTTTTGATAAACAACTAAAACATTTTTAATCTACCAGGTACCCAAAGTGGGTATAAAAACAGATGGCCATTCCTGTATGTATCTACACTGACCACATTTATAAGTTCCATATTGTTTTTACTGTTCTGAAGGGGTCCAGAATGAAACCATATTTCTAATAATTTTTTAAAACTCCTGTCTTTCTTAAACACTGCTCTTGTTTTTTCACCAAAAACTTTGAAGGATGATCCCCCTCCAGAAACAAATTCCAATTATTTTTCAAATGATCACAAAGAGCTTTTGTATTTTGACTGTAGGTCATAACCATCATCTTTTTATTTTTGTCAGTACTCTCCTTACTGCTTTTAACTGTATAACATTTCTCCATTCCTAAAATAGGCTCATAAAACCACAAACTACTTTAGTTGTTTACTTCATTACTTAAGTCATAAATAAGGTCAGATGGGTAACTCCTCATCTAAAACATATTACATAATTTTCCCATCTCCATCACAAATACTTTATGGCCAGAGATCATCCTAGCTAAATGTACCATTTAGCCGAGTGCCCTTTTTGAAAGAGTGAGTGGTAACCAGAGACATGTAGCAAAGTGTTAGAGTACATGTGCTTCCAAAAAATGTTAGCTAGAAAAGCTTGTCTTGACAAATTCTTGGTAAGTTATTTTTCAAGAAAACATAGAGAATCCTATGAACAATTCCAGGTAAATCTTAAAAAATGTTGTAGTACAATTTATATATCCAATGAACTCCATAATTCATCATAACTGTCCTTCCAAAAATGTATATATTGTCTAAAAATGGGTATAGTAACCCCAAGAAATTTGAAAAGATGAATTAAATATATATTTCTCTTCCCAAAATGCCATTACTGTATAAACAAATACAGGGGCACATGTAGCGCCCATGAGAACACCAGTACCCTGATGGTAGTAGGTACCCTTAAAATACACATAATTATTCTCCAGCAACAATTCCATTGGGGCAGGTAAAACCTCTACTTCTTTAGCTCCAGTGTCAGTATATTCTGCTAATTAATCATGAAACCAAACAAGGCTTAAATTTTGTGAAATAACAGAATATAAGTATTTTATGGGTCTATATTAAAAGACCAAAAAGGTGTTTCAGTGAACACCTCTTGGTCAACACATAATGAGCGAACACACTAATGTGCAAATGCTTAAAACAGCAATTTATTTCCCTGGGAAAGAAATTGCTAGGCCATCCCCGTGTGCTCACTCCTTTCCTCAATGTAGTACAATCTCGGAGTTGGTATATTTAGCTAGGGGGGGTGTGGGGGCATAGCCCCCAATGTTGGGGGGTGAAGCCCCCCACATTGTTATGTTTTAAAGTGTGTGTGTGTGTGTGTGTGTGTGTGTGTGTGTGTGTGTGTGTGTGTGTGTGTGTGCTTGTGCTAGAGGTTTCTTTCCCAGGGAAAGAAACCGCTGTTTTGAGCATTCGTGCTTTAGTGCATTCACTCATTACATGTTGACCAAGTGGTGTTTGCTGAAACACCTCTTCGGTCTTTTAATATAGACCCATATTTTATACCTGTGGTTACAAAACAGTTTAAGAAACTTCTCTGTGTGGAAGACTTTCAGTCCAAATATCAATAGTTAATCACTGTATATTAATTAGATCAGACAATAGTAGTATAAGTAGTGAACTTAAACTTCTCCACTTTGGCTTTCAAAGCTGTCATTTGAATATTTGCTGCAGTCATGGCAGCTCCATCCAGACCCTTGCCCTGGGCTTCAGTGCCACCATGGCAGCCCTCCTTCTCATCGTGGCGCAACCCCTTCAGCTCCCAGTGATGGCCAGGTATGGGCCCGACGCTCCAGCACCATCCATTTTCAGGGCTAGTTGATTCGCCAGGCTGTTACACACTCCTTAGCAGAGTCCAACTTTTGTGGCCACCGTCCTGCTGTCTAGATCAAGCAACACCTTTCCTGGGGTCTGATGAGCGTCAGCATCAGGCACCTTAACCTGGTATCAGTTCATCCTGCAGCACCAGTTCTGCTTACCAAAAGTGGCCCACTGGGCACTCTTATTCCATACCCAGCTCCAAACCAGCAAGTCAGGCTTCTTACCCATTTAAAGTTTGAGAACAGGTTGAGATCATTTCAACCCCAAGACCTCTAATCATTTGCTTTATCAGATAAAACTGTGCCCGCCCAGTGCCAGCTATCTTGAGGGAAAATTTGGGGGGAACCAGCTACTAGATGGTTCAATTAGCCTTTCTCCTATATACCCAGGTCAGACAACTGATTTGCATGTCAGGACCACTATGGACTGCCACCAGAGTTTCTTCTGGCTTCACCCTGCCTGGCAAAGTTCACCATCTTTTGGGTCCCACCAGCTAAGCTCACGCTCTACCTCCTGAACAGGATGGGTGAGACAGGCCGTGGTTTGCCCCCTGCACGTGCCAGGGGTATCCTGCCTCGGCCAGCACACACCAGCCCTTACTTTCATTGCACCTGGGGTCTCCTACTCACCATCAGACTCATGCACCTGTTAGAATCCTTGGTCTGTGACAAAGAGGAAAAGTAGAACAGGAGATTAGTAATGGAGAAGTTAAAGAAATAGAAACTGAGGTCATGGAGTACCTGTGAAGTGAAGGATTCAGTGTAGAAAATCTAATACATAAAGCACCACAACAGGATAGAGCAATGGATATCCAAATTTAGGGAAAACCAGTGGAACAGGAAGCAGTTGGTCAGTATAAATGTTCACTTGAAGCTAGACAGCAAGGGAAGGCATGGGAATCTGTGGAAACTCTGATGCAGCCACTGTTGTGGAGTGATAGGCCAGTGAGTTCCCATATGACAGAGCAACGGATGGCACAGGATGAAATTGAAGAGAATGTGCCACAGGAAGATGATATATCACTTTCTACAGAATACTGGCAGGAAATGGAAAACAAAAAATGTTTAGAAGAAAATGCGTTAAGAGAAGAGTTGCTTAATTTAATAGACATCGATAGACATATTAATATCAATGAAAGAAATAGAATGCAGAAGGTCAATAAAACTCAAAAAGTCAGAAGTTTGATAAAACAAATGGACACAGTAATTAAGACTGTCCACAGAGATCAATGCAATATAACAGACGTAAACAGGATATATTACTGTACAGATAAATTAATAACTGAGAAAGTTCTGCCACAAGAACACAGGGTAGAGAGGGAAAGGAAGGGGAGGAATGAAATACTATCATAGATGTATCAAATACAGAAAACTATAAAGCAATTAAGACAAGAAGTGTCACTGTTAGAGGAATATAGAAGAGGGAACAGATCAACAAAAATACTCAGAAAGATAGACGTCATAAAAATAATGAGCAGTATTAGAACAGATCAGGATCTATCATGTACTATTACAAATAACAAACTAAAAATCTCAGTACAGGTGGAAAAACTTAGAAGATATACAGATAAATATAAAGGAAAAGTAGAAAATAAACAATTTATTGATGACCCAAAAAAGTTTTATAGAGAAGTGGGAAACAAAGTCGAAGGAACTGAAAGCTTGCCAAAAAAGAAGAAATAGATACATTATGGAGAAGTATATAATGGATAAAAGAAGTAAAAGAAAGAATTAGAAGTTTTAAAGGTACATGATATGAAATGGGGCAAAGTAACAGCCAGAGAGATTCAAACAAAGTTAAGAAAAGCCTCTAATTGGAAAACCCCTGGCCAAGATGCAGTAACCTAACTTTTGGATAAAAGTATTAACACCTTTGCACAAAGATATAGCCATGAGTAAGAACTGTTTATCTGCACCCCACGAACAGACACCAACCTGGCTAACAACAGAAAAAACAATGCTCCTACTTAAGATTGAACCTGCAAGCTCCCCCAGAAATTATAGACCAATAACTTGCCTTATAATGACATATAAAATATACACGGGAAAATTGATGCCGACTGAGTTTATAGTCATTTAAAAGAAAACTCAATTATGGCAGTAGAACAAAAGGGCAATAAAAGAAAGTCATATGGAAAAAAAAGATTATCTGTTGTTAAATAAAGTCATAGTGGACAACTGTAAAAAGGGGAAGAATCTAAGTATGGCATGGATTGACTACAAAAAAGCATTTGATAGCATCCCACATTCATGGATAAATGAGTGCTTAAAAATATATAAGATACACCCTACACTGACTGACTACATTGCAGTGACCATGAAACAGTGGCAGACCACCTTGCAATTAAGCCATGATAAAGGACTAATTATTATCCCAAGGATAAAAATTCAAGGGGGATATTCCAGGGTGACTCTCTGTCACCATTGCTATTCTGCCTTGCCCTTAACCCTTCAGGAAGTTTGCACTGTAACTTCCAATGGGTGGAACCTAAGCCTTTTGATAGACTCAAATTATGTCCTCACATTTCAAACAAAGTTCATAGCTCTGGAACCATAGGGGTTATGAAAGATGTATAAATGGCAAACTCTTCAGCAGAGACTATTTTTGTAGTGGTAGTAATCTTTAGGTTCTAGGTATTAAACCAAATTTTATAAGTCACAGTAAACCCAGTAACTATTACATTTGTAACATTTTGTAAACAACTTATAATATCTCAACAACCATCATCAGCATTTTATTCATCTAGCTGAGAGCTTTCACATGAGGCTAAGGAGTTTTGTCTGTGTTACTTGGTCACTGAGATATTTAAAAAATGTGAAAATGATATCTATATAAATTAATATCATAAAAACAACAGTTAATATCTATTTAACTGCACTAGATAGAGGTAAAATATTAATACAGTTGATTTACCAATGTGTAATCTTTTAACATGAAATCTTTTAAAACCTTGTACATAGCATGATTTGGAATTACCAACAGAAATATGAACAAGGAATATTTGACACCTAGAGGAGTCAGTAGGAGTTAAAAGCAGATGCACCTGGAGGCGTTACTTGGATGTAATGAGTTAAGCTGTCTACTTAACAGCTTAGGCCATGGCTATAATTTGGCTCCTAGAAAACAATAAAGTGTAAAGACTTCTCATCTTCTCTTTGTTGATTTAAAACTGTATAGCTCATCAGATGAGGAACTGAAAGCACAACTGCAAGTTATCAAAATGTTTTCAGATGATATAAGAACGTAATTTGGTCTTGATAAATGTGCAAAAGCAACCTTTAAAGCAGGAAAAATGCAGCACAAGGAAAACAGCATAGGACAAGAATGTGATATATAAGAACTTGAGCAGAAGGGAGTGTAAAAATATTTGGGAATTGATGAAGGATCAACAATAAAACATGAGAAAATGTGAATAAAACTTAGTAAGGAATACTTTAGAAGACTTAAATTAATCATGAAAACAGTGTTGACATCTAGGGCAAAATCCAAGCTGATACCAATTTGCTCTTCCTATCCTATCTTACAGTTTTGGAGTGATTGACTGGCCTCAAAACATGTTGAATAGATTAGATAGGAAAATAAAAAGGATGCTTCATGCTCACCAAATGATTTATAGAAATCAGTGCATACCAAGATCATGTATTCCCCGTTCCGAAGGAGGGATGGGCCTCCTTAAAATTGATGACATGTATAGATCTGCAATCATGGGACTTCACACATATCTGATGACCTCTCAAGACCCAAACATAGTGAAAGTTTTGAAACATGAGGAGAATAAATCTAAGATGACTTCTCTGCTTAATCTAGCAGAAGCATATTGGCTTCAAGCAGGAAAGGAAATCAAACCAGAAGTGGATAAAAATCAGACAGCAACGGAATGTGACAAAAAACAAAAGAAAGAATATAAGGAGAAGGACCAGATGAGAAGGCAAGAAATGTGGAAAATGCATAAGAATAGTTGCAGGTACAGAAATCTTTTGGAAGAACCTTATGTTGATCAGGAACAAGTGCAGGAATGGTTAAGTAGAGGCAAATTAAGGCCAAGAGATAAAAGATTAATATTGGCGGCCCAAGATGGTGGGCTGTGTACATGTTGGTTCACAAAGTCCGTTGAACATGTGGGAGAAACAGACAAATGTAGGTTTTGCAAAAGTGAACTGGAAACAGTCACACACCTCGTTGCTGGTCGTGACATACTAATGGCAGAAGGACTGTATACTGAAAGGCATAATAATGTGGCAAGATTGTTGCATTGTAGATTGTGCAAACATTGTGGTACTGAAGTGGCTGAAAAACACTGGAAACATGAGCCACAAAGCATCATAGACATGATGAAGTTTACATCACATAGGATCATCCATTACCAACAGTTCAAAAGATAGATGCTAGAAAACCAGATACAGTAACCATGAAAAGAAGACAAAAGTAGCATCGATCATTGAAATCACCACATCAAGTGACTACAGTGTCTTGCGTACAGAGAAACACAAAGTCATAAACTATCAGGATCTGACGGCAAAAATGAAAGCAATGTGGAAGAAAGATACCCAGACAGTTCCAGTAGTAGTAAGAGCAACGGGTCGTATAAAAAACAATCTACTATCGTATTTAGATATGTTACCAACACATGTAACCCAGTACAAATTGCAGAAGGAGTCATTACTGGGCACATTGCTGCTGCTGTGAAGAACATTTCTGGCTGACATCAAAGATTCAAACAGTACTAATTTCATGAACTTTAATCATACTTTGACTTAGGAATGGGGTCCATTCCCATCTTGTTATTAGAAACTCAAAATGCTTGGAGAAATTAAAAAGTGGGGCTCAACCCATATATTGTCAGGTGGACTGCAAACTGGCTCACTGACAGAACACATACAATCAAAATAGGGGACTCCACCTCCACCAGCAGACACATTACCAGTGGTGTTCCACAGGGATCAGTGCTGGGGTCCCTATTGTTTGGAATCTACTTATCAGAAGTACATTAAAAACAACAGGTCTGTGGCTGACAAAATTTCCTGATGACTACAAACTGGAACAGTCATTGAGTCCCCAAATGATGTCAACAATGTACAAGAAGGACTTATGCAAACCAAAGATTGGTGCCAAAAATCATGGTTTTAAACTCAATGCAAAAAAATGCATTATCGTCCCTTCTGGCAAAGGCATTGTCCCTGCAGATTACCATATTAATAACAACACCCTAAGCTCTAAATCAGTGGTGAGAGATTTGGACATACAGGTTGACAGAAACCTTACTTCCGATCACCATGTCTCCACAGTGGTAAGGAAGGCCTTCTACATTGCTCACCTCAGAAGCAAGGGCATAGCTTCCAGAACAAAAGAGGTTATAAACCCCCTGTACTCTTCCTCATCAGGCTAATAATAGAGTACAATGCTGTCTTTGGTATGTACCTAAACAGTCCCCTGAAGCAACTGGAGAGACCTCAAAGGTTCCTCACAAAGAAAATTCAGGGTCTTCAGAACATGTCTTATGTGGGCAGACTGAAATCACTGTCACTATACTGTGTAGACTACATAAAGGTGACCTGTACCTTGCATACAAAGCAACCTTTGATCCTGCCTTAATGGAAATGATGCACATTCGTAAGTCAAATGGTACACAATTCACTCACTCTAGGGACCTTGACCTAGCATGTGACATCAACAGGACTTGCTGGAAAGATAGATACGTCTCCCAGAGGTTGCGTCTCTTCTGGAATAAACTTCCAATACAGGTTAAACAGAGCCCCTCATTAACCCTTTTTAAGCATAACTGTAACATTTGGATGGGAAACTGCAAATTTACCCCAGGGGTTTCATCTATGTCCCTCGTCGATAGCAGTAGTCCTCACTGATTTAGATTTGCTTGTAACATATACCATATCTCTAGATCCTTAAGGGAATAAGGGTTGAACTTGGCTAGGCTTGTAAGGGCCCTATGTCCATTAGCCTAGTAACCTCCTATGAACCTATGAACCTATGTGCAGATATTTTTTTAAAAAGTTGAACCAAAGGATTGAGCGGGGGATTAAATGCTCTTGACTGGTATAATAACTCATTTTTCACAGTGCCCTCTTGTGATTTACTAAAAATAAAGAGCCAAATTTAAATTTCTTGTATATAACTTTAATTCTTCAAGCATGTTAGGTAAAATTGCCCTTCTACTGAGGACAAAATTAAAGACCTTTTCAAAAAGATTGGCATGCTTTATACTAAGCGTTTCACCACTATTATTATAAATTTTGAAATCACCATGGTGATTACATATTTATTTATTTATTTGACAATTGTTTACTGGGAAAGTTCAACTTGGAATGAAGCCAATTTTTAGCAGAGGCCCAGGGAGAACTGCTCCAGATGCATATCTTTGAAATATGGCAGGAATCTGGAGCAACCGGAGGAAGCCCATATGAACACAGAAGGCATGCAAACTCAGCACAGAAGACATTCCCACTGAGAATTGAACCAGAGAACCTCTTGCTGAGAGGCAAAAATGCAATCTACTGCACCACTGCACTATATATTGTTAAGGATTTAATTCCTCCTGTTCCTCTGACCCTTCTTGTATAAAGTATTCCAAAATCTGTTGTTTTGGGGGCACTGCTATAATACGTTGTTCTGTGAGTGGAGTGCCTGTTTCACTGGTTTGAGGTTTAAACAGCAGTGTGAGTAGTTTTCCTAAAATAATGTGAGTAACTTAACAGGGCAGTGGAGAAGAGAAAATGTAAAAAACCCTCATGGGTAAGGAAGCCATACATTAAAGTCACTAAATGATATTATTATTAAGTTTATTGTCCTCAATGTAAAACTCCCAGATTTGAAGTACATATATTATTTAGTAGTATATTTCATGTAATTGTTATTTAACAAGTCTAGTATTTCCATGACTTTCTAGTATTTGAATAAATAATGAAACTTTACATGACATATACCTTCTTTGCATTAATAAATAATATTAGTCATGAATTATTTCTGTTTATTATTTTTAATGAAACTGTACCATATCAACCTAGAGGAGGGGGGAGGGATAAGAGTTATACAGGAAACAGTTATTAGTTGGGGATGTTGGTTCCTCTAATGTAACACCTCTTTGATCTCTGTGGTTTGATGGGGCAAAATAAATAGTTCAGCCTTTATGAATTAAGAATACTAGGAGAAGCGTGAATCTAGTTGCAAAACTAGTGTATAGAGTTCTTGATCAGTTCTTTCTAAGAAATCTAATCTGCAGAATTTTTTTAGTCGATTGTTAATAAAAACCTTGCTATCCAGCTAAACAATGTGAGACTATTCACACATTTTGCATTGTAATATACACTCTGACTGCACATTTAAAAGTACATATAGACTCTATATGACCAGCATGCTACAACTACCCCCTTCCCAGCATAAAAGCAAAGGTTTGGGAATCATGTTGATTGGTTCTAGGCCCTGAACAATCCATCCGCTTTCCTGCTGGCTTGGCTGGGTCTATGGGTCACTGCATTCTGAAAGGGTTGGAGGGTTAGTGCCCACACGCACAACTTTGTATTACCATGAGTTTGCCCACTTAACCATTGCAGAGTGTCATAATTTATTACCAAACTGAAGTACTTGCCTTACAAATTGAGACATAAAATTCTATTTATGTTGTTAAATGTTCTTGTTCAGTAGGTGAGGACCTTCTTTCTTCATTGTTTGGCTTCTTACTCATACAGCACACAGGATACTCCTCACAATCAATATCCTTGGATAGCACTGTCCCCCAAACCTACATCTAACACTTCAATGTATAAGGTAAACTCCTCGGTGAAGTCAGACAATAGTAAGTAGTAATAAATCAGCTCTGCCCCCACTCTACCAGAAATACAACAAATCACACAGGAATCATTTTCTTCTGTAGAAACCTGGCTATCCAATGCTCAGCTCCTACTCAACTCAAGTAAGACAAAACTTCTCCTGTTCCAACCTTCCAAAGCCACCCAAAACACCCCCCCACTTCAACATTCTCGCCAAAGACAATACCATCATCTCTCCATCAGAACACACAAAATTACTCGGTGTGGAAATAGACAACAAACTTACATTTGACACCCACATATCTCTCACAATAAAAAAGTTCACAAGAAACTTGATGCATTATATCGAAGCCGCCAATTCCTAACCAAGGCAGCTAGAATCTCCATAGCCAATTCCCAGCTAATCTCCACCCTACTCTATGCATCCCCCATACTTACCAACCTTAGACAGACAGACCTACACAAGCTGGATGCTTGTTACAACAAAATTGCTAAATTTGCCACTGGAACCTCCTACCGCAGCCATCATTGTATCGCCCTTAAAGAACTAAACTGGCTAGAACTCCCACAACTCCTTCACTTTAATCAACTCACCCTCGCTCATAAATTTATTAACCACCCCCATTACATCCTTTCTCTTCAAACCCTTCTCCAACACTATCCCTCCACTAGGCCCCAAAGATCAAGCAACAAAAATTAACTCACTGTTATCAAACCCAAAAACACAGCAGGAGAAGCCAGATTTTCATGTACCATATCTAAACTTTGGAAAAATCCTCCACCCTCTATAACTACTCTACCTTCCAGCAGCCTTTTCAAGACTGTACACAAATTCCACTTAAATTTGCACTGACTTTGTCCTTGTTCTAATCCAGACTAACAAACTCCACCCTTACCACCCACCTAGACTCTTAACCCAACTATACTACCGCCACTACTAACCACAGTCAGAATTAGCTAGTTGTCTTTACATACTTTAAAATCTTGTCTGACAACTTTGTTACTAATATTATAAACTACAAGAAACTATCTCAACTTGCAACATTTACTGCATATATTGTTGATAATCAATGTCTTGTTATTGTATTAAAGCCAACAACCTGTAATGTTGCTTACTATAGCTGCAACTTTGCATCTCTATTTATCATGTACATGATATGGAGCTTTTCTCGCCGGGCATCTGGTGAAAAAGGACCTGCGTCCAGTCGAAATTTCCCGGTAAACAAATCTAAATAAATAAATAAATAAAATAATGCAGGTTCAGAACACAGAATACTTTTTAATTCATTAAATGCTCAGTTTGCCATAAGAGACCATTACACCTTGACAGGAGCTTTCCCTGTAGTGAAATCTGTCAAAGAGCAGACAATAGTCAACTAATTAGGCTCAAGCTTTTTGTAGTATCACCATTTGCCCAAGAAAAACCTTTACTTGTCCCTTAGTACAGACTGCAGACTAGCTTTTTATGGCACCTATTTTTTTCTAGTTTTATCATCCCTTTTCATATAACGTAGTTTAAGTAACTGACTTCCAGTGTGCCCAGTTTACTTTTCTTGGCATTTACTTCCATGTTGCCTGTCTTATGAATTCTGTAGTAGCCTATATGTCAGTGAATGAAATTGTGTACCCTGTGAATGAGTGACTCTATCATTCAGGCATATAGTAGCATATTGTATGTGGGACTGAGTTTAATTTTATCTATCAGCCTGTAAAAAGTATTTGGAGCCCCATGTAGGCCAGGTGATAACTTTGTAGCAAAGTAGGCCATCCAGGGCTACAAAAGCTGTTTTTCTGTGGCAGAAGGAAGTATGTGGTATTTACTAGTGTGCCTTTGTCACATCTAATGTTAAGTATGTGGTCTTCCCTAGGTTCTCTGTTAATTTGTCAAATCAGGTCATGGGATAGCTATCAAACACAGATATATCAATATCTGCAACAGGCATAAGATCTTGCACTATGGCACTGCTCCATTCACTTTGTGATTCTGCTGTTATGTCTAGTTTCAGCATTTCTTAGACTGCTTCTCTCACTAATTCCTTTTGTGACTCTGGTATTGTATATGGTACTGTATAATGTCATAGTAGTAAAAACTTCATTCTGGCTATTGTGTCTATATAATGCTGTATTAGTCTATGCATTCCAGGCATATCAAAGAACGCTCCTTTATTTCTTTATTAAAAATTCCCTTGCTGCCTGCTTTTGTACTCTTGATGAGGATTCCTCTAGCTGTACTTCAAATAGAATGCTTGTTCTCTTCTCTGGAACTTTAGTTTGCAAGCTCGCAACAGAATTATTTGCCGCCGTACAAGGAAAATCATGTATGTTTCTTTAGTTTTGCAGAATGTACCGGATTTTCTTGTGCTTGGTCTGCCCTCCATACATACCACTCAACCTCTTAACTCAAGAAATGTGGACACAGCCTTAAATAATGGGGATAAAGGCCCCCAAAATAGGGACAGATTGTAAATATTGCTTATATAAGCTTAGAAAGCTTATAGAAAAACAAGATTTGTGTTAGTGTGCATTGTCTGAAGCAGAGACTGTAAATGTTGCTGTTATAAACTTGTAACACTGCTAGAATAGCAGGATTAGTGTGCATTGGCTGAATGCTATGAAGTCTGAAACTCAAATGCGTGTCATTATTTAGTGACTTCACTCTTCAGTGATTTGTCAGAAAACAATAAATTTTATGAGGAACAGACCAGAAATATGAGATGAAAATCTGTACAGTTGAGAGGTATGCTTCTGTAGCAAATAAAAATAGAAGAAAGTCTAGCCTCTCGATGGTACTTTAGCAACCAGACTTTTTTCTGTTTGTATATGCCCAAGCTTGCTGGTTGGTCTGTCCAATCAGCATGCTCATTTTTGAATAGCAATGACACTTTATTGCTTATTGTTCTATATACGTTGTGCTGTATGTGGTATGTGTCTGACTGTTGTTTGTTGCTGTAGTGTTACAGAAAGCATTTTTCCTAAGAGTAGGGTGGGTTGGGGTTGTGGCAGGGGCAGAGTTAAGGCTAACATGTAACAGTAAGGTGGTTACAGGGTTGTGAAGCAAAAAGTAATTAGTTATCAATTCGAATTTTATGAAAATAACATTGATTGATTTCCTAAATTCTACATTAGGGTAGTTTGTCAGGACTACCATTGTAATTCTAAAAACAGAGTGATGGAAAGTATGAATAATACTCACTTAACTACAAGGAGTAACTTTGTTTACACAAATTATATCAGTGATATTGTCTAAGCTGACAAGATTCAGTCTCTTTCTCTCTCTCCCTAATTAGAGCAACCTCTGTCTCACTGTCCCCCTCTATTACAGTTTCACTACTCTCTCTCCCTTCATCTATCCAAAAATAATACTCCTTATAACAGTCAAAGTAGTCCCAACCATTTTCACTTTCCTAATTACTTCACTTCTCAATCTTAAATGTAACAATATTTCGTAGTCACTCTCTCTTCTACTAACATATCATACTATATTTCATAATCACCCATCTTCCCCTTTTCCAATATTTGCGTAGTTAAGCTACCTCTTCTTTTCGTTATTTTAATTGATAGAAACTGCAGGTAATATTACAGTATCTTTGTCAAGTTATCTATCTTTTTGATATATACAAGCTTGTGTCTATTTCTAATGAATATTCAACACTGCATATACCTATGCAACCTATGTACATGCTCTGTTTATAAATGATGCTTATGTAAGCTAGTCTACAGTTTCTTTCTCTCATGCTATCTACACTTAATTATATTTTGTATTCCTTCTGATAGTATGTAACTGTATTTATGTATATGTATTTATGTATATGCCAAAACTGGTATTAAGTGTAGAGCTTTTCTCCCTGAGCCTCCACTGAAAAAAAGTGTTTTATCCCTGGCAGACTTTCCCTGTACACAAAGATAAATAAAACATAAGTCCAAGACTGCTCTGTATCAGTGTATTGTCTTAATGTGAGGTATAATTATTTTGGAGTTAATGCATATAAGTTGAAGGTGGTGGGAGTGCAAAGCCTTACACTGGGGTGAAGCAGAGATGAAGCCTCCTTTGCAGAAATGCTTTAATGGCATTTCAGCTAGTTTTAAGAGTCAATGTATTTACTTGGCAATCACACTTAAATGTTAGCAGCTGCAGGACTTAAATGTATGGGTCTTGCATTTTCTATCAGGAGCTCTAGAAACATGCCTTTTCCTGAACCTGGTTATCTAAGCACTTAGTAACATTTTGATAAATTTAAAGCTTTGCATTTTATCACTGTCAAATGCTGTCAAATACCAGTATGGCAACTGTCACATTTACACTGGTGAAACAGCAGTTCAGTTACATTATTATAAAATTACTTAGAAATACTGCTGAAACAGTGCTCCTTTGAGTTATATTGTTCAAATACAAGTCAGAAAATACTACAGAGATAGTACTCTTTGGAGTTGTAGAAAAAATATACAAGTCAGAGAATACTGCAGAGACAGTACTCTTTAGAGTTGTAGAAAAAGTATGCCCTAAGTTACACAATGGTATTGAAAATCATGTTTCTTCATTGGAAGGTATTCTTCTAGGTGCAGATAAACATCTAATGGAGTTTTACAATATATATTCTATAATCATTAAACATGGATTCCAAAACATTTTATTATTGGGGTAAGGTGCTACATGAAGGTTCTGGGTGTTAAATAAAAATTCCAAGTCATTTACTGTTCCTGTTTCCAAGACACAGCCACACTCTGTTATTTCCATGACCAGCAGATGTATAAAGTGACAAGAACCCATGGTAATTCAGATTTTCCATGCATGGAAATGGCAATGTTTGGAAATCAGTACAAAGAACAACATGAATCCTCTAAATGTACATGAAGCAAGAACATGGAATTTATTTATTTATGCATTTAACAAGTGGTTGGGGGCAGCTGGTCCTCTTTTGATCCCTTTCAGCCACTTCCTTAAGAAGTTACCTTGTGAGTGTTTCTGCCATTTCATACAGAGCTAATTGGAGAAAGGGCACTAAGCAAAACTCGGATCAATGATATATAACATTAAGTATCGTGTTTTTTGCTTATTTTTACTAGTTATTTATAGCACTTTTATTGTCTGCTGCATACTTTTTACTGTATTTTATAAATATAAACTAATCTGCGCGGTTGTTATGAAATTGTCTGCCTCACAGGGCCTGATAAATAAGATTTTTACTGTCACACTGTTTGTAAATCTTTCCTAGCTATTTTCACAGTATGAGAGGTATTAACTGAAAATTATCTCCATTTGTTAAACATCTGTTTGTGTTTGTTTGTTCTGATTTCCTGCCAAGGAATGTATCATAAAACTATTTAGTTTTTCACCCTCCCTCCCTATTGGTATCCTTTTCTTATATTTGGTGGCTTTGCAGTTGCCAGGCCATACTGTAAACTCTTCCCAGTCTAGTGTCATTAGCTCATTCTACCTAATACTGAGCGAACATTTGAGGAGGCAACCCAATTTGTTTCTTAACCTTGAATTATCTTCTGCTCCTCCTTTCTCCCTTTCCACTTTACTACAAAAAAATTCTAAGCTTGTTTCCTGCCTTTCCTGTAACTAGTCTAGTCCAGATACAGATTTGCTGTATCCAGGACTGTTTGTAAGCTTCTGAGCGGTGCCAAAGTCTGCTCTTCAGTTTTTCCTTCAGATCTACTAGTTCTCTCCTCTTCTGCACTTTTAATAGCTTATTAGTCTAGCACTTTACTAGATTTCTTGTATCAATTATTGTAGCATACAAAAGTGCTACCAGCACTAAATGTTCTACAAGGAAACAGCTCCAGTATTTATTTTTAATGCTCATCCCTCCAGGCATGTCTAATGGTCAGTTCCCTGTGCATTCTCCTATTAACCTGGTGAGCTTGGGCATCCTGAGGCAATGGAGCAACTCCCTCATGTACACTGATAACCCTCTCCTCTTACCTCCCAACACTCAGACTTGCGAGAGATGCACTTATATATTCAAACTGGAAGCCGCGCACTCTCCAACCAAGACTGGAACAGCTGGTCAAGAGGAGAAGGTCAACACTTTCACCACACCACATGGAACACATAGCCCTCCAGGACACACACCAGCATTGCCTGCACATAAAAACACAAACTACGCATCCACCTTCGTGGAGGCTCTCAATAAAAATCTACCCAAACAGCAGAGACCTCCAAGGCATAAACACACTCAACCACCACAACACAACACAAATCATGAGACACATAACTCTCCTAAACAGAGTTCCACTCAACCAAAGCCCCTAAGGCAAAACAGCATGCCCAACACACTAGTCATAGGTGACTCGATAGTGAGGCACACAGATGTCCCACTCAGTAGGTTGATTAAGGAGAAAGTAACAGTCAGCTGCCTGTCAGGCATCAGGATCCACCACATAAATGCATGCACTCACATCCCTCAACAACAGGTACAACTGTGACTCTGTCATTGTACATGTGGGTGTGAATGATCTGAGACGTACCTCCCTGGACTACATGAAAAGAGACATGGAGGAGCTTTCGGATTATGTAGCCCAGGCAGGTATGACCCTAGCCCTGAGCAGCATACTACCATCACCCAGAATGATATCACAGTACAAGCAGAAAATGATTGATTTCAACAATTGGCTAAATTTCTGGTGTCATTCTAAGGGGCTCCAGTATCTGTCTGCCTGGAATGACATGATTGACAAACCTCGATGCTTTGCCAAAGATGGCCTGCATCTGTAACCCCAGGGCTTCTGGATACTGGCCAAGGCTCTTGCCAACCCTATAGTGCCTTTTTTAGGTGGTGTTCCAAAGACCAAATTACCACCATAACAGCTATAAACAAATGCAATCTGAGGGTCATGCTGCTCAATGATAGAAGTCTAAACCTCAAAATGCACTCGCTCGAAGCACTAATTAAAATGGAGAACATTGACATTTGTGCCATAATAGAGACCTTGTTCAAGGCAGAAGAAAACACCCCTGCACTAACAGGCTATAACTCATTCCACACCTTTCGGCCACAGAACTTGGACTGAAGCTCCAAAGGTGGTGGTGTTTCCATATTCATAAAGGATGCACATACCTCCAGACTAGTAGCCCAACATAACTCATCTGAGATACTTCAGGTGCAGCTAACATTGGGTAAGACAGCAATTCAGGTTGTAGCCTGCTATAGGTCCCCAACCGTGTCCCAAGACTCACATTCCACATTCCTAAGCACCCTGGAGAATATTAGGGTCCAACCTAACACTCTCATACTGGGTGACTTCAACAATCCCTCCATTACCTGGGAAAACTACTCATGTACCAATACACTTGCCCAATGTTTCCTGGAATTCATTAATTCCAATGCCCTGGATCAGCTCATTCTTATCCCACTAGAGGTAGCAACATCCTTGACCTGGTCATTACTAACATGGACGACTGTTGCTCTGCACCAGTAGTCAACTCCTCTCTGGTTAAATCTAACCACAAACTAATTACCTTGGAAATCCACCCCCCCCCCCTGGAAAGGTAACCACCATGAAAAACTTCTCCAAAGCTAACTCTGGGCTCCTATAAACAGAGGTGGCTAACTTCATGGCACCCATGCAAATGGAGATCAGTTGCATGACTGCCAAATCATACACCAATGCACTGTATTAACACGTGCACAAATGCATAGATCTCGCCATACCCAACAGAACCAAGATGCTCTCCTCCAAAAAAAGGAAGCCAATATGGTGGTCCCCTGCCATAAACAAACTCTACAACAGAAGGAAGAAACTGATGCGGAATAAGGTAAAGTTCCAAGACTTGAAAAACTCCCTTATCAGCTTCAACAAAAACTTGAGATCCCTCATAAAATTCTCTAAAGTTAGCTATGAAAACAGAATTGCCGCAGATAGTAAAGAAAACCACAAGGCCTTCTATAATTATGTAAAGAATTTCCACGGCATTATCTAGATTTGCTCTGAGCTATTGCACAATGGTACTTCCTATACCGAGCCAACAGATATTGCCAATATACTGGCCGACAGATTCAGTGCCAACTTTACCCCCCCCAAGGGACCAGTCACAATACCAGTAGATTGCTAGGCACTCAGTATTACTGCTGCACAAGTTAAAACAGCACTGTCCAAGGCCAAGAATACAGCTTCTATGGGACCTGACAATATCTCTGGCTATGTTCTACATGAACTACAGAGTGAACTGGCACCTCACCTGTGTGCCCTGTTCAATCACAGCCTCACCTCAGTCTTTGTCCCTATTGAATGGCGCACTGCTACAGTCATCCCTCTCCACAAAGGAAGAGTGACTACAGACCCTGGGAACTATCGCCCCATTAGCTGGATGAGTCTGATATGCAAAGCTATGGAACGCATCATCATGGACCTAATAAACAAGGATATAGGGAATCTCCAAACTCTAGATCTCAAACAGTTTGGTTTTGTGAAGGGTAGATCATGCCTGCTCAACTTGGCCAACTTCTTTGAGTCAGTCCCCAGAGTTGTTTATGAAGGCAAGGTGGTTCATACACCCTACCTTGATCTGGCCAACACCTTTGATACCATTCCCCACTCAGGAATCATAGAAAAACTCACTAAGCTAGGCATCAACCCTTGTTTCACTAGGTGGGTTGCAAACTGGCTCACAGGTAGAACCCACAGTGTGAAAGTAGCTGATTCCAAGTCAGACTGCCGACCAGTCACAATTGGAGTACCACAGGGTTTGGTCCTGGGTCCTCTCCTGTTTGTTATCTACTTCTCTGATGTCCAGGCTGACACAAAGGGATTCTGGTTGACAAAGTTCACAGACAATTGCAATTTGGGAGCTATTATTAACTCCCCAAGTGATGTTGACATCCTACAGAAAGGCCTCACTGAAACCAACGACTGGTGTCAGAACCATGGCCTTAAGCTCAATGCCAAAAAATGTGTCATCATCCCCCTTGGGAAAAACCCGGTTCCCATGAATTATCACATCGATGGTAGTCCACTGAACACAGAAGGTGTTATAAGAGATCTGGGAACACAGGTTGACAGCAACCTCTCGTTTGACTACCACGTTGCCACTGTTGTCAGAAAGTCCTTCTATATGGCACATCTCATTACTAAGGGTTTTGCATCCAGGAATAAAGTGGTCATTGTCTCCCTCTACTCTTCCCTCATTAGGCCAATCATTGAGTACAATGCTCCATTTGGCATGTACCTCACTAAACACCTGCAACTACTGGAGAGGCCGCAAAGTACCTCACAAAGAGGATCCTAGGCCTTAAACATTTTTCCTATATGGACAGACTAAAAAAACTCCAACTATTCTCTGTCTCATATCGCCTACTTAGAGGTGATCGCTGCTTGACTTACAAAGCCATGTCTGACCCAGCTCTCTTAGAAATGCTACATCTAAAGAAATCCAATCCTTCCACACCACATGCTTCAGAGACCTAAACCTCATTACCACAATCAACAGAATATGCTGGAAGGACATGTTCATAACCCAGAGACTGCCCATGCTATGGAATAGACTTCCCATACATATCAAACAGAGCACCTCACTAGCTCTCTTCAAGAGAAATCTTGATGAGTGGATGGGAAATAGGAAACTACTTCAGGGGTCACTCCAGTGGCTTTACTCAACAGAGGCACTGGGAACTAAGGTCGGGTGGCATGATGCCAGGGTAATCCAATGGGCTAGGCTTGAAACGGCCCCTGGGCCATTAGCCTAGTACACACCTATGAACCTATGACCAAGGTAGAGCTTAAAACAACAGATGTGGCAAGACCTTAAGTTGTAGTAAAAGAACAGAACAAATATTATATTCAGAGAACACTGCACAGTAGGTGTTACCTATTTATCAACTTAGCAGCACTGAACACAATAGTTACACTATGTTTTACAGAAGACTATATTCACATTGATAATTGGTATGAAACATTCTTTCATGTTGCAACATTTCATACTTTTAGTATGAACTATATTCTATCAACTAATGCTTGTTATTGGCATACATTATGCACATATTTTCAGTTATTACATGTTTTATCCACATTACAAATTCCAGATTTCAACATTTATATAGGATAGGTTACTGAAAGGGAAAGTAAGTGGAGTAATTTGAGTTGGGGGAGTGGAAACAGTCACATTTTTATGCTTCTTTTATAAATTTGTAAATTCTTAGTGAACTGTCACTTGTCTGAGCTCTGCATTGATACTATTCCTGTTTGATGGAGAGATTTTAGGAAAGATTTCCTTATGGTTTGCTGGATACACCGTAGAGAAGATTTTTCTCACTGACTTTGAAGACAACAAGGTGCCTATGAAATGATAGAAGATTGTTGTCTTGAACTATTAACAAGTAACACAAGGATTTTGCAGTCAGTTAATTTTTAAGTGTAGGACAAATGTTGTCATAACTGATTTTAATGGATAGGTTTGATAAAAGGAAGGTACATTATGTAGTGACAGTAGGCCATTTTGGGCTTCTTTTGGGTTGGGCAGTAGTCTTCTAATATGGTGGAGAGTTTAATAAATCTACAAATTCTGTTAACAATAGTTTAAACCTAGTTTAAATTTTAGAGGAGTGAAAGGGCATAAGGGGAAGCAAATATTCCAGTCTTGGAATACAGAGATGTTTGTCTAATGTATTTTTAACGTGTCGTGTAGGATGGTTTGAAGAGGCATAGACTGTACTTCATTAAGTATTGCTCACATCAATTATCTTTTCCCATGCTTGGCTATACCACATGTGAACCATCATAAACTGGTTGTACACGTTTTCCATAGAGATATCTTGTGTATATAACATTTTTTGTATGCACAGAAGAAATGTTGTAGCACATTATGTACAATATTTCCATTTTTCCTTTTTGAAGTTCTATCTGTATTGTTGATGTAAGTTGCAGGACAGAAACAGATGACAGTTTCTGAAGATGCACCAAAATGTGAGCTGCTGCCATCACTCCTGATTACCTGTATGTATACTAGGTGTATGTCACCTGAGCGCTAACAGTGATGTCCACCCCTCTGTCAAGTTTGCTCTATACACTATATGTGAACTGTATTAGAAGATGAAGATAACAGCACAGCATGACTCTATGTACAGCCATACAGTGTTGTCATCATACTGACTCTCCAAGCACCACATCTTTTAGGCAGCCCTGTAACTCAGCTTCATCTAACTTAATCACTACCAAAGTCCGTGCATTAATCTGGATACAATACAGTGAAATATATGACTATCCATTGTTCTGGGCCAAAGCCGCATCCAAACTTCAACAAGAACTGTGATGATCCCCTTCTATGACCTTTACAAAGTCAGGCACACTGTGCTCCTTTTACAACTGATAGATAAGTCAGTATGCATGTTATAGACAGGGTATACATTCCAACTCACCACCTGTCTTAGACAATGCCCATGTGACTATGGCATGTCACATATATGGCATGACACTGTGCGCAGAAGGCTGTGTACTCGTAGTAACATGAGCACTGTTTGGTCATAACACATGCTGTGCTGCCTACCATTATTGCTTCTTGAATTGGCATGAATGTTATGAGACAGAGAACCTCAAATAGGTCTGGTTATACTCACACCATTTTGCTACAGAAACCCCTTGCCCACCCCTGCTTGTGCTGTTTATTTCAGTCTACCTGTGATTGCCTTTGTGTATACAGATGGAGAAGTGAAATTTATAGAATTAATTACTTAGTGAAGCTCTGCAGAGGTAGTTTATGTTGTTGAGTGTTAAAATTATCAAAATATGCATTTGAATACCTCATTTTTTCTGATTATTGTATACATATTATTATACATTCTTCATTAAATTACTGCTGCAGTTGCATAAGCAATATAGGTTATTTTGTGCCTAGGATATAACAGCCAGTCAGCTTCTAGAGCTTAAGGGCACCCTTCATGCATCTAGACTGTTGAAAGCTCAAGACAATGAAGGAGAAAATCCTTGGATAGAGTGTCAAGCCCTTCAGAGCTTTCATACCAATTGAAAGAGGGTGGCTATAGTCTTGAAAATGGTCAACGCAAGGTATAAACAATCCATGTTCTCAATCTGGTATGTAAAATCAATATAAAAATGGGAGAGGGGTGCGGCAAAGGAGTGACTACTACAGCAGTGATTTATTTGAACATCTACTGTCATGCTAAATTAGCTTACACATATGTACTATGTTCAGCATTAACTCACAGTGCAGTGGCCTAAGCTATATGGGTAGAATTCTAAAGCTTAAAATGAATGGGAAGAGGAAGGGTGAGGATCCAGTAGCCCCTGGAGAATGGTCCCAGCAAAGTCTGATCTAGACCTGGGACAGAAGCCTTGTTTGTAGTGCTTTGTAAATGTATTTTCCTGTCTCTAGAGTCCATCCCTTTCCAAAAAGTCCCTGAATAAGTCAAGACCCTCATAGAATATGCTTTGAAACTGCCTGGAAGTGATGTATTATGGTGTGAGCAATAGAAATGTCTGCTTTGACAATAGTTGCCCTTTTTTCTTACCTTCAAAAAAAATGAATAACTGATCAGAATATTTCAAGGTTTTGGTTCTGCCAAGATAGTACCTGACTTGTCTGTGGACATCTAGAGTATGAAGAGTCTTTTCTCCCCCATGTTTAGGTTCAGGAAAGAAGACAGGGAGATGGATAGCTTGTCTCAAAGTAAGCTTTGATACCTTGAAACTTCAGGCGTTAATAAAAAATATTCTCAAAGAAACCCCATCTTTGTGAAAATATGACAGGGTTTACCTAAAATAAGAGCTTGCAACTCACACTCTTCTTGCATAAGTCAGAGCAGTAAAAAACATTTTACATTCAAAAAGATCCGATTATACATGCAAGGAAGTATTGCTGCAGTTGCACAAGGAACATAAGTTGATCTTTCATATGGACAGACTAATGTCTTAACTGCATCTTTTGTTGTTTCCAATTACTTACTGGAGATTATTGATATCTTCAGATGATAAAAAATCCATAGCATCTAAGAGATCTTGGTTTAATGTTCTAAGAAACGGTCCCAGACAAACAGGAATAGCATATGTAATTTTTGAAACAAGGAGAGAGCACAGACATGTTCCATTCCATGATGTGATAACAGCTTGCCAGGGAGATGGTGACCATTGTTAAGATAAACAGTTTTATAATGTTAAAAGATAACAGCTGTAAATTCTATACTTCTAATAAAATGCACAAATATATATATGCGTGTGTGTGTGTGTGTATGTATGTGTGCGTGCATGCGTGCATGCATGTGTGTGTGTGTGCGTTTATGTGTGCATGCACATATATATATATATATATATATATATATATATATAGGTTCATAGGTTCATAGGTAGGTACTAGGCTATCGGCCCTGGGACCTATACAAGCCCAGCCTAAAAGGTACCCTGGCTTTTGCCACCCAAGAAAATTATTTTCCTATACCACTGCCAAGCAGAGCCACAGAGGTGATCCTCGGGTGAATTTCCTATTTCCCATCCAATCATCAAGTTTTTCTTGAAGAGTGCTAATGAGGAGCTTTGTTTGATATAGATAGGTAGTTTATTCCAGAGTATGGGAAGTCTGTGGGACAGGAATCTATCCCTCTGGCATGTTCTGTTTATTGTGGTGACAAGGTTTAGGTCCCTAGAGCGTGTAACTCAGAGGGATTGGGATTTCTTTAAGTGGACCATGTCCAACAGCTCTGGGTTTGACATAGCATTGTATG
Organism: Protopterus annectens; assembly: GCF_019279795.1. Classification (NCBI taxonomy): domain Eukaryota; kingdom Metazoa; phylum Chordata; order Ceratodontiformes; family Protopteridae; genus Protopterus; species Protopterus annectens. The sequence continues at coordinate 1,529,430,023 of NC_056733.1, forward strand.
TTAGGCAGAGATCACCTCTGAGTAGGCGATATGCAACGAAGTAAAGCTGGAGTTGTTTGAGATGGTCTGCTTAGGGCATCTGTTTGAGGCTGGTAATCCTCTTTGTGAGGTATTTCTGTGGCCTTTCCAGTTGTTGTAGATGTCTTGTGAGGTACATACCAAAAGGGGTGTTGTACTCTATAATGGGTCTAATGAGTAATGAGTACAGGGGAACAATGACTTATTTTTTTCTGGATAAGAAACCTTTTGTGATGAGGTGTGCCACGTAGAAGGATTTCCTGACTACTGTGACGATGTGATTATCAAAGGAGAGTCTGCTGTCCACCTGTGTCCCAAGGTCTCTTATCACACTTTCGGTGTTAAGTATACTACCACCTATGTTGTAGTTCATGGGTACAGAGTTTTTACCAAAGGGGATGACAATGCACTTTTTGGCATTGAGCTTAAGGCCAAGGCCTTGACACCAGGCATCCATCTCAGTGAGGCCCTTTTGTAGGATGTCCACATAGTTAGGAGTTTTGATTATGGCTCCTAGTTTGCAGTCATCTGTGAACTTCGTTAGCCAAAGACCTTCTGTGTTAGCCTGTACTTCAGAGAAGTAGATACCAAACAGGAGAGGACCCAGGACTGAACCCTGTGGTATGCCACTTGTCACTGGTCTGAAGTCGGATTTGGAGTCTGCTACTTTCATAGTGTGGGTTCTGTCAGTGAGCCAGTTGGCAACCCATCTTGTGACATAGGGATTTATACCTAGTTTAGTGAGTTTATCTATACTTCCAGAGTGGGGGATGGTGTTGAAAGCCTTGAGAAGATCTATATAGGCTGTGTGAACCACCTTACCCTTGTCTACGACTTTGGTGACTGCTTCAAAGAAGTCTATCAGGTTTAGGAGACATGATCTGCCTTTTACAAACCCGAACTGGGTGGGATCCAGTGTTTGGAAATTACCAATGTCTTTGTTTATATGTTCCATGATGATACGTTCCATGGCCTTGCAGACCAGGCTTGTCAGGCTAATGGGGCAGTAGTTCCCAGGGTCCGTGGTGGCTCCCCCCTTGTGGAGTGGGATAACCGTTGCTATGTGCCATTCACCAGGTACAAATCCTGAAGTGAGGCTATGATTGAACATGGTACTTAAGTGGGGTGCCAGTTCGTTCTGTAGTTCATGTAGAACGCAACCTGGGATGTTGTCTTGTCCCATGGATGCTGTGTTCTTGGCTTTGGAGAGTGTGTTTTTTACCTGTGCAGCCATGATTACAGTAACTTTGCATTCTTCCGGTATAGAGGATAGGGGGTGAGAGGGGGGGTAAAGTTAGCACTGAACCTATCTGCCAGGATGTTGGCAATATCAGTTGGGTCTGTATATTTAGTACCATTGTGCTGTAACTCAGGGCAGATCTGAGTGTTGCCATTGAGATTCTTGACATAGCTATAGAATGCTTTGTGGTTGTCTTTATAATCAGTGGAGATTTTGTTTTCATAACTAGCTTTGGAGGATTTTATCAGTGATTGCAGCTTCTTACTGAGGCTGACCAGGGAGCTCCTCCACTCGTGGGATTTTACTCTCTTTTGCAACAGTTTCTTCCTTCTGTTGTACAGTTTGTTTATGGCAGGGGACCACCAGTTTGGCTTTCTTTTTTTGGAGGATAGCGTCCTGGTTCTGTTTGGGATAGCACGATCCATGCACTTATGTAAGTGCTTATAAAGTGCAATTGTGTAGGATTCAGTAGTCATAACTGTACTGTCCATCTGCATCGGTGTCATGAGGTTCACCACTTCTGTCTTAAGAAGCATGAAGCTGGCTTTGGAGAAATTTTTTGCCATGGTTTCCTTAATGGGGGGTGGAGGCAGGATGTGGCTATCTAGGGTAATTAGATTATGGTCGGATCGGACCAATGAGGCATTGACTTCAGGTGTGGAACACCGGTCACTCATATTGGTAATGACTAGATCTAGGATATTGTTGCCCCTGGTGGGGGTGTGGATAAGTTGAATTCCAGAAAACATTGAGCGAAGGAGTTGGTACATGAGTAGTTTTCCCAGTTGATGGTGGGGTACTTGAAATCGCTCATTATTAGGGTGTTTGGTTGAACCCTAATATTTTCCAGTACATCAAGAAAAGAGGAGTGGGAATTCTGGGGCATGGTGGGTGATCTGTAGCAAGCTACAATTTGGATTGCAGTTTTGCCCAGAGTTAGTTGCACTTGGATAACCTCGGCTGCATTATGCTGAGCAACTAGTCTGGAGGTGTGGATATCCTTAATGAATATGGACACATCTCCGCCTTTGATGTTCCGGTCCAGGTTACATGGCCGGAAAAAAAAAAATACATATATATATATATATATATATATATATATATATATATATATATATATATATATATATATATATATATATATATATACACACACACACACACACACACACACAAGAGCACATATCTCATGCAACATTTTGGCTTCACTGGACACCAGCATATTAAAACAATTTAAAATAAAAAGTAAATTCTGTTTAACATTCACTTATTCCAAATAACAAGTCAAAATGTGAGCACACCAACCAAGATGATAACGCTTTATTTGTCTGTGCTCAGCTTGGTTGGTGTGCTCACATTTTGACTTGTTATTTGGAATCTATTTTGTGTTGTGAGCAACCTTTGGCAGAGTGTGTGCTTTTTGCTTTTTACGTAACATTCATTTATATCAAATGTGAAAATAAATTCAGTTTTCTGCTCACCTGTCAGGTCATGTTCCAGATTTATGGTACCAGAGTTCTCCGTCTTTAGCGAATGGATTATTTAAAGAATGAATCTATAGGTATGTAAGGAAAGAAATTAAATTACAGTTAATTTCAGCACTTGTTAATGTTTGTAATGAGCAAGGACTGCTAGGGTGCTGAACTGGTGATCTGGATAAGAAAACTTCAGTTTCTTGACAGCATGGGGCATTGTATGGATGTTGTTGAATGGGTTTTGGTGTCACGACAAAATTGTACTTTATATTAGATGATTTGGATTATATTACAAATATGCATCATTAGCTAGAGAAAAACACTGTTTTGCAAACAAACCATTAGCAACTGCTAATGTTGTGCAGTGCAGTTTATCCTGATACCCATTAGCTGACTTGATTATGGTGCAATAAATTATTTTAAGTTCCCTACCTTTGTAACAGCAGTAATTAGATGGTTGAACTACTTAGAAAACTTTATAGCCACTTTATAGAACTAAGAACATTTTACGTTCTATATACTCAGCATATATTAAAAAAGTACAAAACAAAAGAGAGGCACTGAGGTACATAACATTTCATGCTGAAGCTGCTAAGTAGCATAGAAATCATGTCCCTAATATGATTATGTTAAGTACTGCATTTTAATCTGATTTTACAGTTTGACATTCGAAATGTAATTAGCCATTCCCTATATTTTTGCGAGCATTCAGTGCAGCAGTCCTAGCTTATTCTATCCTTGAACTGAAGACAGTAGTGTGTCTTCTTATTTTGCAGATTAAATGCCAATTTAATTTAGCCTTATCAAATGACAGTATTGTTTTGAAATAAAATAAATATGCCTTGTTTGCCATTCTGAACTGCAAAATAAGAGAATGGCCTGCAAACATAAATGTTCTTTATTCATCGGTTTATAGGTTTATAGGCAAACACTGGGCTAATGCCCTAGGAGGCCTTTTTAATCCTAACTAGGTTTTCCAATTTGTAAATGACAGAATACATTATCTGGGGCATAAAGTTGTGATTAGGTGGCTAAACATTTACAAGCGTCACTCAACATATCAAACCGGACATGATTTCTTTGCGATAGGTTTGAAATAACCTGATACTAGCATTTTACTTTCCAAAGTTCATTAATATACATTAGTATTAACATGGAAAATGATAGGGGTATATAAGAATTTATGCATAGTTTTATACTCAGACATTCACAAAACATTCCAGTATCCCATTAAGTAACCCAAAAACTATTACTAAGATAAGGAGTGTCCTGGATTTTGTAAAAACACAGAGGAAAAATGTGTTTAAAACCATATCAAGCAATCCAAGGATGCAAAGGCCAGCAGAAGTTGATATTTCTGATAATTACACTCATACTAGAATACTGTTTATTGCATACACCGATGAACTACTGGATGTAACAAGTCAGTAAAGCAAGCTACACTGATAATGCTGATAATGATGCTGTCAGTTACAGATACTCTGTTGAAAGCTGTCTGCGGTAGTCCATGTAGCTAAAAGAATGCTGACAAATAAACAAGCTTCATTAAGCACCTTTCTGATATGCCAGTGTAATGTATAAGAATGCATGTTAGAACATGGATGCATCATTGACAGAACTGAGAGTGATGGGTACTCAACGTGCACAGGTGCTCTGTATAGGCATTTTTTTATTTTTGATTAACTTGCTAACCAGGTTAGCGCACTAAGTATAAGTGTGAATTTTCAGTACTTTCCCAAGACTGTTATTTGGTTAAAAATGTAATCAGACCCTTAGCGTAGTGTGCCAAATTGCAGACTCTCTTGCTTTGCATCTGTGTTTTTATATATATATATATATATATATATATATATATATATATATATATATGATGCATAGTGTCTATATAAAATATTACACACACACACACACACACACACACACACACACACACACACACACACACACACACACGCACACACACTCATACAAGCTGTCCCACTGCAAAAGTCTTTGAGATGGAACTGCAGTTCAAACTGAGTTGTAACCTGCACTAGTGTAATAGTATACAGTGGGATACTTTACTCAACTCATATCTCATATCAGAAATGCCACTGTGTTACATATAATCAGTTTAAATAATAATATTTTCCCTATCTGTCAACTGGGTAAGCTTATTGTTCAAGTCTCTTTTCAGTACTGATCCTAGAGCACTTTCTGATTAAGGGACTTGCTTAGAGTCACAATATAGGAAAATGGTGGTTGAAGGAACCAAACCCTGTACCCTTGACTACAGGAAGTAGTTCATTAGTAGTTCAGTGGCTGAATCCACTGCACTAATAATGACTATGTCAATTTGCCAATGTTGGCTGTGACTTGACTTTTATCATGAAGACTACAGAAATTGACAGCAAGCATGGCTGAAACCAACATCAGATAATATCCATAAAGCTATCAGCAAACAAATATGGGGTAATGAAACTTCTGATCAATGGATAAGCAATTGAGTGTCACATAAAATGTGGTTGAACATCCTACTCATCGACCACTAAAGATATCACCAAGATAACAGAAATTAACACCTTGACTCAAGAAATAACATAAATAAGCACCTTGTCTCATGAGCTGGAGGCAAAACAAGAACTAATGATGGGCAAGTCAAAGTCAAAATGTCGGCACTATGATCTTATGGGTCTATGGCTCCATAATTAACAAAGAAAAAGAAAGGAAATATAATGGTGTTTGTTGCGAGGCATCTGAAATATTTCGTAATAGCAGCTATCATCTTGACAGTGAGCTAATTCCAGATTTAAGCAAAATCCCTTTGAAACTGCCAGTTCAGTGCATTGTGATGTTTGTGGCCACCTATAAGCACAAAATCATCTGCATAAATAGAGCAACTGATGTTTGGAATAACATTTTTATTTATTTATTTATTTATTTTCCGGGTTAGTCCGACTGGACACACGGTGAACATTTTCAGCGGAGCCCCGGAGAGAAAAGCTCCAGAGGCATAATAAGAAATACAAATAATAAAAAAATATATAAACATAGGCATTTTGTACAACTAGCATAGAACATATAAACAGAGTAAAATCAGAGTTTTACAAATGATGCAGCATACAGTGGTTAAAATATTGAGAAGCAAATTAAACAAGATATTATACAACAAATATACAATTGCTTGAACATAAATTCAAAAAGAAGTTCCCATACACAAACAGGGTCATAAACTAGAAATCATAACTATAAAGGTCTTCTAAACACCTGGTTCGCAGTACTATGCACTAAGTGAAACTACACAGTACACCTGTGATCTAGGGATGTTGAAAGTCAGGAACAGGTGAAACGAGTCTGGTTCTGTACAAAAACATATCCAAGTTTTGAATAGGAGATCTTTTAGCAGGGATTTGAAAGTATGTTTAGTATTTAGGCATCTAATGTCAGGGGTAGAGAGTTCCAAGCCTTAGCAATTGCATAGGAATAAAGAGATTGGCCTCAGCTATGTAAGCAATTGGTAACAGTCAGTAAGGCGGTATTGGAAGATCTTAGTTGATGCGCAGTATTATGGAAGGTGAGCACACCAGAGATCGCAGGTATTTTATTTGGTTGGTATACCATTTGATTCTCAGCTGGAGCGCCTTCTGTGTGGAGTCTGCATGTCCTCCCCACGGTCAAGTGGCACTTGAAAGACATGCGTTAATGGGTGTGCTTTCGTTGAAGGTTGGGCTTCGAGCTGGCACCTCAGCACTGTAAAAATCTACTGCCAATCATTAGTGGACCAGAGTTCTGCTGTGGTGACCCCTAACTGGGAAAAGCCGAAAGAAGAAGAACAACAACCAGTTGATGGGTCAGGAGAAGTTGATTATATTTTAGTAGGTTAGGGAGTTCTAAGCATCCCAGCTGTCTTTGGGACAGGCAATGGTGAGAACGAAACTTAGCATAGGTTGCAAACTTTTGAGATTTTATTGCAGCAGGTAGATAGTTTCAGAAGGTCAGTTTTGTTTAGGTTAGTTAAAACTGGGAAAGCATATAGTAAGGTGGAGAGTAGATGGGTACGAGAGATAGTGATTCGGGATTCCTGTGTGAGGAAGCTCTTGCAGTGGTAGAGTGAACCTAGTTTTTTATGAACTTTGGCGATTATTAGTGCTATATGTTTGGCTTGAGTTGCTGGTGTGAAAAGGGTATTGTTGGAGGATGTTACTGAGAATGGCGAGGTAGGGGTGAATGTTTTGGATGGGTGGAAGATCATAAGTTGGGTCTTAGATGGGTTTAGTATGAGTTGGGAGATATTTAGCCATTTTTCTATAGTAGTGAAGACTTCCTGGGTTCTGTCTTGGAGTAATTGTAGAGAGGAAGCTAAGCAAATAAGGGTGGTGCCATCAGCACTGTACTATATTAGTTTGTTGGGTAGCCAAGGTGAGGTTATTGGTAAAGATGGAAAATAGTAAGGGACCAAGAATGGATCCTTGTGGAACACCTTGTCCCTCTGGGAGGAGAGGGGAGAAAGAGTTATGCCATTTAACAGCTTGTTGCCAGAGGGACAGATAATTTTTAAACCACAGTAGACAGGAGTTATCCAGATTGAGCCCAGAGAGAGTCGATAGTAATTTGCAGTAGGATACCGTGTCAAATGCCTTTGACAGGTCTAGGAAGACAACAGATACTAAGTTATCAAGATTTCTTTGTTGGTTGACATGGTCAGTAAAGGATATAAGGGCAGAGGTGGTACTATGGTTTGACCAAAATCCATTTTGGGAATTTGCTAGCAGGGTTATTGAAGAAGATGATTTAGTAGTTGGGTGTGTACACACTTTTCTAAGATTTTTGATAAGGAGATAGTATAGCTATGAGGCAATAATTATTAAGTTCTGTCGAGGAACCACCTTTGTCTAGGGGGACAACGTAAGAAATTTTCCAGAGAGGGGACAATGTGTTCAGCTATGGATCTATTGATGAGTATGGAAATAAGGTAGGTGATGACAGAGGCAGCAATCCTGAGGTAATCAGTGGGGAGTTTATCAGCAGCGAGAGTGGTGGGTTTCAATTTTGCATGGTGTTTAAGAGAGAATTGGGAGTTGGTCTCATGGTAACAGTTTTGTATTTTGGGGGTATTTGTAGTATTAGTGGGGAAATTGTTGAATAACTTCTGGATGGAGGAGGTGAAATAGTCATTAAACTGGGTGGCAATATTGTTATTACCTTCAATGTTAGGGTTTGGGGAGGTGATTTTGCCTGGTTGGAGAGTGTGGTTGATTGCAGTGATTTTGCCTGGTTGGAGAGTGTGGTTGATTGCAGACCAGAATGTTTGTGAATTGTTGTAGTGAGTTTTTTGTAGCTGGATATAACAACTTTTTTGTCATTACTTATTCGTTTTTTTGCTTTGTTTTTGAGCTCTAGGAAGAATTCTCGATTTTTACTTGTTTTGTTGGTATGCCAGTTTGCCCAAGCTATGTCTTATTATTTGAGTAGGGATCTTGTGTTCTTTGCAATCCAGTGAACACCTATAATGTTGAGTTGTTTCTGCTGGTTTAATTTTATGTTTGCTAACAAGGTTTCTGCATAGCAGAAAGTGGGAATATCTTTATGTATTTGTTGGAGAGTAAGATTGTGCCTGTAAAGTAGAGCAATGCCCCCACCTCTTTTAGCTATTCGATCACATCTAAGGATGTTGTAGCCAGAAGGGGCTATGGTGCTATCTTTGATGTGAGGTTTGAGCCAGATCTCAGTTAGGAGTACAATGTCAGGGTTATAGAAGGATATAGACACATGTAGCTCTTCAATTTTATTTATGATGCTGTGGATGTTTATACTGAGTATTAAGAGGACAGAGGGTTTTTGCTTGCAGGGGATATTAGGTCCATGTAAGTTTGTAGCGGTGGGTACAGTAGTGGAGGGGTCTGAGTTAGGGTGGATGTCGCCACTGAGTTCTAGTTAGTTACTAGCAGTGGTCAGTGTGTGTAGGTAACTGGTGATCATATTGTGCAAGAGTACACTGAGTAGTTTTTTATAATTAGTTTCTTTGCAGGTGAGCTTGGTGAGCTCAAAGGAGGTGTGGTTGAAAATGGCAGGTGAAATGTATATGCGATTATGGTGGTTAGTGTTTGAAAAGGATAGCATGGGGGAGTTTAGGTGACTGTGGTTAGTGATAGTGGAGTGGTAGTAAGTTAGATGGTAGCCTAGGCAGAGGAGGACTGCTAAGAAAATTAGTGGTGCTAGCATGGTGAGAGTTGAAGGGGATGGTGGTAGTATATGTGTAGTTAGGTTATCTGGTTTGGGAGTTATTAGAGCGAGAAAGAATAGTATGATGTGGCAGAGCATCACAGAGCAAATTAATGAGCAGGTGGTGAAAGGAAAGAGAGGAGGGAGTGGTTGGAGGATGATGCGATGGGTTGGTCAGAGGTGTTAGGGAAGTCAGGTGATTTGTGGTTATGAATACATTTGGGTATAGGTGGGATGAGTGGGATAAGGGGGCAGGGCGGGGAGTGAAGTGAGCCCAAGTGATAACGAGGGCAAATGAAGCAGGCTAAATCAACTCCACAAGGTAAGGAACTCAGCAAAGAACTGAAACAGTGAGCTAGAGTAGGCGAGGTACTGATTAAAGTGCGATTATATTTAACTGTGACTGGCAACACCACTGCAACTTTTATAGACAAAAGCTAACAGTAAATCAAAAGGAAAATTAGGGTCAGCTGTTAGTTAAGTTATGCTGTTAATTTTAAGTCAGTTGCAAAGAAAAAAGGGGGTCTATGGCAGTTTTTAGCATCCATGCACACTACTCACTCAGAACAACAAGTAAGATACTTTAATGAAAAAACCACCTACAGGTTTTAATAAGTAGTGCAGCTCTGTAGTGGAAGATAGTAGGGCAGGTTTTAGACTGCTGCAGCTTCAGATTGCAGAGTACAGTCCCGAGGGAGAGGCAAAGGCAGCAGAGTTATATTTTCAGTAAAAAATGCAGCAGGTATATCATATGGTAGACTGTTAATGAACTGATACAAAATCAGATGTTCCAGCAGTGACACCTGAGGTACACTTTGAGGTAATCTCTTCACCATTAGCTTAGCTCCTAAACATAGATATTTTGGTCAGCTATTGTTAAAATAGTAATTGATGGTCCACAGTTTCAAAGACTCATTTGATATCTAATAAAATGGTCTCACTGATTAAGACCGTTAAGCATATATTTGAAGATTTTATTGCACAGTAATGTTAACATAATATATTTGTAGCAAAATCCATGATTTGTGTCTGTTAGTAGATTATTCTGAATGCACTATAGTATCTGACTACAAATAATTTTTGACAGCTTTTGTGATAAGGTAGTAAATGGCAACTGGCCCATATTAATTGGCTGTAGCAAGGTAGTTATATTGGAAAGGGGAAGGATTAAAGCATGTGTGAAACTGGGCGGTATGAATTTGGTTATGAGTGTTACAATGCTGATGTACACTAAAGGTTAACTTAGACTGAGACTATAGGTAGTTGTACCAGTGGGACAGTGATTTAAGGGCTTTGATGATATCATAAATCCTACCACCTGAAACACAGCTGATTGTCACCCTGCTCTTGCTCTGTCTGGAGAGTGGTATGTCTGTGTTTGACAATTTAGGCACTTTTGCTTAGGACATTGTTAAGAAGTGTAGGATGCACTAATAGTGTTTGAGACCTAGGCATGCAGCACAGTTAACCCTCTTTTAAAGAGGAGGTAGAGGCGGCAGGTGTGTGTGTCGTTATTATTTAAATAGTGGATGCAGATCTACTGACTGCAGCATGAACATGTAGAAGGTGTTAGTCTGTTAGTATATCTCCTAGGAGGCTTGGAGGTGGATGTCTTCACAAACTCATGTGTGGACTTCAATTTTGAAATGAATAGCAGTGGGTGAGGTGAAGAGGTTCACTAACAACACTGATAGAGATGCTGGCTTTTTGTTTGAACAAATATTCACACTTCTCAAAAGTGAATTCTCTGTTAGGTAGCAGTAAGCTTTTGTCAGTGTACATAAGACAGTTGCTGCACTGCCACAAAATGTCTTATTGCTAGCAGGTCATTAAAAGAAGGATTAAGAGTGGGCTATGATTGCCTGATGGCATAGATTCAGGATGTAAAAGCAAAGGTCAAATAGAAGCTATACTTTAAAAAACTTGGAAAAATCAGAATGGTTGTACGGGATGCAGTCTTTCCTAAGGGGAAAGGGATGCACAATGAATGGCTTGTGGTGAAAATATATGCAGACAAACCCAGTACAAACTCAGGCAAGCTGCACAGTGAAATATCAGTTACTAAGCAAGACAATATAAAGTGTCAGATGACAGGAAATATACAGCAGTACACTTTAATGCAGGGTGTTGAAGAAGAATACAAGAATCATTTGTAATACTGTGCAATTCAAAACCATACTGTACAGCAGTAATACAGATAATAGGAGATACAATTCAGTATAACACAGGCCAGTATAACCCTGCATGACATAGTATGAAATACATCATATTGTCACAACAAGCAGGTTCTGGTGTCATAGCAAGCAGAAAGTATGCAATACAGTACAACATGACACAGAACAGAATGGCACTGTATGATGCAGTACACGTAAGCAGAAGATGATAAAAATGGATACATGTTGGTCCATTGACAGTAATTGTGGCAAACATAAAAACCTTGGTTAAATTCTCTGAACCTTCTTCCAACAAACTATGGAGAAAGTCTTTTTTTTTCTTGGCAGGGGCAAGCTCAATGTATCTACCATGTGTGGAACACTCCCAGCATCCCCCAAACTTATTTGCAACAACTCTAAGGTTGCACAATAGTCGGGACAGATAAAAACTCCATTATCTCTGAAAGTAGTTTCAGTGAACTTCGCTTTGACTTCTTACCTTTGCCAAAAGTGCTGTTGATGGAACAGCACATTAACTAATAATAATCAGGCTTGAATTCCACAAGTATCATAATGTAAGGCACTGTAGAGTAATGCGTAGAATACAGCACTCTATACCACATCATCACAGCAGATATATTCAAGTGTAACAGTTAAAGCAGGCTTAATTGGTAGATAAGCAACACTATTAATGCAGATTTAGTAGAGAAACACAACACAACATCAATTTGGCAAAGGTGTGCACAGCAAATGGTAGCACAAACCATATCAATATAAAGAAGTACAAAACAGCACATTATGTGAACAAAGTACACATTGCTAAAGAAACTGCTTGTTAATGCAGGCTCAGCTGCAGCAAATAATGGAGCAGTGTAATTTATAAAGATGGATTAGTTATATGAGATAAGCAATGTAGTAAGTTATTATCCAGCAGCTAAAACAACACAATAGTGAAGTTACCTTAAAAGTATATGAGACAAGTGCAGAAAAGATCATATCCCTCAAACAGAAGTAGACATTTTTGTCTATTGAATTATGGCATGGAGTAAATGTACCCACTGACTTAATGGTGTGGCAGTTGGCACAGAGGGTTAAGGCTTTGAAGTGTACTTCCTGAGGTACAGTGTTTGATTCCCTCACCCTCATTTGCCTACTCTGTGACCTTCAGCAAATCACTTAACCTGATATTGCTCCCAGTTTGCCTCTTGAATTACGAGGAGTAAAGGTGGCTATTCTGTAGCTTGGATATTAACTGTTCTTAGGGGCATGTTTCAGAGTGAGCTATAAAAACAGGAACATACATGCAGAATGTCAGACAGCTCAGCACAAATGAGCTCTAAGCTATGCAACCGGGAATAGGTACTCAGCCAACAGAAATGAAAAGTGCTAGCCAGCGTCTAGAAACTAAATGCCTGGGACAGTGCAGTTTGCACCTTCTTCTTCTAGGAGAAAAAAGAACAAGCTCCAAAAAGAAAACAAAGCACTAAAAACAAGCAGTAGCTATCCTGAATTCATTAATATTAGTTCAATATAACCAATCAACATTACTCTTGCTTTTTGCTGAAAGTTATTTCTCTTGTGTGGAAGGCTTGTTTCACAGTCTTCTCCAATAAAAAGCAGGAGTACGGTTTAGCACAAATGAGCCTTGAACAGTACAGTTTTCTCATCTTCCAACAGAGAACAAACAAACAGCAGTGTCAATATTAGCTAATAGTAGCTCGATGTAAGCACACAGCCAATATAAACACACAGTGCATCCAGGGTTAAGCAATGAAACACCTATGGCAATTCAGTTTTCACATTTTCATACTAGAGAAAGATCAGCAAAGAATACCAAATTGGAGGTAGTGGGGGAGGCACTTGATGCAAACAACAGTAGTTTCAGCATGGGCTGAAAAAGTCTCTTCCCTGGTGTAAAAGGCTTGTTTCAGAGTTGCTTTCTGAACAACCACACCATCAGTACTGATCAGGTTATGAATGGTAGTAGCACAAAGAAAAACTTAGCATCTGCAAATATGGATTGCAAAGAAAACTCACCGAATATTAAATACCACGACCAGACCAGAAAATGACCAAGCCCCAAGCCTTTGGTACCGGTTTTAAAGTCCAGTGTTGTGTCTGTCTGCATCACATCCTGACAGCAAAGAAAATGAATGTGTCCAAGAAGACCAAACAAATTGCTACCAGCAAGTGGTAGTCACATAGCTATTAAACATCATACCAATCTAAACTAAGCAACAAATATCTTGGTGAACCTAAACCACCACCAAAGATGTTTAAACTTTCTTATCGGTAAATATACAAGGAAAGAAGCCTATTAGGCCTACTCAGTTATGCCACAACCATTTTTGTGACTTATTTTAGTAACGTGTTTTTCATATCAGTACATCAGACATAAGCATATTAGTTTTATAATCTGAAGAAAACAAAACAACGCAATCAACTTACACCACTCTTGTAGAAAACAGCACTATTCTTTAGTCAGAATACAGAACTAACCATGTATATCAACTACCATATTTCTTTTCTCTCTCTTTCTCTGTCTCCATCTCTTTTTAACAAGTGGATAGCTGCATGGGTGGTGGCAGTGGTGTAGTGGTTAGTGTTGTTGTCTCACAGCAAGAGGTCCTCTGGTTTGATTCTCAGCTGGGGTGCCTTCTGTGGAGAGTCTGCATGCCCTACCTGCAGTCATGTGGGTTTCCTCTCACATTCCAAAAACATGCAGTAGGTGAATTGAGCACTCTAAATCACTCGTATGTGAGAGTGTGTGTGTGAATGAACTACCATAGTAGGGCTAGCCTCCCAGTGGTGTAAACCTTGGCTTGAGATGACCGTTACTGCTGAAATGACGCCCTGACCCCATATGGGAAAAGGAGTTGAGGATGGATGGATGAACCACATATCCTATGCATGTATAAAAGTATCCCTAAGTCTGTTTTATTATACTTTAGTCTCCTCACTTTGCTCCCTCCGAATTTACCTTATGCATCTATCAGCTAGGCTAGAATATTAACCTACACTTTCTTCTGGTAATAGGCAAAGTGAGCAGTATCAAAGTTGTCTAACTTTATCAGGTCCTGTCTGAAAGAGGCCTATCTACTTTGTGCCCTGGTTGTATTCCTCCAGCGATTCCCCTTCTGTTGGCTTGATCTGTGTTTGGCCAGTTCAGCCCCTGAAGAAGCTCAGCAAAGCGTGCACTTAAGGATAACTTCTTACTGAGATTATCCACACAGAATTAAACCTATTATGACACTCAGTGATTGTTTACATTGGACACACCAGAATCTGCAGTAGCAAGCACTGCCCAACAGACCTCTTATTTTTCAAGAAATTAATGTTTGTATGAATCAAGTTATTCTTAAGAAAATGAGATAAAAAGTCAGTGTAATGCACCCCCCCCCCCACCACCACCACCAAAAGGACTGCAAGGCACTTAAAACTATGTATAGCAGAGAGTGCAGTGCTTGGTAGCCCTCTTGATGGATGCGTGTGGCCATCTTTCACTGATATTAAGTCAGTAATGCCCAACATTAGAGTGTCAATTTGTTTTATATAATTTGACTTTCTTAAACATTTTAATGCTCAAAAAAAGTATAGAAATAGAAAAACAAAACATGCTAAACACTTAAATGACTGCCCTATCAAGGTAACACCCCCAACGTTTCAAAGTACAATGCTGTGTCCTAAAGTAAACGATCACCATTCTTTATTTGTGACTATTATGGTAATATTATGGCATTATTTATTTATTAATTATTCTTTTTATGTTTTGTTGACCAGAAAATCTAACTGGAAAACATCCATTTTCAGTGGAAGCCAACAGAAAATATAGACAACAGTAATACCAGAAAATCAAAACTGACCAAAAAGAAGAGTACAGCAATAAATCACTGAATATTGCTGTAGTGCAATATTAATAAACACATTTCCTGATCAATTTATCAGAGAGCTGAGTCGGTTAAAAGAAAAGAAGGAGAGGTACCAAATACTGAAAATATATCGCACATTGTTTTTTGTTTTTCTTTCCGCTTTTCCCGGTTAGGGGTCGCCACTGCGGAACTCCGGGGCGCTAATGATTGGCAGTAGATTTTTTACGGGTGCCGAGGTGCCAGCTCGACGGCCAACCTTCATCGAAGGCACGCCCATTCTACGCATGTCTTTCGAACGCCACTCGACCGCGGGGAGGACATGCAGACTCCGCACAGAAGGCGCTCCAGCCGAGAATCGAACGGGAGAACCTCTTGCTGTGAGGCAACAACACTACCACTACTCATTAAAATTCCAAATTACTTCAAGTATTGTTACAGAGAGGCAGAAATGTCAGTGTAAAAGGAAAAAGTACAAGACTATCTTAGTAGGTAGTAGAAAATGAGGAATTAGGGCTCTAACATTTGATAGGATTTGTCGTATAATGTTGAAATAAAATTGCTCAGGGCAGTCATTTTTGAATGTTAGGCATTGGGTCTACAGAAGTAATTAGATAAGCACGATCTGCGGTTCTCTATTTGCAACTGCAGTCAGCTGCATCAACATAACTGCTGCTTTTTTTACTACTAATTAGTTCTCATTTTCTGTACCCATCATTCAGCGTAAGTTATTCACCAAGTCTGAGGCTGTGTGATGTGCGTCTTCCTTACTTATCACTATCTATTCATAATATCCTTAGACAAAAATGTATTCTGCATCCTTTTTACTGTACTCTACTGAGCAACATCTTCCATACATTCAAGTCACTGAAATATTCTTAGTCATTTTCTATTAACTTCATGATTATTGATACTAATTATTTCAGTGGGGGGTGTGAGATAAAGCCCCTCAGAACCCTATTAGTCACTTTCTGTAGGCAGTAGCAGTCTTGAAATAACTGGTGGCTTGCACATTTATTCAGTTCAATTCAGTGAAGCAAGACAAATTAATATAATGTAATAAAAGTGTCTTACATCCTTATGTACCCTGATGGAATGCCTGACAGTTCTACATTTTGTTATTGTATCAAAGTTGTTTCCTGCAGTGCAAGATGATCATACAAACAACAGCCGGAAACAAATGTTTGCAATATTTCATTGTATTAATAGCAAAGCTACTGTCTGTGACTGAATTTAACCTTCTGCAACTAGAGCTGTTGGAACCTTGTAAGTATCACACCAGAAAGATTATTCTAGAATGCTCTCAGAAAATGCATCTCAAAGTACACCTGCTCTATAAGACAAAGAAGAAAGTGGAATGTGTGCCATTAAAACATCTCCAGATGAGCTGTGGTTGTGTGTACGACTTCCAGATAAGCTGAAACTTTTGGATGGAGCTAGATCTTTGCTTCGCACATAGCAGAAAGGAGAAAATCAATCACAAGCTTTTGTTTATATAAAAGTGCATGGATGAAATGGAGTACAAGATGTAAAATGTTCATATTTTATCAATATGACTTGCATAGAAAATATAGTAGGAGGTTACTGAAGATGGCCAGGGGATCCTATTTAGTGTATGACATAATCACATTTCTTGTCTAGGAAATTAAAGCATCATATTCCATTACTGCATCATACCTTTAATCAGGCAGCTACATTCCACGGTGGTGCAGCGGTAGCGTAGTTGCCTCACAGCAAGAGGTTCTCCCGTTCGATTCTTGGCTGGAGTGCGGGGAGTGCCTTCTGTGTGGAGTCTGCATGTCCTCCCTGCGGTTGGGTGGGCGTTCGAAAGACATGTGTAAATGGGCATGCCTTCGTTGAAGATTGAACATCGAGCTGGCACCTTGGCGTTCGTGAAAATCTACTGCCAATCATTAGCGGACCGGAGTTCCACTGTGGCGACCCCTAACCGGGAAAAGCCGAAAGACACAACAACCTTTAATCAGGCAGATCCCTCTTCAATATGCAGTTCAGCCTTATAGTTTCATTTCTCTCAAACATTTACTTATGTACATTATATATCAGTATACTCTGTTATCCTTTATTAGTAATATTTGCATTTTTATATAGTCACTGATTATTATTAAGTAAGTCTGTCATCTTCCGCCACAGCCTAGACTGCAAATGTAAATGTGTTTATATATATATATATATATATATATATATATATATATATATATATATATATATATATATATATATTAATAGATAGGTATAGATATATCTGCAGTAGTCAGTACTCAATAAATCACTATATTTCACTGAGTTAAGATAAAACTACAATAACCAGAGTAAACTTATGGATCAATAGAATGACATACAGATTTCACACAGACAGCAATTGAAATTCAGGACTGAATATCAGAGTTTGCATTTGGATAAAACTATATCAGCTAGGGAAAAATTAAAATAACCGTGGGTAGAACATATAAGCACTGAAATAGCATGCTTCAAATTTTGCTTCTCTGTTTCACCTGTTTAATCCAGAAGAGATATTTCTATGGAAGGTTGATATCTACACTCTGAGAGGAAGGTCATCCATATTGAATTTTCCTCATAAGACAGTTATGCTTAGAAGTAGCTCTCTCAGCTGGACCTGTTAAAACCAACAGCTTCTATGAATCTGTGGTAGAAACCTATTATTTCACTGGATAATACTCCTAGCATATGGTATAACAGACAGTTATATGTAGCTTGCCATTCTTGTTATGCTATGCAGTGAAGAACATATTCATCCACACTGTGGTGTGTAGTAGAGTATAGTATGGTATAGCACATAATATGAACACTTTTCTTATTTACAAGTTATAGCACAATCTTGAGATGTTTCTGACACTGCATTGCATATGTAAAGTTGCCTCGAAAGTGTGTCATGAAAAATAAAACAGTGAAAAGATAATTTCTTGTGGTGTGTATATGCATATAAAATTATACTATCTCCAAGTATTTTTCTCTTTTCTGGAATGCTTTTTCATCTCCTTCCTTTGTAAAGGGGGCAGAGGGGAAAGCATCCCCCCTCCGTTGTAAAAGATCTCTATGTAGTACAGCTTAGCCTATTAAAATGTAGGAAAAATAAAATAAAAGTCTGATGGAAGCATGCAAGTCATTAAGCTCTTAAGCCCATATTTTGTCATTTTTGGAAGGTAGTTACACGTTTCCGATGCACATGATAGGAACAGCATAAAGATGAAGGAAAGGTCTATCAGGCTGCGGATGTCAGGTTTAACTTTAAATCCAATGTGAAACAATGTCAGAATCAGAACTGTAGAAGGAAAGGTGAAAACATCACTCGCTGAATATGCACTTATGTCTTAGAAGTAGCTGCAGTGGTAACCTGGGAAAACTGGCTTGCAAGGTTCTTTCATGATGAAAAGTAATTTTGATAGAATCAGTTTAGTAACTGGCATGTGTGAGCAAAAATACACTATTTTATTTCATTTGCAGTACTATAACATTCCGACAAACATTGCTATTAATTTACTTACTTTTGTTTTAACAATATAAATTCTCCTCATTCATTACCACAAATTGAAATCATGTTCTTGTAGCCACTTCCTGTTACAGACAAGATTGAGTCATAAAAATTGCTTCAGAAGAATGAATGAGGTATAAATGGAAATGCCAGGAAATGGTCCAGACAGAAGATCGAATAAAGCAAATGGCATTGTAAGGGATTGTCATGTAAAGGGGGGGTTGTAGTGAGTGAGAGAGCATAAGTAAAAGAATGCAAGGTCAGTCGTAGAATTTGGGAAGAAAGAAGGAGAGGCTAAGAAGGAAGGGGCTAAATAAATGGAGAATATGGTGGCTAAGGGTAAAGACTTTGGAGGAGAAACTCATGATAAAAAAGAAATCATGTAATTATAGGAAAAGCAGATAATCACAACCTGAGAGGTGGAACAAGAATAAACACATTGTTACTAGTGGTAGGGTAAATGTGAACACATGCAACTCAGTAGTGAGAATTCCATATAGGTCATTTTTGCTGGGCAGCTATTATGCTTGTCTGGGACAAATGAGAAAATGGCAGACTGGGGCAAGAAAAGAGGAATACCCATGGTAGGTTGTTTCATTACCAAGGGCATCAGATGAGGCAAGAACAGAGACAAGATGTCTTGTGGCTGTCAAAAACTTCTTAAGACTAGCCCTTTAAATGACAGATATCATAATCACCTTTTATTTTCCATTTTCCACATCAGCTGTTGCCACCTGTCTTGATTGCCAGTCCCTTACATTTTTGATAGTCACAGACAGCTGTCATAGGTGTTCTCTCACACAATTCTTTCATTTCTTGGCTGGAAATCCTCATCTCATTTTGCCTTCTTCCACTGTCTTCCAAATCTGATTTATCAACCCATCTGATTTCCTAGAGAAGTGACTGAATCACAGTGGCATGCACTATTTTGCCTTCTCTGCATCTGGGGCTACTTCGGCTTCAGCTTTGATGCCTTCATTTCTTCATGTATCTGTGATTGTGCATCCCACTACCCATCTGACACACTTCACGTCTATCACCTGAAGCTTGCTTTACTGACTGACCTTCACTGCTCAGGTTTCTGTGCCATAAAGAAGCACCGGCTGCAGAATTGTTTGGCACATATTGTGGTTGAGTTTCATTGCCATTCTTCTGTTGTACAATATCCCTCACACTTTGTGCCATCTGGATGCAGCACCCCAGATTCTTTGTCTGACCTCCTAATTAATTCAGAGTTCCCATCTCCTTTGTCACCCCCTCCTGTTTCACTGCTTTTCCCTTCTGTCTCAATTTTCTGTTTAGCTGAGCTCCTCATTTGCTGCCTTGACCACTGTCTTATCTATACCCACCTTCAACCCAACATGCTTTCACTTTGAAATTCCAGTCCCATAATTTCCTGAAGCTTCTGTTTAGAGACTGTTTGTAGGGCCACATTGTTAGCATACAGCAACTTTGATGATCTGTCCCTTCTGACCTGTTTGCTAACATAATCCATTGGTAGTATAAGCAGAGGTGGGCCCAGAGCTTAACCCTACTATACACCGGGTCTATGTTAAATGTTCGAGCATCCAAAATGTTGAACATTACATGGTCGAGACCAAATGTTCTACATTTGGATGTTCGAACATAAAAAAAAAAAAAAAAAAAAAAAAAAAACACAGAAGCAAACACTTTAACAGTGTAGGCACCCCCCACACCCCCCTACTTAAACATACCAACTCCGAGACCACACTTCAGTGCAGAAAAGGGAAATTCTCCCTATCTGCACTGTACAGTGCCATTGAAAGTCTATCTTTGACCACTCAAAATTTTGAACGTTTTGTCTCGACCATGTAACGTTCGAAGATTTGACAGGTACCCTGTACACCAGCTATCACTGGGAAACCCTCTGTGAATCTGAACACTGCGCATACTTGTCTTATTAGGTCATGATACACAGTGTGCACTAATTCTGTCAAGATGTCAAGAGCATATAACCATTACAGGACTGCCCAAATCAGCTTTTTTGGGACCTGGTTATTTCTCCATATCTAGGAATGCCCGTTTGGATTCTGTATTAATTTCTAGCTTCTATCAGTGATCTCACTGACATTATCAAGTCTAGTGCAATACATCTGTTTAAAAAATTCACTGTACTTCTTCTTCACAGCTGAGACATCAGTCCTGGGTCATTTTATCTGAACATAGGCTGTTTGGCGCCCAATGGAATGAAGCTCTTTGGAAACCATGTTTTTCATTTTGTATTTGCTTTGATGTGGCAGCAGAGAGTTCAGTGACCTTTGACCATTCTTTTGACATTTGCTATCTGTTCCATTAGACCACTGATCTTCATTTTTGATGACCTGTCTCAAGATTGTGGCTGTCCAAATGGTAAGTATATCTTTCTCTTGTTTCCCTAGGCTGCATTATGTTTCTGTTAGCCTTTTGTCTGTTTTTCAGATCAAGCATTTATTGCAGCAATGTTATTGGTGGCTCTAGTCATGTCTATGTCTGCTTTGATTCTTTTGGCTTCACAGCTTTGCGATACTTTATGGGACATTGACTTGGATCATCCTGTTTTCAGTTTGTGCTTGACTGCCTTTACTTCCCTGACTTATTTTTGTGGATAAGACTGAATTGGACATCAGTGTTTCAATATATATTCTAGACTTCCCTTCAGCTGGGTTTTGGTTTTCCCTATTTGTTGTTCATTTGAAAACTGTCAGTTGGCAGTTTGAATGTTGATAGCTTTCATCATCTCTGTTCTTTCTCTATGATTGCTATTGGCAGATGAGTGGCACTGTTTGCTTTAAACCAAATAAATGCCATCTTACATATTTTATCTCTGTCTGCTATTCATCATTAATATTTTGTCAGAAGAGATGTTTTTACATTTGATTTTGACAGATATTTTTATATTATTAAAGAGGGCAAATCTGGACAGAACTACAAAATTACATATTACACTAAATCATTTAGATATTTTATGTTTTTCCTTATTATTCAATGTTATACTTATTGTCACATATACAGTGAATTTTGCTTTTTGATCCACTGCTTGGTCATGTGTACTTGACTACTTGCTTATGCTGGGCTGCTGAGTTAAGCATGGCAGAACATTGTTAAAAGTATCCTGATATTAAAATATTACATTTTACTTTATTTTATATTTGGTCACTGAATCCAATTATGTTTGGTTTGTTTGCTTGATATGCAATATTATGCATTTCTAGTTTTACACGACCATGCATTTGTGTACCACTGATTTTTGTATGTATATTAACTTTGCTCTCTGTATCAATCCTTGTTTGTCTACAGACAGAAAGTTCTGGTTTCAGATTTTGCCTTGTGGCCTGGATCATGCCTGAAAAGGGTCTTCAGACCAGTGAAATTACCCACTTAAGAAATATATAAATAAATAAAATTGCACCCATGTTCTACTACCGTAATCACTGACATTTTATTTTACAGCTGTTTATTCTTAAATGAACACATTTTGCAGTGTGTCACCTGTGATTTTCTGAACTCATTCTAATTCAATATCTCTAATATTTTGGATTGTCACATGTTTTTCTCTAGTAATACTTTAGTTTACTCTGTTTTTGTTATTCTGTACTGCTACTCCAATGTGATTCTTCATCTTTTACATTTATTTAAGTATTTACATTTTATTTCTTATCTGTTACTCATGTTATTTAATGTTTGTCATTTAATGTTATTTCATGTGCTCTCACATTATTTGCTACTTGTATTATTTATGTATTACTGTTTGATTGTATTGTTTTGCATTTAGCAGTAAGCAAGTTATTAAATCTGAAGTTGAAATTGAAGTGACCCGAGAAAGAAGCAACAGCCAGGCATTTGAAACATCATTTAGTGCAGGTCCCGAAATATTTTTGAATGCTGCTTTTGTTACTCCCCCTCTTGAACTTAAAGCATAGTGCAGTACCTGCAGCCATGACTATAGTGCCGCTACATGCTTATGTATAAGTAGAGTCCCAGTTCAGGGTGATGTGAATTCTTTGGTGGGATTATACTAAATTTAAATTTATACTTCTTACCTTTACTCAGATGACACTCTTGTCCTGGGACTCCACCAGTACCCTCTTACTTAAATTACTTCTACTCTTCTCATCTAGCATCTTTAGAGACAGGATTGATAGGTGAACCTGGGTCACCTGAAGCATAGCCAAACCCACGATGTCTGCCACAAACTTAGGATGGTATTCACAGTAATTAAGAAGAGGTGCAACAGTAATCTGCACTGATTGAGCATGAGAGTAGCCTTGGCATTATTCATAGAGGCCATTTGCACTCACTCACAATAGCTTTGAATAAACGTATGCAAACAAAGGAATAATGAAATTCAAATGAGAAATCTTGTAGTACTTATTATGGTAATAAGACTTCTTCCCACCCACTTGCAATTCATAGTCAATTTTTTAAATGTTTCCACATAATCAATAAAGGAGTTATAAATGGCAATGTGATATATTTTCTATTTATTTTGCTGTTCTTGAACTTGTTTGCTGTTGCTGCCATTCTAGCTGTTCTCCATGTGAACTGTAGGAGCCCAGAAGTGCTCGCCAGCCAAGAATAACCCAGTATAACTTTGATAATCAAGAAATTGTTGATAGATGTAAGGTGAACAGGGACATTTTAAGAACTTTAGTGAGTATATATGGCTCACAGATTGGAACTTATATACTCTTGGCACACATGGATCAATGCATCTATTTCCTGGTGTTACCTCAGGACCATGCCTAAACTGTGCATGCCTTTTATGGGATGACACATTCCTCTGAGGTGCTTGGTGCAATAAAAGGCACTTGTGTTGCCATTCGGGCCCAATCAAGCCATGGGGTGAGCAGTCTTGAAACACGAATGGCTACCATTCCATTAACTGCCAGGAAGTGTGTGATGCATCTGAGTGCATCACCAATGTATTGGTCCACCATCCTGGCAGTGCCCATGATTCCCATATCTGGCACACAAGCTCAGTCTGCCACCTCTTCCTGCATGACAGGATGTCCCATGGTCACCTTGCTGGAAAGTGGAAATCTTAATTTCAGTCACCTAATTAATTATTCTTTGTAAACTGTATTGCTTATCACGAAAACACCCTTTCTTTGTTGTGCCCCCCCTTTTTTCCTTTCTTTTTTTCTTCATGTGCTTTTCTAGGTGATGCAGACTATCCACCTGAACTGTGCTCCTGATGCCTGTGAGGAACCTAATGGAACCTGCTGAACAGAAGTATAACACTGCCCTGTCCCAGACACTTAATCTGATCAAGTGAATGTTTGGTCATCTGAAAGCCTGTTTCCTTTACCTGGATGAGTCTGGGTGTATCCATCAGTACGACTCTGCTACTGTATGTATGATGTTTGCCGAGTGTTGCATTCTGTACAACATGGACATGCACCAGTCTGGTGGTGAACTCTCCCATGATGTCACTGCAAAACTCAGTATAGGTCCTACCTTGATTTTTGAATGCGTCGTTGGCCAGCTGGCTTCGGTAGGTAAGGACTCCATGCAGCAGGTTTGTGCATTGTGTATGGATGTGCAGATAAAGAGGCAGCATCTAGTCTACAGCTATGAACCATGACATTCAGGTTAGTGTTTCCTTACTATAAAAAAAACACAAATAGCACTGCATGAATGATTTATACTCTATGTGTGGGCTATGCAGTGTGGAACATGGCCTTCTGTAACTGTTCATCAGACAGTCTCTCGTATCTTTAAATATATTTTATTCGTATTTATTATAGTAGAGTTACTTGTAAACTTTATTTGTTTTCTGCTAATAAGAATTATGCCTGACTGTTCACTGAGATTTGTGCAGTGAGTGGCTTGCATCATATAAGGAATAAGTACATTTTATACAGTATTGCTTCATATGTGTTTTGTTTAGGGACTCCAGTTAAGTATATATATATATATATATATATATATATATATATATATATATATATATATATGGTTTATATCGGAACATCAAAGGCTGATAAGTCCGAAGCTCACAACTTCGAACTTCAAACCCCGAAAGCTGACAATATCAAACCACAGAACGGAGATCACCTTGGAGTGCAGGAATGGAAGATTTCCCTTTACTGCACTATAGTGTGATCTCTGAGTTGGTATATTTAAGTAGCAGGGGTGTAGGGCTTGTCCCCCTGCCCAGAGTGTTTTTTTTTTTTTTTGGGGGTAGTTAGTATTTTTTTTGTACATTTGATGTCAGCTTTCAAGGTTTGCAGGTTGAAATTTTGAGCTTCGGATTTGAAAGCTTTTGATCATCTGATATAGACCCATATACATGCATACATATACTACTTCTGCTGTATGGGTCATTAATTTAAAATTGGCATTGCAGCACTTGACTGTCCTCATCCTCATGTACCACTGACACCTATTTTGAGAGTGGTAAGTCCTGACCAGTGTATGCAT
This sequence comes from Protopterus annectens, assembly GCF_019279795.1. NCBI lineage: Eukaryota > Metazoa > Chordata > Ceratodontiformes > Protopteridae > Protopterus > Protopterus annectens. The sequence continues at coordinate 1,529,454,910 of NC_056733.1, forward strand.
GGAGGTGGATATGGCTGCTGCATGTGCCATTAGAATGCACTTGAGTGTGACCATGGCAGTATACCTACCCTACACCACTTCCATGTAGTGTTGGAAATCCTCCCTTACACCTGCAATACTCTGACCAACTCTACTCTCTGTGGCAGTGGACTGAGCCTGAACAATGACATGGCACATTTGCTGATGTACAGCCAACATTTTTCTTGTTTCTGGAGTTAGCTGTGACATGTTCCTGCAGCTGGCCTAGCTATGCCCAGGTGCTATAGTGGACACTACTACCTCGGAGATCATGCTGTCCTCCAGAAGGTATTCCTGTGGTTGAGGAGACACTGGTGTTAAGGTGCATGGCTTTTCTCCCTGCACAGCCTGCAATGTAATGTCCCCATCTAGCTATGTGATCTAGGTGTCACTTCTTTTGGAGTTATGTACCTACTGTGTTGTCTGTGATCCTGCCATTAAACTTGACAACTGTGTGCCACTGTCCTCAAGCTGTATCATAAATATAATTATGTTATCAAATTGGAATAGCTCATTTCTGCTGCTGACCCCATAAAGAATTAATCAATTGCATTATTAGTGAGACAATGGAATCAACTACTGAATGCTCTGTAATGAGGTGTGGAGGACATTTACCATATGCATTCAGCTCATTTTCATGATTGGCAGAAATGGAGCAATTGCCTGTTGAAAGTAAATGTTATGTGTTACATGTAATTAGTTAAATTCTGCAGTCATCTTCATAATATGGATATGTCATGGTGGATGAACTAATGTTTCTGAATGACTGTGGATGCTGTTGAGGTGGGTAATTGCCACTGTCAACATCTACTCTGATTATGCCTGTGCCATCATTAGTGTCATAGTCATCTCCTTTTATGGAGAGGAGGTATTCCTCATCGGGTGCTAAAGGGATAAGTAAAGGAGGTCCCCAAAACGTGCTCTTATGGGCAACTGCATTTTGCTTTGCCTTTGCTGTGGCACTTTCTGCCATATTGTGGACCCTTTTTGTGCAATGTGTCAATGAATGATTTCTCCTCAAATAGCATTTGTATCCATAACCACTTGGTTTCACACCTTTGCTATCTGATCTAGTTTAGGTCTATGTTTTCCAAAAAGGTACTTGCCATATGTCCATGTGGCTCCCATGAGAACACAGTTCTCCTCAGGACAGAAATTGTCTTTTCTCTGTCTTGATCCCTGCTGCTTGCTGCATGATACATTAACATAAAGCAACATACAGGAGTAACACTAGTGATGCTTAATTATAAAAAAATGTAACCCAGTCAGCATCCCTGCAGCAAAGGATGTGAAAGCATGTCTGCATTCCTTATACCTAAATCCCTTTTCACACCATGCCTCTAGTGCCATAACTAACTAATTAGTGAACTAAATACATTCTATGTTCCAAGAAAAATTATGCAATCAATAAGAAAAGGGCTGAGTCCAGCAATAATAGTTATTTTACTGAGTTATCCTGACAGCACACTACATTCACAAAGTTCTTGGGGATGGGAAATATGCCCTTTCCCTGACAGTATGTACATATTCATACATATATATACATACCTACACATTCATGTTTGTAAATATATGAATGTATGTTTACAAATATGTTTACGTGTATTTATATTTGCATACATATTCATAATCTCTGCATTGACACATACTCTTCTACTTGCAGACAGCTGCACTTATGGGACATACCTTTAGAGTATTATTGTATCATTTATTTTTAAATCTGTAAGAGGAAAAAGTTGAATGTTGAAATACTTACAGTCCAATTCTTACCTTCTTCTCTAACTAGGTAAACCCACTCAGTCACTTGGGCCAGCACTGGTTCCCAGAACAGGAGATCCTCTCAGGGATGACACATAGTCACCCAACTGTTGCCAGATGTCCATCATCTTCCACTCAATGTCGGCCACATTTTCAATTTTATGCTAGTATGATTCCTGTCAGAGGTAGACCAAGATATTAGTGTCCTTATAAGCCCATTTTGGAGCTTGACCTTGTGCTGTTATAATTATACATAATTAGCGAGCCATATTAATTTATTGGTACATGCACTCATAACTAAAAACTGTTCACAAATGCAACTAATTAGCATGTATTCATTCAAACCAGGACTTCTATCAGAGTCTTATCTTAACTGCTAATATAATTCCATTATTAATGATTCCTTCTTCCAATCACCCCCATATTCTTTTTGTTTTACTTCTTCTAGTATAAAAATACAAACTCATTAAAATTTGAGCATTGTTTAGCAAGTTTGGCTAAGGCATTCATTGAGTCTTGAATATGTATAGAATCTATGTGCTGGTAAATTCATTTTTTGAATGGCTTTAGTAGTTTTCACCACATAAAATTCAGGGCATGAGAGGCAGGTTGCAATATACACTCCCTTTAAATTATTACAGTTAAACCAACACTGACCATAAATTACTTTATCTCCTACCATGACAGAATTACCTACATTAATAAATGCACATTGTTTACATGTACCACTCTTATACATGCTTTTGTTAATGGTGCTTTCCCTATCAAACCTCATATTTTCCAAACATGTTTTTATATTCATACTATTTCTGTATGTAAAATGAGGCACCTTCCCAATTTTGTCCATCAAACCATCTTCTCCTTGAAAAATATTCCAGTGCTGTCTAATAATTACTTGTATATCCCCATTGTCACTGGAATAAGGTATACAAAATGAATTACTATAATTCACAGACCCTCTATTTTTATTTGTTGTAAGTACCTTTAATCAAAATTGTCATGAAGGAATCATATCTGTTCTTATTAACTTCATCTATAATGTTATCAATAAGCACAGAAGGATAGTTCCTATGCAGAAACATCTGTATCAAAGCACCCACTTCCTGCATGAAAATGTTATCATCAGATGTACAACATGAATGTCTCACAAAGTGTCCCTTAACAATATTATGTTTCACTTTAAAAGCACGGCCACTTATAAAATATAGAAAACAATTACAAAATGAAGGTCATCTATATAATTTAGATGTAAAACATTGTCTGATATGATCTTTGTAAATGTAAACATCCAAAAACTGATTCCTGAACTTGAATAACCACGATGAAGGACAAAAATGTGGTAACATCACTGAAATATTTAAAAACTGATCTAACACCTTAGCACCCACAAATCTAGCATAAAGGTGAATAAACCGAAAGAAAGGCTAATTAAAAACATATAGTTACACTGGCATAGAACTAAATTGATGAACTTTGGTGCAATAGCTACTCTCATTACCACCCCAGAATTTTACCTAAAACTTGACTTCAAACAAAAATAATTATTAGATAAAATAATTTCCATTAAGTAAGAAATTGCATTAATATCATTCCCAGTCATATTACTGGAATCAACCAATAAATCCCTAAACAAATCCATTCCCAGCTTCTGCAGTATCACTGTAAATAAATTATTCATATCAGCTGTCACAAATATCAAATCCTCATATGTAACAGTGTCTCCTAATAAATCCAACAAGTACCAGGAATCCTGAAATACCTGTGGAAGAGTCTTCATCTTCTATCGACAGCTATAGCCAAGGGCTCCATTTTACTGCCTCTAGCTGAAACAACAGGCTGTAACAGAGGATCATGTTCATTTTTATGAATTTTAGGAATTCTGAAAATATATGGAATTTTTGATTTCTTAACCTCTAAAAATTCATTATAAAATGATTGACTGATTTGTGAGAAATTCATATAGGAATATATTCATTTTTATGCCAAAACCATTTCATTTCTTGAGGAAATTTCATAATAATCTTCCTCATATGATAAATTTGATATTTTTCCAGTGTAAATAACAGAGCCCATAATCACTGCCCCTTCCCTTTGTCTGGTTTCATGGTGTGCATATTTTTGTTCATAGAGACTTCGTGTAAAATCTTACTCTCTTCTTTAATCATGTTGTAGAACTGTTTCTAATTTTTTTCATATTCAACTAGTTACATATATCACTTTGAATGGTTCATTCAAATATGCTAAAAACAGCATGAAGTTGTGGGTTAAATAGACTCTGTGAGCTTATACCCCTATCTCCAGCACCATCCAGGGTAGTCAAATACAACTTTCTTAAATACAGTTTCAGTTCTAATAATGCTTGGCTAACATTAGCCCTTTTTGCTGGTAAAAAATAAATGAAATCTTTGTTGAAAAGTTCAGTGTGTATTTTATATATTACAGTTACTAATTATAATTTTACAAGTCTGCATAACATCTTTGTTTAGTTTAACTTCATACATTACCAGCCTATTTTCTGCCATTGCCCTCTCTCATGTCCATTGTTGTGTCCCTGTCATTCTGTAGGTAATTCCTGTTCCTTGCTAGATGCTCAGACCTCCTCACCTATGGTTCTTTTAAAAAACAATCTTGTTGTGATTCCCCTTTATCAAATTCATCCAAGGTGTTCAAGGATGATCTAGAGTTGTGAACCACCAATATACTGCCTGCATCATTTTCAGAACTTTACAACCATGACTTGAGTTGGCCCACCAAAAGCTTACCCTTGGAAACAGGATAAGTCAAGCCAGAACTGTGTTGGCCTCTATCTCTCTCTAATGTTCTAACATTGTGATTCATAAAATGACCCATATGCTGTACCATCTTAGTGAGCATGTCATTATACTCAGCACTATCTCTATGGAAAACTAAGTCATGAATGATTTTCTTATTCTTTTCAATCAACTCTATTCTCAAAGCATTATTTTTTTTAATTGTGTGTAATTAATATTTCCAGAAACTCATGTCCCATCTAGTAAAAAGAAAGAAATTACTGTCTGATATAAAGAAGTACCACCTACCACACCATTAGGAAACCTGAATATTTTAGCTCTAGAGGTACCATATTTTGAGTTATACTTTCCTTAAAGAAAGCATTGTCCATTTGTAATGATTTAAAGCACAAACTTTTATTCCTGAAAGCTGTCAGCTGCTGAGTTAAGCCCCCATAACATGTGCAGAGGTGTGTTTAGAAAAAAACAGGTGTAACCTGTAACAATTATTCCAATATAGAAGCTACATCAAAATAGAATCTGCATCAAAGGTAGTTACTGGTCTTGGTGAGTATCTAGGACTGAACTGTATTCCAGTCCTCTCACCTTCCATCTGGACCACCTCCGCATAAGCCCAAGTATTGCTCAGAATCTCAGTCTCACAAGTAGTTGCATGTGGAAATACCCAACCTGCTGTACAATCTCCAGGAGTGACATATTGTGAAAGCTGCAGTCATCAATGAATTAGTATTAGTGTGGACATTGTCACAGTTAACTTCCATAATACATGTAAAAATCAAGCTTACTAAAGGATGGATGTCAGTTACTACCAGCACTGCCAGCTAACAAAAATAATCAACATACAAACATCTGAATGCAAAACCATGCCAAAAAAAATAAATAAATAAATCAATTAATTAAATATTAATAAAACATGATCATAACTCTGAAACGGACCAGGTACACAATTTGTGAGCAATTTGTAGCTGTGAAAGTATATACTTTGTAATTAAATTTGTCCATTACTTATGTGTTTTTATAGATGTATTTAAGGAGATGGGTATTATGTAAATCTATTCAGTCCTGATGAAGTCTTGATCACTGGAAGATGGAGGCAAGAGCAAGGCGGACACTCATTCAGACAGAACTTTGAGCTTTCCCGTTCCTACTTACAGGGACATGAACCCGATCAAAAGCATCATCCACAGGAATTGTGACATTGTCTCCTCTAATAAAGATATTCTTTCTTCCCTAGGTGAGCAACTGACTTTTGCATATAAAAGATCTAAGACCTTAAAGCAGTCCTTTAAAAAAATTACATTCTTTCATCACTGAAACTTTACATGACTCTACCGATCTGCCTGGAATGTTTACTTGTAATAACTGCATTATTTGCAAATACATTTCTATGGAGAATAGCTATGTGTTTAAACACTGCAATTATAAAGTATCATTTAAATTTCACTATAACTGCCACAGCAGAAATGTTGTGTATGCAGGGATTTGCTCCACCTGCGAAGCATTTTATATAGGGAATGTTGTCTGACAGAGTGAAGGAACATCTGGGAGCAGTCAGGCATAGAGATGCGAGCAATGCTTTGGGTAAACATAAATGCACAATGAGCTGGGCTACCTAAGTCCCTCCTATTGCTTTTTTTCTATTGGGTTAAATATTACTGATACCTATTTATTTAAATGAAATGGCTCCCATAGGTTATTTACTACTTGTATTACTTTTTATTGTTTCTACTGCTTAATATACCTGGTTGCATGTTTTTTTTTTTTTTTACAGTTTCTGAAGAAGTTCTTATACAATAAAGAATGAAGGCACTAAAACACATACTTGTCTCCAGCCACGGGAGTAATTCAATAAACCCTACACAGAGCAATTCTCTATGTAAGGAATAGTGTTGCAGCTCGAACACGGAATATGGCTGATCAAGGAAACAGGGCTGGGGGTGTGTATGAGTGTGCAAACACCATGCAAACATGGAAGTGTCCACAGAATGCAAATCACCTCATCTGCTGGTGAAAACCATGCAAATGAGGTGATTTTGTGATCCAGGAAGCAGAAAGGCATCTGTGTAGGTGCTGTGTCTGCAGGAAAAAATGTATGCAGTTACTAATCATGTACTGGACTACGAAATTAAAACAGGGTCTGTAACAGCCCCAAAAAAATGCTTGTATATATGACAGTAGCCATGCAAATGGCCAACTCTATGGGCATTGAGACTAAAAAGTAATGCAACATATCAAAAATTAAATTTTTTAATACATATGCCATATTTAAGCGACATGCAGTGATGTGCAAACATGCTATTTTTGCAAAAAAATAAAAAAAAATTCAGTAAAATATGAAATTTAAGGTAAGAAAAGTAATTACATTATAGTGCCCAGCATAGGGACTCATACAATGACAGGTTATAGTGGTGGCTAAGGAGATAGGGCTTGGTGTAGTGCTGTATGCAGGACTTGGTGTAGTGCTGTATACCCTGGATACAGAACTACACCAAGCCCTATCTCCTTAGCTACCACTATAACCTGTCATTGTAGGGCTGTATTCAGGGTATACGCAATTAGGTGCATGTAAATGATCCAGGTTTATTGAATAGCAAAAAGGGCCACTCTGTTCTGTAGGTACTAACCGTGGTAGGGCTAGAACTGTGTTGGTGTAGGCAGAACAGATAGCTAACATCAAAAGGGTTGTGTCACACGTTCGTTAAGCTGATTGGAGCTTAACAGCACCTGTTTGCATTCAGCTAAGCACAGCTAAGCAGGGGTGTGTGTCTGAGGCAGATAAGCTGTGCTTAGCCCTGCAGCATGTGTAAGCTAAGCATGCCTGCTTTAATGAAGAAATTAAAAAAAAAAAAAAAAGGGAAATAACCTGGGAAAGCCAATCAAGCATAAATGACTTAAAAGCCCTGTTACACTGACACTGGCCCATTCAAACCCTTCAATAATATAACTGGCAGGTGGAATGTATCATAGTCAGCCAATCAAACAGGCTGCATCTGCAGCATACCAGTATAAAGTACGCATATACCCTTTAGTCTGATTTTTCCCACATTCTCTGCACCATTGGAGTACACACTTGGAATTTTTAACAGACAAAATGATTGGGGCTGCTGATGCTTTGCTACATCTGTATGTGCTACAGGCTGAGGTCAGTGATGATGATGCTGCTGACAATAGGCCCAGACTGTGGAGGAGAAGAGTGTTCAGGCCCAGGATACCCTTTCAGGGGTTACATGAGATGGAGATAGTAGAGCACTACAGGGTGGACAGGGACATACTACAGGAACTCACCACGCTCTGCCGCCCTCACCTCAGACCCTGAGCCAACAAAGGGGAACGCATCCCAGTGGAAACAAAGGTATGTGTAGCCTTAAATATACTAGCTACAGGCACCTTTCAAAGACCTACTGGGGACATCATAGGGGTCTCACATGCATCCACATCCAGGTTACTCCTCCAGTTCCTAGGTGTCATGCTAGCACATGCCATTGAGTACATTTTTTTCTCCAACACCCCTGCGGAGAGGGCAAGCAATACAAGTCTCTTCCACTGTGTAGGACACTACCTAGAGGTACTGGGTGCCATAGACTGCACTCATGTGCACATCAAAGCACCACCCGGTGAGGAGGGTAGAGTCTACATCAACCGCAAGGGGTATCAATCCATTACCTGCCAGGTTGTGTGCAATGCCTAGGGCATTATCATCATTGTGTGCACTGGCAACCCTGGCAGTTATCATGACTCACACATCTGGCATGCATCACAGCTGTACCAGGCATTTACCAGGGAGGACATCCTGTACAGCCATTTACTGGGGGATGCTGTTTATGCACTGGAACTGTGGATGATGACAGCCATCAGAAAAGCACACACCCACTGAAGAATGCCATAATGAGGTACATGCACAAACTAGGAACATCGTAGAGCATGTGTTTGGGCTGCTGATGTCATGGTTTCACTGCCTTGACATATCTAGTGGACCCCTGCAGTACTCTCCAGACCCATGTGCACACATGTTCATAGTATCTGCCATGCTACACAATATCATCCTGCAGAAACAGCTACAGAAGGAACATGACAAGTAAGGGACACACAACCCCCCCCCCACCATTACCAAGGTCCCCACAGGCACAGGGGGACTCGGAGGGGGAACCCCCTGAGCCTGTCCCTGTAGGCAGATGTAGGCATGCCCAGTACACCCTGGCCTTGGCAAAGAGGCAACACATAGCACATACACTGACAACCTAGGGACCGAGGGACTGACACCTCACTCCGACTCAGATACACACAGTAAAAAGGATAGCAGCCACATCACAATACCTGTACCTTACCATGTATAGGCTGTGTACTGCATGTATCCAACAGAGTCAGCCCCAAAGCACTGTCCTCTCAACTGCTGCATTCACAAGGTAAGTCACTCTTCTTAATAACAAATGAATGAGGTTGTAGACTGTGCTGGCATATTTATGGTATTGCTGCATGTATGCAAGGGAATGGAGTGGGCTAACAGGATAGCAGCAGGCAATGGACAGCTATGTGGGACAACAGAAGCTTTCTGCCAAATACTGACTGCCCCAGAATATGCAGTAGGCCTCAAGCCAACAAAATCCACTGCACTATGTAAGGGACATACAAACAGCTGGGTCATAGGACAGATGCATGGATGTCAATGTTGGAGTCCCATACATACCTCTCAACCTCTTATAGCACAAAATCTGTACAAAGCCATAAAGAAATGTGGGGCAAAGGCAAAAACCAGGGGCAATTGTTAAATATTATTCTTATAAACATAGAAAGTTGATAGAAAAACAGGTTTTGCAGTAGCATGAATTCTCTGAAGGATAAGAAGTTTGAAATTCAAATGTCTGTCATTACTTTCTAACTTCAGTCTTTAATGATTTGCCAGTAATTTTCCAGACTACCACAATTTTATGAAAAATGGACCCAAAATGTGAGGCAAACATCTGGACATTTGGCAAAAATCTGTACATTTGAGATGTATGGTCCCCTACTCCCGACACACCTATGTTCCCATAGAACTGCTGTAACAGTTATGTTTGTAAGGTAATGGCAGCAGACCACACATTCCCAGGGCTGTCACAATCAACTTGATAACGTGTTCCATTTCCACAATATGCAGTGGTCAGTGTGCTATGTATGTGTGTTGTTAATGGTGTCAGGAAGTAGGCAGCACTGACTGATGGCTGCTGTGGCTCACAGGGCAAAGTACATTGCCGTGGGTGATCAGGTCCATGGTTCAAGACTGGCTGTGCCTACTGTCTTGCATGTCAGCTACACCTATGATAGGAGTTCTATAGGCTGTCCACATGTCAATATTTGTTACTGCAGAAAGCTGGACAATGGAGGGACAGTGGGATACAGATATGGACAGTACACAGCTCTGAGTAACCTAGATGGCACCTACTAGAACATCTGGTTGTGAGAAATCAGTGTAGTGCCAGGACACAAGGGCTGCCACATAACTGTGTCAGTACTCACAAGTCAGTGAGCACCATCAATACTCCACAAATGTCAGGGTTTCTTGGAATGTCCACATGTATGCCTCATATATCTTCTGTTTGTCATAACATTGCATTTGTCTGGCAAACTATTGGCTGAACAATACAGGTTGATGTGAAAACATCAATGGCAGATGGTTTTGATGCATAACTTCATAACCATAAGAAAATTCAAGCTAATACAAAACCAGTCTACCAACTGCCTATGTTTGGAAGAGAAATATTAAGCTGCTGTCCCCATGTCTAGGCCTGTGTCCGACTGTGATATATGGCCCTGTCAAGATGTCTGCCTGTAAGAGTTAGACAGATATGGCCAACATGTAGTCTTAACAGAGCAGTGCAACACAAACTGTCTGAGCACCAGAGCAGATGTTTGAGGCACAATGCTGGCCAACCTGCTAAACAGGTACAATCAGAGGTGTTTAGTCCATAATTCTTTGTTTGATGTTATGACTTCTACCCCAGTCACACCACAACTACAACTACATAAGAGCAGCAACTGTGGGCAAAGCCTGTGACTGGAGCAGAACAGGACAATGGGCCACATATAAGGGGAAGGATTAACCACTGGCCACACATACATAGACTGTGCAGACTACAACACATCATGCAGTAGCATGGGTTCCCTGAAGTTTGTGGAGTCAGTAGATAAATGTATGTCAGCAGTTCCTAACATTAATCTCTACTGATCTGCACCTGACATACCAGGCCATCACAGTGCTGTGCAAATGTACCTCTCATATTATGCAAAACTCTGCTCAGTCCAATACAGCTTGTACCCACCCTAGATATGACTCAGTTAATATGGATAGCACACAGCCAGGAGATCCCTCACCCAGTCTATCAGTGAGGAGCTGACCTGTTTACAGAGGCTCATCAGCTAATTGGCTGTAGCACACAAAATCCAGGACCAGAGTACAGGTAGGTCTGGACTGGAGTCCCACTCTTACTATTGATGGTCATACTGGGCATGCTCCTACACTTAGCTATTGTCAGCCCATGTCTGAACCAACATCTAACTACAGAACTGAGATGTACATATATCCCTTCTGCATACAGACAGCTATGTACACCTTAACTGTCTATCCCCACCCCCATCAGACATGTTTATCCCCATCTATCCATATGTGGTACATACAAGATTTATCTGGATCTGCTGACTGTTATATACATACATAAATATATATATAGGTAACATATACAAATTTATCATTTACAGAGAGGCAGAGACAGGGGGGCAGAGAGAAAGAGAGAGATAGACAGAGACAGAGACACACCCTGAAAGGCACAGAGTGATGTACAGCAACAGTCACACATACACCAATTATAACCAGTGACATGTGCAAATACTATGGTGAGGCCCATTGTGTAATAGTAGGTTGGGAGGGATTGTAATCTCACATCAGCCGCCATTTGTGTGTGTGTGTGTGTGTGTGTGTGTGTGTGTGTGTGTGTGTGTGTGTGTGTGTGTGTGTGTGTGTGTGTTTCTGTATGTATTACATGTACAGCAGAATACACACACCCAACAGGCCTATGTCTGTGTAATGGCCACCCATACTTTGTCCCTTTGACTACTGTCCTTCACAACAGTGATCTCCCTGTCAACAGCTACTGATGTCATCTACCCCAACAACACTGGGAGACATTTTCTGCATGTGTATTTCCTGTGGCGCATGCAATAAGTACATAGTGCTCTAGGATTTATAGATAGGTAGTGGTTCAATTCCCAGCAATGCCACCTGAGTGTGTGTGTGTGTGTGTGTGTGTGTGTGTGTGTGTGTGTGTGTGTGTGTGTGTGTGTGTGTGTGTGTGTGTGTGTGAGTGTGTGTGTGTGTGTACATGTACATATGTGTGTATATAATTATATTTCTTTCTGGCTTTGTGTGTTTCCTGCCTATGTGTGTGCAATGCCAATACAATTTTGAGGCTTTTTCCACCCTGTTATCCCCCATTTCCCTAATTTACAGGGCCTGATGATGTTATCTACCTTAGATACTGCACTGGACACTCTGCAGGCATATACGCTCTGTGGCACATGCTATAATTATGTTGCACTATAGTACATACAACTAGATAGGTAGGGACTCTATTCTCAAGGCTGTCAACTGTGTGGGTTGGTTATACCATTTTGAGGCCTGTTCCACCCTGCTGATTGTTCTTTAAGGAGACATTAAAACAGAGCAAGATTTTGTTAATACTCCCTGTGTTTTACAAGGGAGCAGTCATGGTGTGGAGGATTCTGGTGTCTCTGATAATAATAATGTGGAATGTCCGTTGCTCAATGTCAACTTGGGCAACAATGTTTTGCCTACTAACAATTCTGTGAGCACTCCTATTGATTCCCTCGACAGGTGGTTGAAGGGGGATGTACCATCTGTGTGTGACCAGCAGGGGGATCCATCTAACACAGATGTACTCCTTTCCAAATTTAAAAACAAGTTGGTTGAATTTAAAAAAGTCCAGCAGGAGAATATATATTTTCATGCATGCTTGAGATTGCAACAGGTTCCGAAGGGCCTTCCTATGTGGAAATTCCCGAATGGGGTTGTCCAAAGTCCTCCTATAATCAGGAATTTTAGTTCTTTTTGACCATCACGGTTGTGAACTGCTGGAGTTGATGTGCAGGCATAACAACATGGAGTTGGAGAAGCTTCAGGAAGAAATTTGTGTTTTGGATGGGAAGATCCAGCATGTGGATATGTGGGAGCATTGTAAATTAGTGTACAACCATGTGTTTCAACAAGTGGATGGTGTTACATCAATGATTATTTCTCGTAAAAGTAAGAAGTTGGAAAGGGACAGACATGCATACCAAGAGGGATATGCTTACCCATTGCCTCCAGTTTTACAGGGTAAGCAGGTTATGGTTTCACAAGCAAATGGTGTAAACCGTTCATCTGGTAGTGGTATACAGGATGTCCCTTTGGAGGAGCAAGGACCAATACGCTCAGAAAGGATAAAGAACCACAATCAACAATGGTGGAGTCTGTACCCACAAGGTGGCAACTGGAGACAACAAGGGCGCAATTCTGTGCAATTTCCGAAGACGAGGAGATAATAGAGGTGACTGTTAGTAAACTAGTGATTATTACTAATTCAAAGGAGGACTTTAAACTGTATAATTATATAGACTTTTGTTTTACTAGCAAGCATGTTGATCTCTTTAGTAAAGGTTTCAATTGTGTTCCAAGTATAAAAAGTAATATTAGTGAACTTGTTTGTGACCTCAAATTGTATGCACATAGATTGAATTTAAAGTTTATGCACAGAAATTATAATGATGTTTTTAATACCAACAGCTTGTGTTTAAGAATGCCTAGTACTTTCAATCCTGATCTTCATTATGCTATTAAAGCATTTGAAAAAAATGTGTGAGACAGATTTCCGACATTTTTTGGGTAATATTAATGAGGATGGTAACATGACTGTGTGTGAAAAAAATTTAATGAATGAATTGAGGAATGAGAGTTTTAGAGTTATGCAACCAGACAAGGGGGGAGGTGTGGTTGTCATATCTAAGGTGGATTATATACAGAAAATGTTTGATATCTTATATAGTAGTACCTACACTGAAGCTTCTTTAAATGAGGTTAACAATGCATATCGCAACATTGACAGTGATTTATTAGACATGTTAACCCAGGACCAGATTGATTTGGATGACTATAATTATATGACTACTGATGTTCCAAAGATTCCAGGAATCTTTGAAATTACCAAGATCCATAAGGATTTGGTAACTCCCCTTCCCTTCGACCCATTGTGGACTCTTCTTGGTCCAAAACTAGTTATATTGCTAAGTACTTGAACCACACATTGAAAGAAAAGGTTATGACTATCCCACATATATGTTGTGATTCATGGCACTTTTTGGAAAGGTGTAATAGTTTGGATATGGTGGACCATAACCTTATATTCCTGACTATTGATGTCAGGGATCTTTACAGCTGTATTCCTCAGGACCAAGGCCTTGATTGGTTTTCAGATTTTTGTATGAGGAATTCAGGTTACCTCAGGATACTAATAATACCTATAGGCAATTGATGGAAATAGTTTTGAGGAATAATTTCATTTATTTTGAGGGATGTTATTTTAAACAGCAGTTAGGGGTAGCCATGGGTTCTCCCTGTGGCCCCCTATTTGCTAACCTTGTGATGGCTTGGTGGGAGAAGCACCATTTGTTTCCTTCAACTTTTTTTGCCAATGTGGTTTTGTATTTGAGATACCTGGATGACCTATTTATTGCATGGAATGGTCCTGAGAATGATATAGTTGAATGTATCAGTTACATCAATGGAAGTACTGCTTTTCTGAAATTTACATATAATGTGGATGCAGTACAGATATCATATCTGGATGTGTTGCTGACTAAAACTGAGGATGATGTTTTGAAATCAAATATTTTTAGGAAGCCTACTTATTTAAATAGTATATTACATTATAATAGTAACCATCCCTTTCATGTAAAACATGGTATTATCAAAGGTCAGCTGGTCAGAGCAGCCCAGATGGTCTCTTCTTATGTGGATTTTCTTGAGGAATGTGACCGTATGTGTCAAATGTTTATGGACAGGGCATATCCTATAAGGTTAATTAATAACATCAGAAAGGAGGTTGTGGATAAGTGGTCAAAATGAGTTTATAAACCAATTTTGATGAACCCTCATGAGAATGTTATGAATCTAGAGGCATGTCTAACTAGAGGTGAGGTAGACATCAGCTTTGATGACCAAGAGAGGCCATTTGTGTCTGAGATGGGAAGTGTGTTAGATGGGTTAGAATTGGACAAGCAGGGGGGGTGTTTCTTGCACCTTTGTATCCACTTTTTCGAATGATAGTTACACCATACAATATATAGTTAATAGAAATTGGACCATCTTAAGAAGTGATCCTAATATGGGGGCTTTTTTTGGTGAGCACCCTGAGTTTGTGTTTAGGTGAGGTAGGAATATTAAAAACATGCTGGAACAGAATAAGGAGTCCAAATCACTGGGTAAAATGTCATGCTGTGGTATGTGTAGTCAGTGTAAATTTTGTCTACAAACAAGGTCAGGATGCATTGTGTTCCTCATGTCCGTGCTTTTATGTTGGGAAGACCAAACGGAAAATGAGTCAATGTATATATGAACATTTGTATGAGGTCCGCTGGTGTGATGAGAGGAATGCTTTATACAGACATATAAAAAAGTTTTCTGACCATAATTTCAAATTTGTGGTGCTACAGCAGATTAAGCAGAGGGATCGAGGGGGCCCTTGGAAATTCTGGTTGGAAGACAAGGAGATTTGGTGGCAGATCTTCCATAATGCCCATGTCCCCCCCCCCCCCAGGTTTAAATGATGCCATTTCAATCAATAGCAAATTAAAGCTTAGGGTGTTGGACAGATAACATATTTATTTTTATATTCATTTTTTTCATATTTTATTTTTCATATACATATATAATCTTTTTTTTTCTTATATATGCATATTTTATATCCTTTGTATATGGTATGAATTTATGTTATATCAAATTATTTCATTGTCACATGTCATTTATAGTGATGATTTTTGATGTATTTATACATATATACATATATATATATATATATATATATTTGTGAATATTGTTTTATATATATATATATATATATATATATATATATATATATATACATTTTTCTTGATTACATACATTTTTTTAGTGTAATATGAAAGTTTATTTTTGTAATTTATTCCAAGCTATAGTATTTTTAAGTCAATTGATTAGTTTATATGTTAGTGGTACTTTAATAATTAATGACTGTGGGGGTGCGGTCTTGTATATAAATGTCTAATGTGTTTTAATTCAGTTTGTCTAATGAAGTTTGGTCTGTGTACCTTATGAAAGCGCTAACATTGTGATTTTTTACTGAGTGTTTTTGCAATAAATGGTGTGGTCCTTATTTTCAGCTGTGAGGTTTTGTTTTATTTCCACCCTGCTGACTCCCCTGATTGCATTCATTGATAGGGCCTGTTGATGTCATCCACCTTAGTACTGCAGTGGTCCACCAGACTAATCAATTAGTATAAATTGATGGTTTTAGGTTAGGTTACATTAGATACTTGAAGAAGTGTATTGCTTATCTGTGAAAGTACTACTCTCTGTTGGATGTACTAGCTGAATAAATTCTCTATGCTGAAGTTTCATGGTTTTGCTCTGAGCTTTTTATTTGTTGTCACATTTGACTTACTTTTGGCTGCTGCACCAATTTTTGATGTTTTGTTCTGTTGACTTTGATCCACCTTAGATACAGCATTGGACACTCAACAGGCATATAGACTCTGTGGCACGTGATAATAACATCGCACTATAGTATATGCAACCAATTTTTGGTGGATTGTTCTGTTGACTTTGATTTTGTGTTTTACTTGAAAGAAATCTACCTAACATGAAATGCAGTTCTACTATCCGCTCAACTAGTGATGTGCCTGCTATGATGATTTTGCACACAAAGGATTTAATGGAAATCAAAGAAAATCCACTGCTGAACATTTCCTCTGATAAAACCATTTCTGAAGTTGCAACTGACCTGAGACAGACTGGTGAGTTTAAAGAAAATGTTTTTCATCCAACTAATTTAATGTATAGTTTTAAGCGCTTACAATGGCAGAGCCTCTTGTTCAAAACATATTTAGACATGCTGATATTAGCGAGGGGTCTGCATATCCTGAAACTACCAAGTTAAAGAGGTACATATCCTGAATTATTAAGAAAATGGAGATGTTTAAATTTACAACTTTCATTCTAGTATATGTTGCTCATGAATGAACATTTCGAACCAATAGAACAACAGTTACAAACAGATATTGTGCCATTATATGAAGAACTTATCAATGAGACTGAAAATAATGCACAATCAATGTTTATTAGTAATGCAATTGAGAAGTTGATACAATATGAAAAGCACCTTACTGAAAATAAAAAGCATAAATTAAAACAGGATCTAAGAGATTTTCCTGCAGGACATGTTTTTTCGTGGCCTAAAACTGAGAGTACCAACCAGAATGAAGAAGCACGAACACAATTATCCAGTCAGCAAAAGGGGGCTATTTCAACTGATGTCATAGGAGAAGAAGTTCAACGAATAGAACTTAATAGAAGACCTAAAGTAATACAAACAACTATAGTTGATGTTAACTCTGTTTCAGCTCTAGTCGCTAAAGATTTACAACGAAATGTCACCAGCACACAAAATGTAATCTTAAATATTGAAGAAGTGTTCGAGGGCAAGTTGAACTCTCTCATGAACAGTTTTTTTATTGCAACTAAAACAGCTGTTTCCAATTCCACCGAAAAGGAAGCGGGTCAGCAGTCAATAACTGCTGCAACAACAATTTCAACTTTGTTCCAAATGATGCAGGTGAACAGTTAATAACATTGAAAGAAATGCAAAACAATGAAACAACAGGTACTGTTGCAAATTTAGATATAGTATTTAATTTATCTAATTATGTTTTAAATGAATGCAAATTAAAAGTGTTGAATAAAGGTTTCACCTTTATTCCTGCTACTACAGTGAATATATCTCGAAAGCTTACTGAGTTTAAAATGTTTATCGTAAACGTAATTTACAGTCGATGATTTATTAACAGTCGGTTTCTGCTATACCTTTTCCTAATGGATATAAATGGAAAATTATGTTTATACCATCAGTTACCCATGTGATTTCAACTTTTGAGAAGCTAGTTGAACATATTTATAGAGTTATGTATAGAACATAAGAAAAAAGGTTATTTTTATCTCACTAGAGAAGAATATGCATCAATATAAACACTACAAATAACAAGAACATAATTATAAAGCCTACAGATAAAGGCAGGGGTGTTGTTGTAATGAATGTTACAGATTATACTGCTTCTATGGATGCATTTTTAGCTACACCAGATTATGAATGTATTAGTTTGCATATAGTTAAACAAATTATTCAGCATGTTTGTTCCACCATTACATGTATGTTACAGGCAGGTGAGATTGATAACAAACTATATGAATATCTTAAAGTAGATAAGCCAGTAATCCCAATTATATATGGGATACCAAAAATACATAAGTCCAGTGTTAATCCACCACTTCGTCTTATAGTATCGGCTCGAGGGTGGATTATTGACCTCTTTCTAAATATCTGAAGGGGCAACTTAAGCAAGTTTTAAGAACATCAACAACAATAATTAAAGACACAAGTGACTTTTTAGAATCTTTGTATCAATGGAATCAGCATAATTCAGTTATTATATGTTATTTAGTGACTTTAGATATTTATTCATTGTTTACCTGTATCCCAAATCAAGAAGGTATAGATACGTTTAAAAAAATACATTCTAGGACAATAGAGTTTAATACATCTGTATATTGATTTATTAATTAAACTGCTACATCTTGTTTTAGAGAATAACATATTTTTATTTTATAATCAATATTATAGACAAAAAAGAGGACTAGCAATGGGTACTCCAGTAGCAAACGCATATGATAATATTGTAATGAATTACTGGGAACAAACTATTATAATCAACAACAAAGAAAATGCCTTAAGTAAGAAAGTTATTTTTTATAAAAGGTTTGTAGATGACCTCTTTTTTTATATGGGATGGTCCACTAATACGAGTTAAATTAATTTATTGTATATTTGCACACCACCACTGCATTCCTATGGTTTTACACTATGGTTTTACAATATAGACATATAGACTTGCTGGATATCTTCTTCTGCTTTTGGCTTTTCCCGGACAGGGGTCGCCACAGTGGATCACCTGTCCGCTCATGATTGGCAGAAGCGTTTTACGGTGTCGAGTTGCCAGCCCGGCACCTAACCTTCCACAGAAGGCACACACACACACACTCAAACCTAGGGCCAATTTAGAGTGTCCAATCCACCTACAACATGTCTTTGGGATGTGGGAGGAAACCGGAGCACTTGGAGGAAACCCAACGACCACAGAGAGGACATGTAGACTCCACACAGAAGGCATCCCAGCCAAGGACCAAACCGGAGAATCTCTTGCTGTGAGGCGACAATGCATTTAACTGGGAAACTGAATACTATGATGTTTAAAAAGGATGTAAAAAAAGTGTACATATGTCACGAGGGACAGTATGCCTCCACCTCGTGTTTTCCAATATAGTTTCAAACCAAATGGTTAGAGTTAGTAGATTAAATGCTAAAGATGAATGTCTATATGAACAAATAGATAATATGGTAGCTGATTTTGGTAAACACGGTTATAATATGAATAAAACTGCACAGAATAAACAGCATGTTATTGCCAACAGACAATATGAATATCCACCTATCTATTCCCAATTATATAAAATAATAGGGAAGGAAATAGAAGGAAAAAGATGGATAGATATAATAAAAAATCTAATTTAGTAAATTGTAGGTATGGTTTAACTTATGATCAGAATAGTTCTACCATAAAAGGAATTATAAATAAGTATTGGCCAATTTTGTCACTGCAGAATGTATTTTTAGATAAACCTTTGTTTACATGCAAAATATGTCCAAACTTAAAGAATAAATTATACTATAAAGAACAACATACATATAATTTTCAATGTACTTCAGGAAAGCATGGCACACAACAATGCCAACAATGTGTTTTTTGTAAACATATTTATAATGGTACACATGTTTTTATTCTTTAAGAAACACTACTTTTAATATTACTGCTACTGGGAATTGTGAAACCAAGAATTTGGTCTATATTTCTCTTTGTATGAAATTTAAGTCTTACTATATTGGTAAAACAAATCAAACATTTAAAAACCGTATTAGTCATCTGTCTGAGATAAAGAGAAAAATTATAACTAATGGTTTATATAAACATATCTCAGAAACGATAGCTCTCATATCTTTAGACTTTTTATATTAGAAACAATGAGTCTTTACTTGGTGGTGACATGATGAACATACCTGAAAGATGTGAAAACAAGAGGATCCTATACTTTAAGGCATTTTCCCCACCAGGATTGAATGGCTATTTCTCTTTAAAACCAGAATTGATACATTTACATAAATATATTGTATGAATAAATTGTTTTATAATTTTTATTATTATTATTTTATATTTAGGTTTTTGTATGCCATATTTATATAATATATTTGTGTGAATGACAGGGAGGCTAGAGGAATGGTGAGGATGCAGGGAGTAGAGGTGGCGAAGGTGGATGAGTTTAAATACTTGGGATCAACAGTTCAGAGTAATGGTGAGTGTGGAAGAGAGGTGAAGAAGTGAGTACAGGCAGGATGAAGTGGGTGGAGAAGAGTGTCAGCAGTGATTTCTGACACATGAGTACCAGTAAGAGTGAAAGCGGAGGTCTACAAGAGGGTAGTGAGACCAGCTATGTTATATGGGTTGGAGACAGTGGCATTGACAAAAAGGCAGGAGTCAGAGCTTGATGTGGCAGAGTTAAAGATGTTAAGATTTGCACTGGGTGTGAGAAGTATGGACAGGATTAGAAATAAGTATATTAGAGGGTCAGCCCATGTTGGAAGGTTTGGAGACAAAGCCAGAGAGGCAAGATTATGTTGGTTTGGACATGTGCTGAGGAGGGATGCAGAGTATATTGGGAAAATATGCTAAGGATGAAGCTGCCAGGTAACAGGAAAAGAGAAAGGCCTAAGATAAGATTTATGGATGTGGTGAGAGAGGACATGCAGGTGGTTGGTGTGACAGAGCAAGATGCAGAGGACAGGAAGAAATGGAAACAGATGATCCACTGTGGTGACCCCTAACGGGAGCAGCCAAAAAAAGAAGAAGAAGAAGATAGTGTTTATATATGTATTCTAATAAAAACGTTTTTAAATATATTTTTTTTAATTAATCATGTGACTAATTAGTATAAATTGATGTTTTAGGTCAGGTCACATTAGATGCCTGAAGAAGCGGATTCTTTATCTGTGAAAGTATTACTCTCTGTTGGCTGTACTAGCTGAATATATTCTATCTATGCTGAAGTTTCATGGTTTTGGTGTTTGCTTTTTATTTGTTGTTACATTTGACTTACTTTTGGCTGCTGCACTAATTTCTGGTGGATTGTTCTGTTGACTTTGATCCACCTTAGATACAGCACTGGACACTCAACAGGGATATAGGCTCTGTGGCACATGTGATAATTATGTCACATTATAGTATATGCAACTGGATAGGTCAGAGTTCTAATCTCAAGACTACCACCTGTGTGGGTTGGTTAGTTATATCATTTTGAGACCTGTTCCACCCTGCTGACTCCCCCAATTGCATTAATTGACAGGGCCTGTTGATGTCATCCACCTTAGATGCACTGTTTGACTCTTCAGGCCATACCTCTCAAATGTAGACAGTTTTGCAGAATGTCCAGATAACTGTCTCATATATTTCATCTGTGTGTCATAAAATTATGGTTTCCTGGTAAATCATTAAGAGCTGCAGTCAGAAAATAATGACAGACATCTGAGTGCCAGACTTCATACCCTTCACAAAAGTAATAGTAATATGAAACCTGTCACTCTATCAGTTATCTGTTTGTAAGAGAAATATGTAAAAACTGCAGAAACAAAAGCAGTAGTAATTCCTTAGAGTTGAATTAGCCTAGTGGTGTATTGCTCTGACCATGGGTCCAATACTTGGCAGTGGTGTCTTCTTTCCCTAATGTTACATGACTATACTGCATGATATATTTACAAAAACAGCAATAATTCCCCAGAGCTGTGTTAGCCTAGTGGTGTGTTGCTTTCACTGTAGATCAGAGGATCCTGGGTTTGCACCTTGGTAGGGGCTGGTTATTTTGTTGCTGGACAGAACAGTGTCTGAATCGGATAAGGTGATTAAAGCAGTTTTAAGTGGTTTTAAGTGGGTTTGCACTGGTTTGAGAGACGCACCAAGATGCCAAGCAGTGCTTATCCCCACTTAAACCCACGCTATTTTCAAAAAAAGAAAAGAAAAAAAGGGTGATAGGAAAGTGGTGAAATGGGGGCAAGCAGGGGGAAAAATAATATGAAAGGCAGCTAGGGATGTGCAGGATCGGTGTAGGAAAGAACCATAGCCCTCTATTTCTTGTGCAGCAACAGCTGTGCATGATGTGGGCAATTTGGAATTTGGAGCCTCACACCCCACAGGGAGGGGTGTGGGCAACATAACCTTTTTGATTAATTCATGGGATAATTGATTCATGGCAGTGTACATGGGGCAAAATGGAGAGCTATGTATGAGGCAAAATTTTTTGGGGGACAGATGCCCATTTTTTTAAGGTGAGAGTGGGATGTTGCGGAAGGGTTTTAGGTACATTTGGGGAGGTAAGTTGGGTAAGACAGGTCACTTTTGCAGACAGACATGACAGACAAGACAGTGGACAGGGGCAGTGTATAATACATGAGGGGGGTAAACACCTTAGATGGGGAAGGTGGTTGGGAATCAGAGGACCAAGTGCCTCCAGATGGCAACACTGGGAATGAGATCTCCACCCATGGGCAGTCACCACTGCCCCTTCACAGCCCAGAAGGTGGCTGTGCTGGGGGCTGGGGGCCGGGGCTACCCTGCCCCTCGAGGTGCACCACTCTGCCCTTGATCTGGTGCAGTCTATCATCCAAGTCACTTTGGATGACCCTGCTCACCATACCTGAAACCTGATTCCGGGTGAAAGTCTCCTGTCCACGCCCGCACCCAGGGGGGACAGACTCTGTATCCTGAGGCAGTTCCAACCGAAGGTGGCATAGAACCAGCAGAAGGAACAGCTCCAGGTTGGGTCCCAACATTAGGTTTTGAGAACATCATATGTGGAAATGAAACCATACCAGTAATATAACAATAATAATTTGTGATGCAGATAAGGGGTGAGGAGAGAGAAAAATATTACATTAACAACTGCATAGGTATATATTTTACAACAGTACTGCTGAATACTCTACAGATCTGCAATTACATTACAACTACATCTGCTCTATAGCTTCTGCAGCACATGCATACCTCTCAAGCTGTTGACATGGCATGGTATGGGCCAAGCTGTAAGAACTACAGGTACATAACTTCATGGGACTCTTACATGTCAGGGTATCATATATGACTAACAAGGTGTACCTTGCACTGATGTTGTGTGAGTGTGCTACTGGCATACTTCAACTGGATTTATATCTGTGTCTGAGGTTATTGGCAACAGTGATCACTAGCTGTGACAGTGCGACACATCAGAGACATATACCGTGCTCAGTGCATGGACTATATACCTATCCTGATGAAATTCGTAGGCATGGTAGACATTAGTATACTCTTAATACAGCTACTACAGACATCTCTTTACCTGTAAGTCCTGTGTGGAAATATCTGTTAACAGTGTGACTGTTTCTATTAATAATCAGTACTACTTGTCTGTTGCTATAAATACATGTTACTACCAGTCCCCGGATTCAAACCTTGGTCTGTGTGTGGAAAAAATAACTTCATATGTATTGCTTATCACACTGAGGTACTGGGCCACTGCTGTGTGTTGGTTGACTGATATGTGCCTAGCGCTCACCTGCTGACAAAGTCTGACCTGGTAATATTGGTAGACTGTCACAGAAGACTGCAGTGATAGCTGAACATACATACGTGATATTCATGCATTACAGAGGTAGTAGGTGAAGTGTGTTGTACCACTTGGAATGCAGGTGTAGACAATTAACCCCTAGTGGATGGGAATATGTGTGATCTGTACAGACCATATCAGGGTCCTGGGATGCCTACCTGACCCATATACATTTGCAGATGCTATATTTGCAGTCTACAGCTACTGCTGTGTCATACTTGCCTGCATCAGCATACGTACATTCAGGAATCCATATAGCTGAAATCAGTGGTGGCTGGTGACTTCAAATCACAGGGGGGCTGCAGGAGACAGCTGAATGGGTGGGGTCAAGGGGAAGGGGTGTGGTCAACTAGAAAGAGGAGGAGCTGTGCACAAAACCACAAAAACTAACTTTAATTAAATACGCTGCCCTGGGTGGCAAACCATCATTATGAAAGTCCAATCAAGACAAAAATAAGTGTAGAAGAATAAAAATATTTCAATGCATTGGCTGCATGACAGCTTACTTAATATCTAGATGGAAACAAAAGGTTGTGAGGCATGAACAAATAAAATCAAGTATAAGAAAAACCAGAAGCACTCAACTCAAACCACTTCTCCTTGCACTGTAGTTCTAATTATAATATATTCAGCTTTATTAAAGTACCAAGTAACATGCTGAAAGTAGAAATCTCTGTGATGCCCCCACTTGTAAAAATGTTTCTTATCCAAAAAAGACATGCTGCCTGACAACTTGTTTCATGAGGAAAACATGATCAAAGTAAAAAATGAAAAGCAAACAAGAAACAAGCTCAAGATACATTGCTTAAAGGATTACTGTACAGGTTATGGACCACACATGATTGGCATTCTGTTTAGTTTACGGGTAAAGTCTGTAGAGATGACTGGAAGTCTCCAACAAGTGTAATGAGCTTTTTAAAATAATGGAATCCTGTCCTTTAATACCCAAGGCTTATACATTATCTAGTCAAGTATTCTCTGCATGGCAACAACAGAAAGGCTTTCAATGTTGGCAATTCTTTAACAGTATGCTTATTAAAGCTTACTTGCATCTTACGATCTCAGACAAGCTTACCTTATGGTCATTAAAGCATTGCTACTTAAACACAGAGCAACATGCACTTTGAGTAATAAGCATAAATCTGAGTAATAAGCATAAATCAACAGTACAAAAATATGACAGAAACCAGACCATTCTGCAAAATCAAGGACAGATGAAAAGCCACTGTACTACTTATGCAGTGTGTCCTCCCCATCCAAGGTAGACACAACTACTCCTTGCCTTGCTTGGACACATCCAGAGTCACTACATGGGGGAGTGGGGTGCAACAAGTATGTCACAATTTAAAATGTCTCTGGCTGACTGTGATGGCCCTGACACATTTGTCATACCTCTCAACCTCAAGAGCAAGAAATCTGGACAAAGCCATACACAGAAGTGGGACAAAGGCCCAAAATAAGGCCATTTTTTAAATATTGCTCTAATAAACTTAGAAAGATAATAGAATAGGTCTTGCATTAGTATGAATTTTTTGAAGGGTATAAAATCTGAAACTCAAATGTCTGTAATTTTCTAACTTCAGTCTTTAGTGATTTGTCACTAATTTGCCAAAACACACAATTTTATGAAAAATGGACCAAAAATGTGATGCAAAAATATAAAATAGACACACAATACAGCTGGGAACCTGCCAAGGAAGGGACACTTTAGTATTAGTACTGCTACCTTGAGCAGCTGACAAAATAAAAGAATCTACATGCATTTCAACTAAGTAATCTATAACTTTGATTATTACAGTTATTTCTTAATTGTAAACCCTCCATGTTTTCTTCCAAAATTGCTATATTGCGGAGGGATTATTAGGGGAAAGAGCAACATTTTGAGCCAAAAATCGGGGACAGTTGAGAGGTTGGCTATGCCTAACACTATAAATCAATTTATTTGCATGTACCTCTCAACCTGTTAATGCAGTAAATCTGAACAAGGCCAAATATATTGGGGGCAATTATAAACAGTACTAAAAATTGCTCTTGTATAAATTGAGACAGTTGATAGAACAGCTCTTACTTTAATATACATTTTTCTGAAGGTTATGAAGTCTGAAACTCAGTGTATCATTATTTAGTGACTTAATTCCTAAATGATTTGCCAGAAAACTATAAATTTTATGAAGAACAAACCAAAAATAAGAAGCAAAAATCTATTCATTCTTTGAAAATCTGGACAGTTGGGAGGTATAGTTCAGCTGGGCCTGTCTGAGTTTGCTGCCCTTCCCCCCTGACAAAATCATGGTTGAATGGAGCCTCTGCAGCCATTCCAATGAACCATTACTTGGCTATTTCACTCCATTTACCATAAACACTAATGTGCATACTGCTTTACTTCTATGATGAGTTGGACTTCATTTGAAAGTTTTATTTTGTATTTTACAGCACAAACTCTAAGTCATCTGCTAAACAAAGCAATGCAGTCTCACAATGAAAACTTAGCATTAAACCTTCTCTGCCCTTGAAACTCACATTCATTGAAACAGCATTGAAACCCACATTCAAAGAAAATACATTTTGCCAGTGGCAGATAAAGATTAATTTTGGGCTGTTTTCAAATCATAGGCCCCTCGCATATGAAACATACATGTGCTCTTTGATACACCTTCCTCACTGTACTAAAATTATATTCCTTGTACAATACAGTACAGTTGTTAGAGGGTGTTTTAAATTTGTTTTGAACATTTTTCCAGTAAGCAATGAAACAAAACGTATGCACCCATAATGGCAAAACTGCCCAGTTGAGAACATTTATCATAAAAAAGTCTACTCAGACTTCCACAGTCCACCATTATTAGTAAATATTCTCAATTCTACAGTCCACCATTATTAGTAAATATGCACAATTCTACAGTCCACTATTATCAGTAAATATGCACAATTCTACAGTCCACCTTTATCAGTAAATATGCACAATTCTACAGTCCATTATCAGTAAATATGCACAATCTCTGAAGTAAAAGTCATCTAAATAATTCCACATTAAAGAAATCTGTAACTAATGAAGAGGTTGCTGCTAGCAATCACCTTTATATTTCATGGTTTCATCGAAAAATAAAGTGTCTGTTGCCCCTCAGGAATAAATTGCCTATATTACATTAAAATATGATAAGCTAGTAATAATATTGCAAGAGGAAATGGATGGCAAACTGATAACAGACTCATAGTTAGTATCTTCACCAAGGAGAACATTCTCAGTACGGCAGCATCCACCTTTTGTGGGAGTAGAACCCACAGCCTTCTGCATCAAAAGCAAGTACACAACCTGTTGTGCTATAGTATTAACAAGGCAAAGCACTAAACTTCTGTTCCCCTGCAGCTCTCAGCTCCTTGTAAAATCTACTCAATACTCAACTGCATCTCAACTTCACAGCACAAGAAAACTGGAAAAAGCCAAAATGTATTTGGGGGGGGGGTCAAAAGCCCAAAAACCAGGGACACATTAAACATTGCTTGTATAATCTTGGAAAGTTGCTAGAATAAAATGTTATATTACCACTATACATTTTACTGCCAAAGTCCCTGAGCAAAACAGTCAGGGTAACATACCACTATGCCACATCAGCTGCTTTGTAAAAGAGAGGAAGACTGAAACTTAAATGGCTATCATTTAGTGAATTCAGTTCTCACCATAGCTGTCAACCTCTTAGTACAAAACACCTGGACAAACCCAGTAATGAGGGAATACAGCCCTCAAACATATTCAGTGAATTCATTTCTTGCCATAGCGGTCAACCTTAGCACCAAAACCTGGACGAAGCCTATAATGGGGGAATACAGTCCCAAAAATAGGGACAAATTTAAAATATTCATCTTATAAACTTAGAAAATTGCTAGACAAAAAAGGTTGTGTTACTATGTATTCTGAAGAACATGAAGTCTGAAATTCAAATGCCTGTCAATTTTACTGCTGACAGAACAAAAACAATTTTCAGCAGAGACCCAGGGATTAATACTGCAGACACGTCTTTGTAAAATGACAGGGCACCAGAGCAAATCCACACAAACACAGGGAGGAGATGCAGACTCCACACAGAAGGCACCCCAGCCAAGAATCAAACCAGAAAACCTATAGCTGTGAGGCAACAATACTACCACTGCACCATCAAATATGCAAGGAATTAAACATTCAGAAACCTGAAGTCTGAAATTCAAATGCCTGTCAATTTTATTTAACATTTGTTAATCAGGACAGTTTGGCTTGGAACAAAAAAAAAACAATTCTCAGCAGAGGCCCAGGAAGAAATAATGCAGACATGTCTTTGTAACATGGGAGGGCACAAAAACAGGGAAAAGATACATACCCCCCCCCACAAAGAAGGCACCCCAGCCAAGAACCAAACCCAAGAACCTATAGCTATGAGGCATCAATGCTACCACTGCACCATCAAATTTCAAGCATTGCAATATTTAAAAAACACAGATATTATGAGGAATCGATCAGATCAAATATGAGGCAAAAATCTGCAATTTTTTTACAAATGGTGGTGGGTAGGGAATTCAGGTCTTTAACACCTGCATACAAGGTACAGGGTTCAAGCCTGAGGTATTTCCTACCACACCACCATGAGTCTAATCACCAGTACATCCCACCTGAGGCATTTTCACACACACACACACACACACACACACACAGAGTCCTGTAGTAATAGCAAAACCACACACTCCATGTCCTGTAGTAATAGCAAAACCACACACTCCATGTCCTGTAGTAATAGCAAAACCACACACTCCATGTCCTGTAGTAAATGCAAAACCACACACACACACTCCACTTACCTGGTCCTGTAGTAAATCCCTGTCCACAAAACCACCATACATCCAGTACGTAAATCCCGACGAGACTTCAGCCACCATACATCCCGTGCAAATCCGACCCTGCCCGTCGCGAACTCTACTCCAATCCAGATCCTTACCTTGCCCGTTGCGAGATCATCCCCTGCAGCAAACTCCAATCCGATCCTTCCCCTGACTGCCGACATTGCAGTCCGACCCCGACGCGTTTCCCCAGGCAGTCTATGCAGTTTAAAACTGAATAGACTTGTGGGAGCGCTCCTGTCTATGATCCTTAATCAGGACTGCCGTGCGCATGCTCCATGCACTAGACTGTCTCAGCAGCAGTGCGCATGCACGAAGTCCGCGAAATTTAAACTTTTTTTTTCGTTTTATTTTTTATTTTATTGGTATTTTCAGGTTGAGGGGGCTGCAGACCGGCAGTCCGATAGCATGGGCCGCCCCTGGCTGAAATGCAAAGGTTAACACCAGACAATCCTGATGGAAAAACACTGTAATACCGTACATATTACTATTCAAGATTCACATGTTGTTGCATAATATAGATCAACTTGCATTCTATCTTTTAGTACAGCTCCACATCTACACTTTAGCATAACAGTTCTTTTGCAGTCAAACTTCAGTCACTTCATGGAGTTATACCCATATTTCTTCAACAACAGAATGGAATACACACAACAACTGGCAGAAGACAGCTTTATTGAGAGTGACAGACACAGTTATTGGTATACATTTGACAAACTTTATTGTACTCCATTTTAAATAATGCATGCATTGAAGGTGTGCTGTTATTACAGAACCTATGCAATACTAAGACTTTTACCTTCACAAGTCTGACTGCAGTTGTACTGTACTTCCTATGAAATCACAAATTAATGTAATTTATTCCCATCACATTTAGAATACCAGTGTACCTTATTACCAGGTCATTAGTATTAATACCATATACACATGTCATTCCTACATATTATTACTGTTATTGCAGTACAGTCAGAACAGAATATACCTAGTGGCAATTACTAATGTACTCTTTCTTACTTATATTACTATATATTGCAAGATATATCTATACTCACCACACTCTTGGTGCATCCTCGCTAGGCACCCTGAGTGGGCCTCCAAGTTGTGAGCCCTCTCCTCTGCAGCTGTGGGAAGGGAAACACACCATTATGCATACCTGACTATCAGATATCCATGCTATAATTTGGAAAACCAATGGCTTATATACTTACAAACTTCTGGGGTATTCCGGACCCAAGCATCTTGGATCCATTGGGCCAAGAGCACTCCCTTCCTCCATTTCAGGTTGTCATAATGATGTGCACCTGCTCACCAGTGTGGGAGATTCCAGTAACATTGGTGAGGTCACATGCCAGACGGTCCCAGGCTTTGGACTTGTATGCAAAGCCCTGGTACTGGCCGTGCAGCAGTCTGTCATCATGGTCTTTAATGAGGAGCTCAACCATGATCCTGGACTCCAACATGCCCCAGCACTGTGCCCAAAAATGTACTCCCCCTCCAACTCCTGCAATGATAAAACTTCAACAGGTTCTGGATGTATTCCAGCTTGTGCAGCTTAAATAAGCTATTTTCCTGCTCTTTGCCAGCATTGGGCCATTTTTAAAAATGCTAAACAAGGCTTAGCAGTGCGCAAACTCACTTAGCTGAGCTGATGACTGCTTAAACTGGGAGTGCTAAGCACTGCTCAAATAAGCTAAGCGGAGCTGCGCATTGCTAAGTATTGCTAAAACAGGTCCTATTTGAGCATTGCTTAGCTGTGCTTAGCTACAGGCAAACTACCTTTTTTTTTTTTTTTAAAGAATGTATTGAAAGCATTTGTTAATTATCTGTAGTGTAACTTTAATTGTGTGTACCTGGGGCTTTTATACTCAGGTCTCCACTAAATATGGGCTTCAAGTCAAGCTGGACTAACCTAGTTAACAACTGTCAATGTATACATAAATAAAAAATACATTTAAAACATTTCCATATCGCATGTAAAAAGCTGAATGGCCTGCATTTGAACTGTGCACCTACCACACACTAGGAGAACACTCTAACCATTCAGCTACTGAGGATATGGTCATGATAGTTATACAGT
This sequence comes from Protopterus annectens, assembly GCF_019279795.1. NCBI lineage: Eukaryota > Metazoa > Chordata > Ceratodontiformes > Protopteridae > Protopterus > Protopterus annectens. Next base: position 1,529,485,475 of record NC_056733.1, read on the forward strand.
TCCATATAGATCTCAGATATGTTTAAGTACTGTTGATCAAAGTGCCATGCTGCACAAACCTGTTTAGCTATGCTTATAACATGACCTTTTTCATTAAAATTGAAAACATCTGGTTTCTATTTTTAGCTATCTGGCACTTGCTATAACAATATTATAAATAAGTGTCCCAGGACACTTTACTTTGAACTTTTAGTGCCATATGGCCCTTTGACATTGCAAGGGGTGTGTTACGGACACTGTAATACCCTCCCTGTGTGAAATATATATGAACATTTATAAGTGTCCAAGGACACTTTACATTAATGTTTTAGTGCCATACAGCACTTTGACAGTGCAGGGGATGTGTTACACATCTCCAAGCTCTGTAACACACCCCCTAGCACTGATTCAGTAACTGTGTACATGGCTCTCCCTCAGTAGTGTGCCTTCATGAATATGCAAGGCGCACAGCTGAGGGGGAGCTGCAGACACAGACAACGTTCACTCTGTGTAGGGCTTGCAGTATTCCTACACAGAGTTTATGAAATCTGGGGGCATGACTTTCTATAAGTCTTTGAAGTGTTTTATTTGTATTATGTGTATATATATATATATATATATATATATATATATATATATATATATATATAAACAAAGACTTATAAGGTCACACTGAAAAACCAATGAGAAAAAAAACTAAATGAAAACTCCAGCCAAGCTAGAACTTTCAAAGAGTGACCTCCCAAACCTCCTGTAACAGAGGCCCATGGGATATATGCAAATGACCCTTATGAACATCAGGTGTTTCAGCTATATGGCGATTCTGATTGCCCATGACTTTTACGTTTGAAGTCATTTTAATGGACAATTTCAGGCCAATAAAGCCAAACCCCACTAGCTATGGATATGCATAATTCGGCCTTGTATATGCGTATATATATATATATATATATATATATATATATATATATATATATATATATATATATATATATATATATATATATATATATATGCTTCTATGCATTTGCACATACATTAAAATGTACTGTAATATACTACAATTGTTAGTTAAGGAATTAATAGTATGATAGGCAGAGGGCTTGCTTTTTGTAGGCCACAAGTTATTTATTAATGTGATAATTTTGCAAGGCATTGATTGTTTCCAAAATACTTGTTGCATGTACAAGGTGGCTGACGAGATTTAGTCACTTTGGCAAAGTAACAAATGAATGACCAGCATAAGATTTAGTGCGCGCTGTATTTTTCAATCTTTTGGTTTCTGGATTTAGCAGGTGTCTTATTTAAAGCAAGTTTACTTGATATTCAGGAAAAAAACAGATAAACGATGCAAGGCATACTTTAAAGCAGACAGTTAAAGTAAAATATTAAAACACTACAGAGGTTATAAGATGCAACCATCCCCCAAACCAACAAGTTGGAGCCAGAAAAAATAATACAAATAGATGAAAGTCATGACATCCTTCTGCTTTTATTTGCAGTACACAAAGTTAGGAATGGGTTTTAATATGAAGTAAAATTATCATAGAATAAACTGAAATATTTCCTTCATCAGAGTAATTCTTTTATCTAGTGTATAAAAGCATACTGTACTAAGTAGTACATTTAAGCAAAACAGCCAGATATATAGAGACATGTATGATAAGTAAACAACCATGCCCCCCCTTTTTTTTCTTTCTGTAGCTGAAGAGGATATAAATTATAATCATCACCGAGTGCAAGATATATTACTAAGGCTAATCTTGGTTGCTTGTGAGTATACAAACATTAAACATACTTCGGAAGTAATTATATAAGATTAAGGAAAATGTTCTATTGAATATTAACTGAAAATAGTCTTTTTTTAAAACCTAGCATTCAGATATAAGTAATAATGAAATATAATTGAAGAAATAATGGTATACCAGTAAACAATTCAAACACAATCCATTGCAGTAACATATTACATAATATATTTTAATGTAAAATGTGTTAGCATTTCATATTTTACACCTGCTTATTTGATTATTAGCACCACTATACTGCAGAATATATTCTCTCTGTAAAATTACCATTTTATACCTTAAACCTGCTTATAATATGCTCATCAGTAACATTTTTCGGAGCATTTTCCTCATGCAAAAATGTACCACCATTTCATAGCTTAAACCTGTTTATTAGATGCTAAGTAAGAACTGCTACTGAAGTATAGACTGAACATCCACCAAATTATGAGTGAATTTATTGTCTCCAGTTTCTGTGTCTCTCTCTATGCTCCCTCTCTCTTTTTCTTATTATAATTATCTGTTACTGTACACTTAATTATTTTCCCCTTTCTCTCCCATTTCTGTTTATTTTTCCACAGGTCCAAAGATCCCAGGTGCAGACCAATCACATTCCTCCCAGGCATATCTCTCAACCTCTTAGAGCCAGAAATCTGGACAAAGCCATGAATAATGGGAGGGTAAAGGCCCCAAAATAGGCACAATTTTTAAATATTGCTGCTACAAACTTAGAAAGTTGATAAAATAGCAGATTTTGTGGTAGCATGTATTTTCTGATGGGTATAAAGTCTGAAACTCAAATGTCTGTCATTATTTTCTGACTTCAATATTTAATGACTTGCCAATGATTTGCCAGAAAAAACACAATTTTATGAAAAATGGACCAAAAATATGAGACAATAATCTGGATATTCTGTGAAAATCTGTACAGTTGAGAGGTATGCTCACAGGTCAGGGAATATTCACCATCTACAAACCTGTGATATCTTTAGAAGATCAGGGTGGTGGCTCTGGTTCTGTAAGTGCCCTAATGTGGTGTAGCCTGATAAGCCACAAAATTTGTGAGCTTTGGAACTTGGTAGAGGATGTGATAGAGTGGGCAGTGGAGAAGCAACTTTGCTCCATGAAAGATCTTCTACAGCAGGTGCATGAGTCACTGCATGGGTTTGGCTCTGACCACCCAGGTACCGCAGGCCTCCAGCCCCTCATCATCAGGTTCTTCTATTACACAAAAACCAGGCAGTAGAAACATTTGTAGCCCCATGGGCATTGATGTACCTGACAAGGACTTCTCATCACCTCTGTCCTTACCTAATCCTTTCTCCTTTACTTCTAATCTACTTCATTCCACAACTACCCTCTTAAATAAAAATCTGTTTGAAGAAAGAGGGGGGTTATCCCCCACCAGAAATCTAATACCTCTCCTCTTCCCCCTCCTCAAGCATAACTGTCTTGATGTATTTCTTCTTTGCGCCCCTTGTGAGCTTTCTTCCTGTTTTCCAGCTTTCTTATTCCCCTTTCACCACACAAAAATTAAAACTTGAACAATGCTATAACAAAGTTGCTAAATTTGCAGCAGATACCCCTTTCAGAACCAACCACTTTATAGCACCAAAAAGCCTAAATTGGTTAGAGCTGCCACATCATCTAACATATACACAACTTCTTATTACCTATACAATTATCCAGCATTCCTCTGCTTGTCCAGCACTAAAAACATTCTACTCAATGATGTTCCCAGTTGGTCATTGTTATCCATTGACCAAAAACTCCTGTCTGTCTACAAACACAGCAAATCTGCTGGTCATTGTCTGTTCTTGTACAAGGTTGCTAAAGCCTGCAACTCCTTACCTGTATCCATCAGGTTTGTACCCTCCCTCCCATCTTTCAAAACCCCTCTAAAAGACCTCCTAGCTAATATCTGGCTTTGGTCTTACTGAAAACCAAGATAAACTATATCCCTAAATGTGAACAGGTACCTTTTCATTCATCATACCTCCTTACTCTCCCTTCTTCACTTACTTCCTTACTGCTATCTAATTCTCTTCACTGACTCTCTCTAAATATACCATAAGCCTTTTTTCCCTCACTTCATATTGCAGTTCCTCTTTGTATTAGACTAACTTAGCTTTAATTTCTCTACAAGCTGTCTAAAATTTTCTAAATATGAAATGATTGTCATATACATTGTATTGATTCTTAACCAATGCTTTTACATTATGTCTAATTTGTTAAAATTATTTAAACTGCAGATGTTTTTGTTTTATTTTTGAAGTTTGTAAAATTATTGTTCTTAAAATTTTTTATAATAATTTGGAGCTTTTCTCTCAGGGCCTCCACTGAAAATGAACTTCTACTCAGTCGGACTTTCCCAGTAATGAAATGTCAATAAATAAAAAAAATAAATTTTAATGAAATTGTAACAGTAACCATATAAGTGCACCCCTAGAGACAATATTTTTGAAAAACATTCTAAATTGCTGGGCTTGGCACTGCTTGCCTTAGCTGTATGTCATTAGTTGAAGTGTGCTTGCAGACAGCTACACTTGTCCACAACTTCCATGAAAGTACAAATTTAACCAAATAGCTGCAAAACAGTTCCAAAGATAGGCACTGCTGTTGAAGGTTGATACCACAAATTTAGTTAAGCTTATGTTATGTATAATACAGCTTTTCATCTGCATACAACAAGATTATCCAGCTGATTCTCAAAATTGTTGCCTCAGTTTATAAATTCAACCAAGCCTTTTTTAATTTATTACTTTCTACATTCCTAAACCATTATTTTATCCATAGTAAACAATTTACAAAAGTGGACATTTCCTCACAGAAGCTTTTGGACTGCTGTACTCAAGCAAATAGCATGTGCTGAAACATATTTGCATATAGACATAGTAATGCTGTTCACAGATAACTGCTATGAAAGTGCAGTCCTCGGGACTATGAATGCCACCCTTAGCCTCAGATAACATAGGTCTGACTTTTCTTTTCCATTTTAGGCTGTCTTCTTAAGAGATATTTATGCATCATTCCATTATGTTTTATGTGGGATTTTTGCCTTGCCTCTTCCTATCCTTTTGTCATCTCCTGTTATTTCCTTAGCTGCATTATTTATCCTTTCTCTAGTTGCTGTATTCAGAAAAAAATCCCAGTGTCTCTAAGTTTCAAGTGGTTAAAACTTAATCCTAACTGAAAAAAAAAAGTTCTACTAAATGAAAAAAATCTTTTTTTTTTGCTATGGATAAGCAAATCTGTAGCCGCATTGTAGGGAGACACCTCCTTACTTAAACATACCAATAGCACAATTGCACAAGTGCAGAGAAAAAGACCATATCAATGCCAGTGCTGCAGGAATGCAAATAATTACCACCATTGCACTAGCAAAGACGTGTGTCAGACAATCATGGCTCTTGAGTAAGTTAGGCTACTGGTACTGAATTGAGAGAGGCAGCGACAGTTGAAATGGCACTCTTCTTGAGTGAAAAAAAAAAACAGGAATAAGGGGGTTGAGTATGGTAATGAATAATCTAATGTGAAATGAATATGATCTTTCCTGCAGTCCTGCAGCTATAAAATGTTGGTATTACCTCACCTTTAAACAAATGTTTTGGGCATGTGTGTGTGTGTGTGTGTGTGTGTGTGTGTGTGTGTGTGTGTGTGTGTGTGCGTGTGTGTACGTGTGTCAGATAAAGAGAGAGAGAGACTCAGAAGTCCCATTATAATTCTCTTTTTTCTAATTTTTTTTTCACATTTTGCTTATACTTCCTACTCATTTTTATTTATTTATTTGTTTTGGTGGTGGCATCAGTTTATTCAGGGAGTAAGACAGTCTAAGGTGCAGCTTATTGCCTAATAACATAACCCTGGTGCTTAAAGCACACTTGTGCCATTTGCCACTGGGCATGCCCTTATCAGACAATATACCATATCTCATCGTATTGTACACCTTGCTTAGAACTTCTTCCTGAGCAAAATGCAGGAAGTGCAACATACTGACATCATCAGATTTTTCGGCTAAACCACCTGGAGTGAGAAAGAAGTCAAAGTTATGCAATCAAATATTCAGTTTTCTGGTGCATGTATGCATTACACAAGAATTCTGATTGTTACATTTTAGACATATTTCCACTGTGAATTATACTTTCATTCATTCTTCAAAACAGAAAGTCTTGAAAGCTAAAGTCTTTCTAAATTTCTGTGATGTATTTCTTCAGTTCAAGCAAATACTTTTCCACTCTCTGATGCCACATTTTGTCAAGATGCTTAATAAACAATGCATAGAGAAAGAACCAGTGGCCTCTTTCAGAACTGTATTTCAACATAATACATGTATACCATGTGAACTGCAAACAATTCTAGTAAATGCATTAGCGTTAAAGTTGTAACCCATGAATAACAGTCCCTACAAATATCACAAATTCAACTGATTACATGTGTAGATCTGGATTTGTGGGACTACATACATATCTGTTGACCTCACCAGATCCAAACGTAGTGAAAATTTTAGAACATGAAAATAACAAATCTAAGATGACTCCCTTGCTTAGTTAAGCAGAAGCTTATTGGTGTCAAGTAGGAATGGAAACCAAACCAGAAGTAGACAAAAATCAGGCAACTGAATATGCCAAAAAAAATGAATATAAATTGAAGAATCAGATAAGAAGGCAAGAAATGTGGAAAATGTATAAATATAGTTGTAAGTACAGAAAAGTACTGTCACAACCTCATGTTGATCAGGATTTGACAAAGGAATAGTTAAGGAGAGGTGAATTTAAACCAAAAGATGAAAGGTTAATATTAGTGGCCCAGGACAGTGGGCTATATACACATTGGTTTACAAAGTTAATTCAACATGGGGGAGAAAAAGACAAATGCAGGTTCTGTAAAACAGAACTGGAAACAGTTGCACATTCTATTGCTAGGTGTGATACACTAACGGCAGAGAGTCTGTATACTGAAAACATAATAATGTGTCAAGACTGTTGCATTGGAGATTGTGCAAACATTATAATACTGAAGTAGCTGAAAAGCATTGGAAACATGAGCCGCAAAGCATTATAAAGAATGATGAAGTTTATATCACATAGTATTAACCATCACCAGCAGTTCAAAAAATAGATGCGAGAAAAGTACATATAGTAGCCATGAAAGGAAGACAAAAGTAGCATTGATCATTAAAATTGCTACACCTAGTGATTACAGTGTTTTGCATATAAAGAGACACAAAGTCATAAAATACCAAGTGAAAAAAAAAATAGCAGTGTGAAAGGATATCCAGACTGTTCAAACAGTAGTAGCAGCAATGGAGCTCATAAAAAATAAGAACTTACAGTCTTATTTGGATATGCTACAGACAAATATGAATTACAGGAGTCAGTTCTAGGTACACTAGAGATACTGCGAAGAACAATTTTGTCCAACATCAAAGACTGAAACAATACTAATTTCATAAACTTTAATCATATTTTGACTTAGTAATGAGGGTCCATTCCTGTCATGGTATTAGAAACCCTCAAAAGTTGGAGAAATTAAAATAACAAGACAGACAAATGTGAGGCTGCTTCAGATGCTTTTTAGCAGCTCTTATTAAATTCCAAAGGATTATATATGGATACTTCGATATGCACCTCAGTTCACATTGTTAGTGGGTACTTAAGAAGATTTTTATGCAAATGAATAATTAAAGCTGCCTGGGTTAGTTTGCCATTGCCATAAAATATTTTTTTTCTGGTGGCATCTTTCCAGTGAAAGAGATTTAAATTTTTAAGGGCAAATCTAAATGTTGATGTGTTGCAGTACCATCTCAACACATATTTGCTCTGGATATATATTCTATTCTCTATCACAATAAAAACATATGCTCATCTCCCACTTAAACTGCAATAACAGCGCTGCAGTTTATCATGCTGAACTACCTCTACATATGTACATTTATTATTTATGAAGAGAAAGTAATACCTGAGGCAGTCTTTAACAGTTTTTAAATATCATTTCAGTTAATCATATTTATGCACTTGAGTACAGAGTAGATTTAATGCCATTATTCTTCTTGTAGACGTTTATACTCTGCTTATTGTTGATGTCTGGCTGGGCTGTTTTGCCCTTATTTTCCATAATTTTTATTCATCTTCTGTTTGCTGTCCATCAACTCACCCTACCCAGTTCATTCATTCCTCAAAGGGTGAGAGCTGTTCAAGGATGCTGTGATTACTATATCCATCAAGAATTTTTCTGTTAGAGCCAAACATCTCCCTGGCAGCTGGCATGGGTGCCTGCATTATTGAGAGGGCCTACTATGCCCCCCAACATGTTAGTGCTCCCATTCTTGCTACTGAGGACTGCCATCACCAGTTTGTTAAGCCCAGCCCATGTCTCTGGTTATGTCTGCTTTATTTACAGGCTTCTGCTTGCATGCATAGAGACAGCTACCAGACCACTAGTCCCTCCTCCAGAGAAGACCAGCTGGCACTTGTCTCTTAATCCAGCCCTCCTCTGACCAAATATTTCAGTACCTGAGCTTCTATTCAGGTCATAGTCGGAACATTATTCCACTATGCCAAAGAGCCAGGCTCTTATGGTTGTGCATTATCATTAGGAGAAAAAGACACATTTTTTTTTTTTACAAAAAAAACCGAAATGTTTTTCCTTCTGATTTAATGCCAGAACATTGCAGATGTGTTATAGGCATCCACTGTATCTCCCATTCTGAAGCCATATGCCCACTCCATACAGAAAATTAATATAATTGAAGTTTGCCACCTGGCACATTCTATTCGCCATGCAGGGCTATTGGTGTTCTCTACCAATACATAATGACTATATTTCTGGAATGTCATAATTTTCTAGAATGTATTTTGATTGGCATACTCAGGCATTCATATGTAAAGTACTTTTAAGCTTTGTTTTTAATTTCATAGAATTTGAAAAGCTGTATTGTGAATTTCTGACTGCCAATTCACAATGCTTGCTAGTTCATTTGCATTTATATTTATCTAGCCACTTCAGACACTTGTAAATGTTGCTTCTGGGAGAAATAAACACTGAGTTTAATTGTGATTTTACAACAACGCATATTACTGTTGGTGTGTGATATAGTCTCTCTTCCTTCAAAAAAAAAACTAGTAATACTTTGTATACTTGTTGTAAAGCGTATCTAATGCATACGTGCAAGCAGTCTGATTATAATTGAAGAAAAACTGCAGAAGGTACACTATGGTACTAGATAATGGTAGTCCTAGTATCAATTTTCTCTTTACTTTGCTATCAAATGCCACAAAATAATAGTATTAGCTCCTTTAGAAAACAGACTACCCATTTCAAATAATCCCTTCTGGAAGAGTATACTTATTTGACAGAGAAGAGGTTAGAAATTGTCTACAAGTAAAATTAATGATTTGTTTTAGGGGATGGGGAAAGTATTTTAGATTTCTCAAGTATAGTGACCACCAGCTTAGAATGACTGCCTTCTTACTGAAAACAACATCCAGACTCTGACTTTGATTAGTTGAGGAACTTCTACCTACATGAATGTATTTTATCTTGCACCCACACACACACACACAGACACACACAAAATGCCCCTGCCAATGTACAACTGATTAACTGTGATTAATTGACAGTAGTTATTAGTTATTGTTATACATGTATGTCCCCATCTGTCCAGAATTTTCATTTTCAGATTTTGTACAGGTCTGATGCTTGACTATGATTAAGAGAGAGAATGATACTTTATCTCTAGTAATGTTTCATCTTGTTTCATGTGTGCATATACAAATATGCATTCATATAAGTATGCACATCCTTCTTACACATGCACATGCTACATATAATGCGCACACACACACACACACACACACACACATGCACGCACACACGCACACACACACACACACACACACACACACACACACACACACACACACACACACACACACACACACACACACGCACGCACATATACACACACTGTCCCTGGAAGCTCTCCTCCCACTGGAGAATGCTGAAGTCTGTGCAGTTGCAGAGATGTGGTTCAAGGATGCGGAAAGTGCCCCAGCAGTGTAAGACTACAATGCCTAGCACACATTCAGGTCACCCCCTGAAAAGGATAAAATGAAAGGAAAATGTGTTTCCATTTACATAAAAAAAAATACATCACAAGATTGGTCAAGCGGGATGACTCACTTGAGCACTCACAAACATGGGGGAGCATTGCACTCCCCCAGCGTAATGTCCTCCTTGGTAAAACTGGATTGGAAATGTTTACATAGATATTTTATACCCCATGTAGACTCCAGAGAATTTTTCCTCTGTTAGATAGTAAATGTTGAGGTGTGATGGAGCAAAAAGAGAGGTACTTGGGAATATATTTCCTTGGAGTGTGGTGTGTTGGGTGATTTTAAGGATTCTCCATGGGATGCCGTGTCAGAGATTCTGGGTGGTTGTATTGGTGTGACAAGGGAGATGATTTTTCTGAGCTATGATACAGAATTGGAATTGCCTAGGCATGGTAAGGCCTTGCTGTGTCTAATTATGGTGACTGCCAAAAAGGCAATTACTAGAAAATGGAAATAAGAATATAAACCAACTACATTAGAAGTACGGACTATAGTAACAGAGATAAAACAACTGGAATTGAGATCTTTAGAAAAGGGTAGGAGAAAACTACATAGGAAAAAAATGAGAATTGTGGGAACAATACAGGCAGGCCTTAAATGATCTATGTAATATTTGATTGAAAATGATTGGATAGATTATAAGTGATGTATAATGTTTGCAACTGAGAGGGTGTCATATGGTTTGTGATGTAAAATGCTTGCAACTAGGATTGTGTCAATGTGGTTCATTTTCATTTATATAAATGTATGATTGCTTATGTCATAAGTGATGGTTTAATAAACATTTCTTTTTAAAAAGGAGGCAGGAATTGAATAATTTATGTAATGCTACTTCGGTCATATGGTGTATAGCAATACATTTGAAGTATAATGTTTTTTAATGTTAATTTAATACAATTTGATTTTGTATAAATGTAAATTTGCCTGTGTCACAAGTGATAATTCAATAAAGCTGTTTAAAGAAGTAAATAAATTGGTCTACTTTGAACTAAATGTAATAGTAGAACCCCCATCATACCCTAAAACCCCCCAGATTTTTTTCCAGGGCAAATTACCTTCTATTAAGTGATAGCATGGGTAATTGTAAAGCTCCCTTAACCCCCAAAACACAGAAGTCTATGCAGAAGTATACACAAATATCCTGTGCAACTATTTAAACAACTGCATAGAAACAGCAGTACCTGACCAAAGTTAACCCAGGTCTAACCAAAAAAACAAGTCACCCTAGTGAACCCCAGGAATAAAGTAATAAATTCCTGTCTAGAAGCAAGTGGGAGGGTGCACAACAGAGAAAAAAATCTCTCATTAGTCAAACCAGTCAAATCAAGGAAATAGTCAAGTCCTCAAAAGCTAAATATGAGACTAAAACAGCCTCCCAAGCAAAGGATAACCACCAAGCATTTTTGCTTATGTCTGAAATCCTAAAGGAAATGTTCAACAATGTGCTGATGTGCTGAGTTGGCTGTAGATGGCACTACCTAAACTCAGCTAGAAGAAATAGCAAACCTGCTGGCTGATAATTTCAGCTCAGTTTTCACCCCTCCCTCATCATCTCTGGTCACTCCCCATGAAATACCCCCTACCATTTCTTTGCCTGTTATCACAAACTAACAAGTTGTCACTGCACTCTCTAAAGCTAGAAACACGGCATCAGTGGGCCCAAATGGAATCTCATGGTGCCTATTAAATAGCTTAAACATGACCCTCTGGACCCACATGGATCTCTGTTAAATCCCAATCTCCAAACAGGCTTTGTTCAGGTAGAGTGGAGGACAGCAGCAGTCATCCCTCTGCTCAAGGGGGCCATTGACTGACTGAGGAAACTATCAGCCCATAAGTCTGACTAGCCTCATATGCAAGGCTATGGAAAGGATAACCTTGGGCCTGATTAACAACAACATAGGAAGTATCCAGACTCTAGACCCAACCTAGTTCAGCTTTGTCAAAGGCAGGTCTTGCCTGTTCAGTCTGGTGGACTTCTTTGAGATGAGTGTAAGACAGTGGATACCACCTACTTTTACCTGGCCAAGGCATTTGACACACCACCCCACTTGGGTATTACAGATAAACTCACAGAATTGGGCATAAACTTCTGCATCACCAGATGGATAAATAAATGGCTCACAGGTAGGACGTGCTTTTAGAGTGGGGGAATCCACATCCAGAAAGAGTCCAGTCAGTGGTGCAGTACCACAGGGTTCAGTGCTGGGTGCCCTTCTGTTTGGGATAGACTTCTCAGATGTCAATGCAAATGTAGGTGGTCTTTAGCTGATTGAGTTTGCTGATGACTTCAAGTTGGGGGAAATCATTGACCCCCCCCCCAAATGATGTTGACATCCTACAGAAAGAGCTGGCACAGACTAATGGCTGGTGTCAAAGCTATGGCTTCAAGCTAAATGTGAAGAAATGCATAATGATACCTTTTGAGAAATCAAATACCCCACTTAGGTATTACAGATAAACTCACAGAATTGGGCATATACCTCTGCATCACCAGATGGATAAACAAATGGCTCACAGATAGGATGTGATATCAGAGTGGGGGAATCCACATCCAGCAAGAGGCCAGTCAGTGGTGCAGTACCACAGGGTTCAGTGCTGGTCATCCTTCTGTTTGGGATAGACTTCTCAGATGTCAAGGCAAATGTAGGTGGCCTTTAGCTGATATTGCCCACCCCCCCCAATGATGCTGATATCCTACAGAAAGAACTGACACAGACTAATGCCTGGTGTCAAAGCTATGGCCTTAAGCTAAATGTGACAAAATGCATAATAATATCTTTTGGGAAATCAAATGCCCCTGCAAATTACAACGTTGATAGCAAGCCCCAGTGGTAAGAGATCTGGGTACTCAAATAGTAATCTGAACTTTGACCACCATGTGTCCACTGTAGTGAGGAAATCCTTCTATGTGGCTCAGTTTATAAGTAAGGGCAAGGCATCCAGACCTAAGGATGTCATAGTACCACTGCACCTGGCCCTCACCAGACCAATAACCTTTGGCATGTACCTCGCCAGGCACCTGCAACAGTTGGAGCATCTTCACAGGTTTCTCACTCAAAAAATACAGGGTATAACCAACATGTCATACTCAGACAGATTAAAAGCCCTAGCACTGTATTCAGTTTCCTAACAATTACCGAGATGTGATTTATGCTTGAACTACAAGGCAGTCTCTGACACATCCCTGATGGAAGTGTTACATATTCACAAAACTAAATGCACGAGGGTTACCCGCTCCAAAGATCAAAATCTGATCTCTGACATGAATAATTCATGTTGGTGATACAGATATTTTGTCCCAGAGATTGCCCCTCCTCTGAAACAGGATTCCTATTTATGTGAAGAAGAGCCCTTCCCTGACTATCTTCAAGCACAATCTGGAACAGTGGATGGAAAATCACAAGTTTACTCCTGGGGTGACACCCATGTCCCTTATGGACAGAGACAGTCTGTAAAAACTGTTTATATCACGTTATCGAAAGATGAAAATAGTGAACGCTATTTCATCGAACCTAAAATATCTAAACTACATAATATCGAACATTCAGAACAGCAAATTTTTTCCTTGGGGAAAAAAATTGCTATTCCGAAACACATACACACAAGCACACCTAAAAAACATCAATACACACACATACACTTATAATCCTACAACTAATCCTACACTAAACTATACATATACTACTATCTATCCACTTACCTTAACACAAACCCTAACCCTAAGGTCCGTCACTATCGCACACTCACCTAACCCATGCCCTAACCCTAACTCACTTAACCCACCCCTAAACCTAATTCACCTAACCCGCATGCTAACCCTAACTCACCTAACCTGCGCCCTAACCCTAACTCACCTAATCCACGCCCTAATCCTAACAACCACATAATCGCACACTTACCTGAACCCGACCAATAAATCTCCACCACAGCGCTGAAAATAGCAAAGCCACAGAACCGGCCAAGAAAGAATTCAGTGTTCTGCAGCTTCGCTAGTTTTAGCGTTCAATTAAAACGGGTCGATATTAGAACATTCGAAGTTTTAAAACTTCGATGTTCTGATATAGACCCTGTAAAAATTGTCAAAACCACACTTGCTGACCTTGCAATCTTTCCCCTAAGAATAGAAAATTGAGTAAAATCTGAATGAAACTGGCTAGGCTTGTAAGGGCTCTTGGCCATTAGCCTAGTAATCTTCTATGAACCTATGAATTGCTATTTTGTTGACTAACTACTAAATGAGTCACTTGGGTTTATGTATGCAACTATTGGTTACATAAAAGCAATCTTAAATAAGGCTGCCTAGTCTAGTTTGACTAGCTGATATTTTTTACAGACAGGTATTTTTTTCTTTACTTAAATTTTTGACAGTCTGACAAGTATCTTATTTGCAATTAGATCTTCTGCATTTAATTACATTTTTTCCAGAAAATCAATTAACAAATTTATTAGCATTTAAAGTAACATTGTGTCAAGTAAAAGCATCAGTCTATCAGGTAGTCACCTAGTATGCTCTGAACTGAGAACTGTAGTTGAAAATAGAAAGTAATTCCCCCGGATTCCCTAAAGCTTGCATGGAGTGCAAGATCAGTGCAGGAGCTCCAGCAGGCAATATGCCTGCCGTGAGATGCAGGAACAGCCTCTAGGGGCATGCACGAGCGCTTCTGCACTAATCCTGCACGGATTAAGCCCTTGTAAGCAAATCACCCCATTTTCAGGAGAAATCTGTGCTATGGAAGCTTGCAACTATCCGTGCAGGAACAGTGCTATCTGCAGAAATGTACTTGGTTAGTAACCGAGTACATCTCTGCAAAATCCAAAACGGAGCAATGACAGCTCCAAATAAAGGATGCATATCATGTAGCAAGCATGCCAATGGCCAAGTATAAGGCCATTGGCATTGCAAACAGTAAAACAAATACAAAAAGCAACTTTTTTTTTTTTTAGCCGATCTAGGCTGTTTAAGCGTAGGGCAGCGGCGACCAAACGGGATCAGGGGGGAAAAAACAAAATGAACCTAAATTAAGCATTCTAACTAAAATCAGTATTCTGCCATGCAAGTCAATGGCAGGCAGAAGACAACATGGCCAGTGAGTAGTGGTTGCTAAGGGGGGAGGCTCAGTGTGAGACATGTAACTATGCATTAGCAGGCAGTCCTATGCAAATGAGGGGAAGGATAGTAAATCCCAGTTTTCCCCAGCATGTGAATCAGGTTCCAACAGTGTAAGAGTAGGAATAGCTTGGTGCAAGCCTAGGAGGTAGGTGACATCATGGGGGTGTGTGTCAGGTATACTGTAAGTGGATTGTAGCCCTGTGGCTTGGGTTTGCACCTAGCTGAGCACAGCTAAGCTAGGGGGTGTGTCTAAACCTGCCTAGCACTCTTTACAATGCCTAAGCAGGTGTGCGCACCACGCACTGGGTTTTAAAGGCAGAAAACAAAAGTTAAACCAGGAAATAGCAGCACTGTACACATTTGAGCACACTGTTTGCACGGCGTGCCCCCGGGCTTAAACAGGAAGGCGATGGGAAGGGAAAACAGCAGTAGGAAGCTAATCAAGGAGAAATAGCATAGCTGGCATGTGAAATGTATCGGAATCAGCGAATTACACAGGCAGCAGACCAGCCCAGCCCAGAACACTACTATAAACTATGCAAACACCTTCCCCTCTGTTTTTTCCCACACTCTACACCACCGGTGTAAACAAGCGGGGAACCTTTAACACTCACAACAGCAAATGATAGGGGCTGCAATAGCTGTCATACAACAACTTGTGGAAGAGGCTGAGAGTGGTGAGGATGTGAATGCTGTCGACCAACCCACAGTGAGGAGACAGAGAAGAGTGTACAGACCCAGGGTAACCTACCAGGGACTACATGAGCTGGAGATAGTGGAGTGCTATAAGGTGGACAGGGACCTCCAACAGCAAATTGTTGAGCTGTGCCAGCCACGCCTCACACACAGAACTAACAGAGGGGAACCCATCCCAGTGGATACCAAGGTATGTGTAGGCCTAAGAATACTAGCTACAGGTACCTTCCAAAGGCCAACTGGGGATATGATGGGGATCTCACAGGCATCAGCATCCAGGGTACTCCACCAGTTCCTGGATGCCATGTCAACACATGTCGGTGAGCATGTATATTTCCCCAACACCTGTGAGGCATTTGTCAGCAATATGCAACTGTTCCACCAAATAGCAGAATACCCTGAGGTAGTGTGTGCTATGGACTGCATGCACATATGCATCAAAGCACCACCTGGTGAGCAGGGTAGGGTCTACATCAACCGCAAGGGCTTCCCCCTCCATCAACTGCCAGGTCGTGTGCGATGCCCAGGGCATAATAATGAATGTGTGTGCTAGCTGCCCTGGAAGCTATCATGATTCTCACATATGGCATCTGACACAGCTGTACCAGAGATTTTCCAATGGGGACATCCCTGACGGTCACCTAGTGGGGGATGCTGGATATGCACTGGAGCCGGGGCTGATGACACCCATCAGAAATGCACACACACCTGAAAATAACTCCATAATGAGGCACATGCACAGACCAGAATTATAGTAGATCATGTGTTTGGGATGCTCAAGCTATGGTTCCGGTGGCTGGACACATTTGGTGGAGCCTTACAGTACTCACCAGCTACATGTACCCAAATTGTCCTTGTATGTGCCATGCTGCACAGTATGATCCTGCAGAAACAGCTGCAGCAGGAACAGCACAGGGCAGGGCCACACAGCCCCCACCATTACCAAGGCCTGCACAGGCACAGAGTGACTCAGAGGAGGAACAACCTGAGCCTGCCCCAGTAGGCAAAAGGAGGTGTGCCCAGTATGTCCTGACCTTGGCAAAGAGACAACACATATCACATACACTGACACAGGAGGGACCCAGAGAATGACAACTCTCTCTGAGTCTCACATGCAGCAAAAGAGATGCCAAACATTACACTACCTGTGCTCAACCATGTGTAGGGAGTGTACTATGTGCATCTGACATAGACAGCCCTACAGCACCACCCTCAATACTAGAACACCCACAAGGTAAGTGACTCACACATGCCAGTTGGGGGGGTTACATACCCAAAAACAGTCACAGCCAGTAGGACAGGTGTAGACAAACACAAACAAAGGCTGTGCTATGGCCTCTGAATGATGCCTATGGGTAACCTCCCCCTCCAGGCCTACACAGAGAGATGACAGCAGGCCAGGCAGTGGGATGTCAGTTCTGATGGGTAGGAAGTCTGAAACTAATATGTAGGTAAATAAAAGCTAAGAACTGTAGTACACTGGTATGCCTCTAGGCAGCATGATAGGTAAGACTTCAGAATGAAATGGAGTACCTGACATACCAGTACAGTCATAGTAAATGTGTACAGGTGTCAGGTGTGTCCCCCATCCTACATAGACATGTAGTAACAGGCAGGTGTGCCCCCCCAATCCTGTGAAGAAATGTAGAAATAGGCACGTGTGCCCCCATCCCTTATAGGAATATAGTGACAGTCAATGCCATGTGATGGACACATACCCTGCAGAAATGGTATGCTACCTGTAGGTGTACAACACATAGGTCAGCACTGCAATACAGACTACCTGGACTTGATCCACCCATTCAATATAGACGGACATACTGGGCATGCTCACACACAGAGAAATTAAGGCAATGTCAGTAAACAACACACTGAAAGGTCATACTGGGCATGCTCACACACTTAAACACATGAAGGCCATGTCTGCAAATGCCAGGGGACCAGACACAACTGACAGTCGCAGATGTTAATGCAGACATTCCTCAGTATGCACCACACATGCTTTGCACACACAGTGGACAGGAATACAGGCATATATCTAAGGATAACACATTATAATAAGCCAAAGGAAGAAGTACAGAGATGTGTGGAAGAGGGTGACTATGACAAGGATCCATCCAGGCCTGTCCCACCCAGCACTCAGCCAAAGGGCCACAACCACATGAGGTTCAGATGTCACTCACTGTAGATATTAGCCACCAGTATCTGTCAGCAGTACAGACTATGTGGTGCACGTGCTAGCTGTGCAACATGATTGTACAAGCAAGGTGTCATCTAGCATCTGTATACACGTACCTCATGAAATATGACCCTGTGTGTGCCCGCATGTGGTGTGTCATCCTCTAGATGAATGGGTTATGGCCCATGCACACATACTGCCCACCCCATAGACCTACAATGACAAGCCTGATGAGGTCATCCACTGTCAAATACACCTTTGGGAGAGTTGTAGCCCAGTCATCTCCATGGCGCATCCCATAACTGCATACTGCTGTAGTGTAATAAACTAGTTAGGCAGGAATTCGAATCTCAGACTTGGCAAGTGTGTGTGTTTGTGTGTCTGTTTGTCTGTGTAGAGTGCAATGCTTTTTAGGGTAGTCACACTCCCTACAATTGAAATGCACTACTTTAAGGCTCCTGATGTCATCCACCTAGAAATACAGCTCTGTGAAGATTATAGTCCAATTATCTCCATAGGGTGTCCTGTAACTGCGTACTGCTATAGTGTGATAAATTAATTAGGTAGGTGGTCTTATCCCAGATGTGGCAAGTGTTTGTGTGTGTGTCTGTCTGTGTAGAGAGCAATGCTTTTTAGGGTAGTCACACTCGCCACAATTCAAATGCTCAACTTTGGCAAGGCTGCTGTCATTCACCTAGAAATACACGTCTGTGAAGGCTGTAGCCTAGTAATCTCTGTAGCGTGTCCTGTAACTACATATTGCTGCAGTGTGATAGATTAGTTAAGTAGGTGTTCTAATCCCAGACCTAGCAAATGTGTGTGTGTGTCTGTCTGTGTAGAGAGCAATGTATCTTAGGGTAGTCACACTCCCCACAATTCAAAGCTCAACTTTTGCAAGGCTGTTGATGTCATCCTCCTAGAAATACACCTTGGTGAAGGTTGTAGCCCAGTAATCTCTGTAGTGTGGTCTGTAATTACGTACTGTTGTAGTATGAAAAATTAGTTTAGATAGGTGTTCTAATCCCAGGCCAGCAAGTATGTGTGTGAGTCGCACTCCCCACAATTCATATGCTCAACTTTGGCAAGGCTGCTGATGTCATTCACCTAGAAATACACCTCTGTGAAGGCTGTAGCCCAGTAATCTCCATAGCACAGCCTGTAACTGCATACTGCTGTAGTGTGATAACTTAGTTAGGTAGGTGCTCTAATCCCAGACCTGGCAAGTGTTTATGTGTCTGTCTGTGTAGAGAGCAATGCTTTTTAGGGTAGTCACACTCCCTACAATTCAAATGCTCAACTTTGGCAAGGCTGTTGATGTCATCCACCTAGAAGTACACCTGTGTAAAGTTTGTAGCCCAATAATCTCTGTAGCACATGCCATAACTGCGTACTGCTGTAGTGTGATGTAGAACTCTGGTAAAGTTTTATTCCCACCCATGGCAGATCTGGATGATTTGTGTGTGTTTCAATGTCTGTGTAGGGAGCAAGGCTTTTTAGGCTATTCACACTCAATACATTCCAAATGCCCTACTTTGGCAATCAAACTGATGTCTTTCATTGTGAAATACACCTTTGGGGAAGGAGCTCTCCAGTAATCTCTGTGGTGCATACTATAGCAGCCCCATACAGTAGTGTGATATAGACCTCCGTTAGTGGTTCTATACCCACACATGTCGGTTTTGGATGTTTTGTGTGTGTGTCACTGTCTGTGTAGGGAGCAATGCATTTTAGCCTAGCCACACTCACTACAATTCGAATGTCCTACTTTGGCAATCCTGCTGATGTCATCCAATGTGATATACACCTTTGGGGAAGGAGCATTCCAGTAATCTCCATGGTGCAAATTATAACTACGTAGTGCTGTAGTGTAATAAACTAGTTAGATAAGGGTTCTACTCCAAGATATGATAGGTGTGTGTGTGTGTGTGTGTGTGTGTGTGTGTGTGTGTGTGTGTGTGTGTGTGTGTGTGTGCGTATGTATGTTTGTAACTCATATCCCGTGTGAGTGTGTGACACCTGGGCCCAATGTGGAGTGGGTTTTGCAAATTTCTTATATGATGGCCCTACTATGCATCACAATGTCCACCGTACAGGGATAACAGATGTGAAATAACAGAGAGGCTGGGGTGCAAATCCATACCCATACATGTGACATCAAGGCCAGGCAATTACCATTAGCAACCCCAATATTACCTAGAACACACTCTCAACCCATGCCTCATACACACACACATGGCTAGGCAATTGTCAGTATGTGGGTAGTACACTGCATATTGGCCACTGATAGTAACTATGGAGTGATTGCAGTGGGCCACATAGGGCATGGCACCCTATCCATCTGTCCAATAGGCACATACATGCAGACAGTGCACCTTCCCCATGTTGCCCACTGGACACCTGCAACACCTGTGGTGCCATCACATGTGACCCACAAAGGACATACCATGCCTGAAACATGCCCTGTATGGACAGATGCCACTCACTCCAGGGAATGCCGTTAGCATGTATCAATGTAGGTGCAGGGTAAACCTGCTGTCCATCCCGCCACAGGTGGCCAAGAGTGGCACATCTGATGATAATCTATGTACACAACATAGGCCAGACACCTCAGGTACAGTTCCACATGTCACTGTACATGCATGTTGGAGGTGTGCACATCCAAGATACCATCCATGTCAAGGAACACATACATGGCAAGCGATGTACAGCATTGGCCACACACAATAGTCATCCAGGTGACTGGATGGGGGATACAATACCCACCTGTGTGGGCAAATGTCAAAACTACATCCCTGAGCCACAATGCAGACCATTGTCATGTGGCCTGATGCAAAGGTATACCCATCACCATGCCTTGTATAGCCGTCTGGCACAGTCAACCACCACACACCCATGCAGAAATGCACTCATGCATGTCAGTACTGGCACCCTGTGTGTTTGTGTGTCTGTGTGTGTGTGTGTGTGTGTGTGTGTGTGTGTGTGTGTGTGTGTGTGTGTGTTGTATGATGTGTATGATCACGTCCACACTCACTACAAACCCTATTGGCATACTGAAGCATGTTGTCTAATATCACACACCTCCCCATACCCTTCGCCCATATAACCTCTGTATGACCCATGTGGTGCATGTGATACCTGCACAGTAATGTGTTGTGGAAATCTCCCTAGTAATGAGTTGTAATCCTGGCCCTGCCAAGTTTGTCAATGTGTGTGTGTCCCTGTGAGTGTGTGGCTATGTTGATGCTGGCACCTGTTCATGCGGACATGCACGTGTACTTCACCTACCGTATAGCTACCATATCACTGTTGCAGATGTCACTCACCATCACATATATGTTCTGAGGACCTCACAACAGGTAACCTATGTGGCACATCCAATAACTGCATAGGACTATGATAGCACTACATAGTTGTCAGGGGTTCAATGCCCAGTTATGGTAAGTGTGTGACACAAACATGCTTAAGTTTTACTTTCCCACCCCTCCCTGACTGTCTTTGCCTCTGTCTGCCTCGCTCAATCTGTCACTGGTGGATGTTGAGATGTACAACAGCTTTGCTTAGGCAGCAGCATGTGTATTTTAGGTAATGCTCTTGATCAGCTGATGGCCTCTGCATGAATTGCTGCCCTCATTTAGCTGATTGCATATGGAACAGCTGTGGTAATATTTCCACAGCCAGTTACATGGAAACATACACCAATATCTAGGAACATCATGTTGGTGTTGAGCCTTGTCATTCACTGTGAGCAGGAACTCAATCTGTTTTGCAAACAGCATCTCAGATGGATTGGAGATTTACCTCTGACAACATATACTGTGGAAACAGGCCAATACACAGGAAGGGGATGTGCCTGACCTGACTACAGACTTTAAGTGCTGCTGTACTCGATTCGGAGTAATGGTGGTTTAACAGGGTGTGTGCGGATACAGCTGTAATACATGTATTAATACCTGCCTTGTCAGTTCTATGTTTATGAGGACTCCCCATCTGTAGGATCATCTGCAGACTGGGCAGTGTGTGTTGCCTTTGGTTTCATGTGTTACCCACAGAGCATGTATCTGTGAACTGCAGAAGGTAGTGTGAGGATTGCAGTCTGTAGATGGTGAAAGCCATGACAGTTACTGACTTCATATCCCTCATAGGACATATGCTGCGACAGACCCTGTTACAACAGTAAATGCATGATTTTATCACAGCAACATGTCAATATTGGCCCTGTGTATGTGCTTACAGCCACAGCTCTGTCACCATTTGTACATATGTCATGCATTAAGAGCTGCTTATGTGCTGTACACCATAATTAATGACATCATATCTGATAAGCCAGTGAGATATCAGACTGCTACACATGTTATGTACAGTAGGGGTTATATTTGATGACATAACCTGGACATTCTGTGGTTGTTTGTATGGTACTGAGGTCTGTGTACTTGTGGTGAATGTCGACAGTGTGTGTATTGTTAATATGTACCTTGGCCTGTGTACAGACTGTGGTAAATGACATCGTTCTCGGTCCCGTCCTATCTGATGTTACATGCTGCTCCACTGTATGTTACCGTATTGGCTTACATGTTTGTAGGGCCATACACACACATACGTCCCATACCACAGACAGGCATCAGGCCACACTGTGTAGCAGCCCAGTATATGTAGGGTTAGTGTGTGAGTGGCACATTTGAGGATGGTGTTGGACAGATAGTCCATATACTGTAATATTATGCTAGCTTACCATATGTGGCTGTGGCTGTGTTCACATTGGTTTTGGTTATGCAATTTCACACAGGTGTATCTTACCCTGTGCTGTGACATGCCTGTAGAACCTGCTATATATGCAGATACATGTGCATTCCCCCATAGGAGATGTTGGCCAGTGCTGAGCCTGTCTGCCTGTAGCCTGCACAGTGCTTTGTTACACGCCTAGCAGCTTAGTGTGCTTACCCAGTGAGATGTCATGTCCAGATACTTGCCAGGTGTACTACTGCCTGGCCTCCCTTCACAGTCATGTATTTCAGAGTGGTAGGATGCTGTACAGATGTATGTCAATATCTAGTGGGTAGTATGTGGCCATCGCACCTCTGTACCAGCAGTTATTATGTGTCAGGACAGACAGGGGTGTGTGAATGCATAACCTACGGGGGTGAATGTATACCGGTCAGTATGTGTTATACCCATCTACATGGCTGTTAACATCCATATTGTCAGGCTTGGTACACATGTTCTGCACTAAGGGGTTCTGTATACCTATGGACTGTGCAGAGTGTGACAGAATGTCCATATCTATTGGCCAACATTTCTGATGTAGTCCACAGGAGCATTACGTGCTTGCAGAGGTACTGTACTATGATGTCCTTAGGATGTCCGTCAGTAGCCAGTGGTGCACATGTGAAAAGCAGATGTGACCTCCCACACACACCATGTCTGTTAAGACAATCCCTGTTACAGTTGCAAAAGTCTACTAATATACCCACTATACATACTTGACATCCCCTTGCACTATGAAGTTGGGAATATAGGGGCTGAGGTTGGGCTACATCCTATGTTCAGGGCATATGGTGAATATATATGTACATATGATTTGCAGCGGTAGCATTGTTGCCTCACAGCAAGAGGTTCTCCCGTTCGATTGTCGGCTGGAGCGCCTTCTGTGTGGAGTCTGCATGCCCTCCCCGCGGTGGAGTGGAGTTCGAAAGACATGTGTGAATGGGCGTGCCTTCATTGAAGGTTGGGCATCGGGCTGGTACCTCAGCACCATAAAAACCGACTACCAATCATTAGCGGACCGGAGTTCAGCTGTGGCAACCCCTAACCAGGAAAAGCTGAAAGAAAAACAACAACATGATTATCCAGGTATCTGTATAGATAATTGCACATGTACATATATATATATATATATATATATATATATATATATATATATATATATATATATATATCTATATGGGTGTGTATATGTATATAGATATGCATATACACACCCAGATATATACATATAGAGAGCATTATATATCTACACATATACAGACAGTGATACATATGCACATATACGTATACCATGCTGCCATTCCTGCCAGCAGTCCACTGCTGTTGTATCCCCCACACATATGGTGGGGCTGGGGCCATATATGTGTGGGCTTCACCTACACAATACATGTGTGCCCATATGCACTCCAGAGGCCAGTGTATGTAACAGTGGTATATGGCCCTGTATTATTGAGTCTGGGGGGTGCACCATACATAACCAAGGCTGTTACAAAATGTGGGGGTATCAGGGGTGAGCTGCCTTAAGGTATCTGGATGTACAGTACCATACATTTCACCTATCTTGACATTACTTACATAAAGTGGGTTACTGCAAGCCTACTGCCTCCTGACATACAGACTGTTCTGTTTGCCAGTGTGCATGTGATGGTGTCAGTTATGCCTTGTTATGTAACAGTTACATCCCATTTGGTCAACTGAAGTCTTTACCACTTACTGGTTGTGTACAGAGTGTAGATAGAGGCTACTGGACTATACACTTGCATCACCTACTGTTGATTGTGTGGTATCCTGTGGCCCAGTCTGTCTTCACTATTGTACAATTTGGAGGGGCTGGCCTGGACAGCAATATATGTGGACCTTTCCAGACTACTGTATTAGTATAACTCTTTTCCAGTTGCATTACTCTGTTGATATGGATGTCAGTGTCTGAACAGCTACATGACATGGCATATACATATGTAATAGTACACAAATAAAGGTATTCCATTTCTGCAAACCTGTGTGCGGTGTTTTATCCTATGTCCTCTCTGTGGGTATATTTTGCAGCCATCGAATGTCATTTGCATGGGTGGCTCGTCCAGTGTCCAGTTGTTAGGGTGTTAACTGTAGGTATAGTGGCTGTTCCATATTGTGTGCACCTTCTACATATGTATCTTACTGTACATACCTCTGTGTGTGTATGTGTAGTCACATGTATATATATATATATATATATATATATATATATATATATATATATATATATATATATGTATATCTGTATCTGCATATATGTGTCTGTGTGTATGTATCCTGGGGATGTTGATAACTTCCACATTTTACATTTCCTATGGGAGGCAGACTGTACTGCATGAAATGTTACCAATACCAGCTTGACATCATACAGGTGGGATGTAATACTGTTACCATCTTGTGCCCATGTCGTGTCAGGTCCTGGTTATGGGATCTGCAACACTTGGTAGTGTATTGCAGGGTGGACGTGTTTGGATGTGGGGGGTATGCGGGTATGCCTACTCGTACAAGACGTATATTGTTTGGGGCCTCTCAACCCCATTAATGGTGTATGTGGACATATATGTTTTTGTTAATCTACCATTGCTATCTACAGATGTATGGCCATATATACCTATATATATATATATATATATATATATATATATATATATATATATATATATATATATATATATATATATATATATATATATATATATATATATATATATATATATATATCTGCTTATATATATATATATATATATATATATATATATATAACTATGTCCGTATATACCTGCATAGATATATATGTGCGTACATATATGTAACTTGCTGTGTATATGCAGACATATAGGTGTAGACATATATATGTGTCGATGTAGGCATTTGCATGTATGTATGTTCATATATATTTATATATATGTATATATATATATATATATACATATATATATATATATATATATGTATATATTTCTACATATATATATATATATATATATATATATATATATATATATATATATATATATATATATATATATATATATATATCAACATATATACATATGTTGTATCTTTTTAGATATTAATATATTTACACACACATACATCTAAATGTTGGTATACATTCTCTGTACTGTTGCATGACTGGGTTGGATGATTTGTTTCTGAAAACATCAAATGTGTAAATATTTGGCATGGCTTAGTGGTGAATCACTTTGTCTATGGCATGTAGGTTACTGGGTTCGAGCCTTGCAGAGGCTGTTTGTTTTGTTGCTGGGGATAACAAAGGCCGTTGCATAAAGAGTGATTAAGATTCATAGATTAGTATTAAGCTAACTGCCCTTGCGAGCCATTTTAAGTTTAGCTAATTATCCCTTGTGAGACTCAAACCCTGCACTTTGTGTTTGTCAGGCAAACACCTTAACCATTAGGCCACCCGCCCAATCATGTCAAGGCACTTTAAAGCAGTTGTAAGCGGCTTTGCGCAGGATTAAGCAGAGGTAAGCACTGCTAACTTCTGGTTACTGTTTCTTATACACATTTAGCTTCTAAATTGCTTAATCTGTGTAGGCAGTGCTTACCCCCACCCCAGACAGGCTTAGATCCATTTACTTATGCTTAAAAGTGCTTACTCTTGCTTACCCCCATGCAAATTTCTTTAAAAGAAAAGAAAAAAGGGTTGATAGGAAAGTGGTGGAAAAGGGGCACAAAGAGGGAAAGACAGTAGGGAAAATAGCTAGGGATGTGCAGGAAGGGTGTAGGGAAGGTCCATAGCTGACCATGTCTTTTACAGCAACAGATGTGCATATACACTGAATTTGGAAGTAGATTTGGACACTCAAACCCCTGGGAGAGGGGTGAGGACAACAATAATAGATTGTGATGCCAATTAGACAGGATTACGTGTCCAGTGGACACGTGTGAAATGGACAGCTATGTACGGGGCAAGATTTTCTTGTGGGAACAGATTGCCCTTTTTATTTTTTCTTCAGATGAGAGTGGGATATTGGGGATGGGTAGTAGGTCTATTTGGGGAGGTAGGCTGGGTAGGTTAACAAACAAGACACACAAGATGTATACAGGGGTGTTATATGACACATGTGAGGGGTAAACATCATGATGGGGGGGGGTGTTGGGATTTCGGAAGCCCACAAGCTCCCTAGTGGTTACAGTGGGATTGAGGTCCCCACCCCATGGGTAGTCACCACTGCACCTTCACAGCCCGGAAGGTGGCTGTGCTGGGGGCTGAGCCACAGAGCCAGGCTGACTCTCTAATCATGACATGTGGCCCTCAAGCTGGCATAGAAGATCATTGAACTGTGCGTTGTTCATACTACTCACCACGTCTCCGACCTGGAGACAGGTGACAGGTGCCTGTCTGCGCCCAGTCCCAGGGAGGTGAGCCCCATCCCCTGAGGTGGTTCCACCCAAAGGTGATGCAGGACCAATGGACAAGGAGGTCTGAGGTTGGGCCCCAGACATGCTGGTTCCCAGTTCCATGGCCAACTGAGGTGGGACAAATGAGTCCACTGGGACCGGCCTTCCCAAGTGTGGTATAGTGTTTAGATTTCATCATCATATATAGGTTAGTAATAGTCAGCACATTCCAGGGTTAGGTATTACAGCATGCATAGATATTCCCATTAACCCAGACACGAAATACGGAACAGTTGCATAGCAAACAAAGCACATGCATATATGGGACCACAGTGGTAATAAGAACAGCATGCAGGTACACTGATGGCACCATGCCAACAATGATGGAATAATTCAATATGGCATATGCATGGGAACCATTAAAATATTTATCAAACAATTGGACATTATCAGAGTCAGTACATACCAGTAGGGGTGGGTATGTTGATTATTGTTGGAGATAAGGTGGGGGGAAAGAAGGATGTCAATTAACAAGTAGTATATTCCTGAAGTCCACATTACTTTCCTAGTCAGTACTGTTATCTGTAGCTTACAAGTCTTACTACACTACCCTATAGCCTTATTGTGGACAGTGATATGGCTATCATTATCATTACACATGAACCAGTTTTACCTACAGCATATACCTCTTACCTGGTACACCCGTGGAGGGAATGTTTGTTAACACTGACTAACTGTTTGTACACATACGCCCGGATTCCGGGTTCATGTTTTGTGCTATGCTATCCAACTCATTCTGCACAGACTCTTGCCATGTGTTGACCACATGCTGGTGTGCCTGGATATATCTAGAATATTGCCCTCTTCCATTTTTAGTGACCTGACACACACATATACATGCTTTCCTACACAGTTTTATTATGTAACACAGTGTGGGTGACAGTGACCAGTGATACTTTATTATTTAGAGAAACTGCAACACTCACAATCCCCTACAATACCAGGGTGGACAGTACCAGTACATGTTGTATTGGTCTGTATTTCTCAGCACAGTGTTTGTATCCAACGTACCTGTGGGAGCAATGTTTGTTAGCACTACCTGACTGTTGCCCCATAAAGTTCCAGATTACACATTAGTATTATGCATATACATCTCACTCTGTTTCTGTCCACACTCTGGTCACAGCTTGACAACATGGGAGTGTAGATAGGACATACTTGAAATATTACTCTCCTAACAGTTTTGGGGGTTGCTACAGTGACAGGTGTGTTCTCATGATGGTTGACAATCACTTGTATTCCCTGTTTGCTGTCTACACATCTAGGATCATTCTACAGACTTACCAGGGGGACAGTGGGACAGGCAGCAGATATGGGCACATATACTGGATATTCTGGCCTCATGTGTATAGTTGTGGGGTATGAATCTGTATGCAGTCTAATTCCACTCCCAGGATTCAGATCATGGCTGTGTCTGCTACAACTTAAACACTGTCCATCACAGTTGTGTCTGCTATATTGATATTGCTGTATATCTTCAATCTGCTTTCTGTCTTATTTATCCCCCGGGCTTATGCATTCTGACCTTGTATAACAACACTCTTATACAGATTTCCTAGAGAGTTATATGTTGTAGGACAGTGTGGGTGACAGTGATGTGTAATACCTCATTATTCAGAGCAACTGCATATCATTCTTGTATTTCTTGGCACAGAGTTGGTAGCTGACAGACCTGTGAGAGGAATGTTCATTAGCACTACCTGAATGTTCCCACACAGTACCAGGTTCCACATTAGTATTATGCACATACATCTCACTCTGTTACTGTACACACTCTGACCACAGCTTAACAAGCTAGGGTATAAATGGGACATACGTGGCGTCTTAGTCACATAAGGTATTGGGGGTGCTAGTGTGCCAGGCTTGTTGTCATAGATGTGTATAAATCAGTTATATTTCCTGTTTTCTGCTTATATGTCTGGAATCATCCCACTGATTTCCTGGGGTGACAGGTTGATAAGCAACAGATGTGGGACACTTTAATAGACATTCGGGGCATATCTGTACAGTTGTGGGGTATGATTCTGTATGCAGACTACTACCACTGGCAGGATTTGAACCATTGCTGTGTGTGCTAAATCAACAACAGTTCACATTTCAGTTGTATGTGCTATTCGGTTTTTGCTGTCTGCATTTTCCCTGTTTACTGTCTATGTGTCTCTCAGTTGTATTAAATGGCCTCTAGGGATTACACCTGTCATATACAGGCATTCCTACACATTCAATTTATGGTACATGGTGTGGGTAGCAGTGCTTAATACAACAGTACTATTACATGATTGCAAATCTACATTACCATATGATACCAGAATATACACATGCAGTCCAACAGTTAGACCTGTTTTGTCAGGATATTACACTTTTATTGATATACAAACAATATGAAACTCTTCCTGCTGTATTCTCTAGTGTATGCAGTACTTGCGTTGAACAATACAGGTTTTATACTAGCAATTAATTTACTACTACTTTTTTTTAAATTTCCTATGACAGTATAAGCATGAGTATCACTGACATGCCTTGCATCGCAACCCTGCCAGGTGGCTGATGTGGGCCTCCTGGTTCGTGGCCTATTTCGTTGCAGCTGTGGGGGACATAAGAGGAATATTTAGCCATATCTATCCATGATATGCCTGAGCTGGCAATTATTACACACATACTGGGGTGATACTTACACACCCTGATGCTCTAGCCTCTTGGAGCCACTCCTCCAAGAGATTCCCCTTCCACCGCTTCAGGTTGGCATAGTGGTGCCTGACCTGCTCACCAGTTCGGGGTATGCCAGTGGCACTGGTGAGGTCGCGGGTGAGATGGTCCCAGGCCTCCGCCTTATATTGGGTGCCCTGCTACTGTCCCTGCAGCAGTCTCTGTGCATAGTCTTTAACTAGGAGTCCTGCCATGACCTTGGACTCCTGGATGCACCAGTACTGCGCCTGGAAGTGCACTCCTTTTTCCCTTACTGCCTGCAAGGGGAAGCTACAACCAGTTATGAGATATATTCCCACCTCTTGGGTTTAAATAGGGCTGATTTCCTGCACATTTCAGTGATTGGCCGGTTTTGAAAAGGCTAAGCTATGGGCTAACCAGCTTACCTAAGGTTGGCATTGTTTAAAGGAGTATACCACTGGGTACAGTGAGTTAGCTGGTCTACACATTGCTCACACCTCCTAAGCTGGCCTGTGCAATGCTTAGCGTTGCTTACATTAGACTTTCATTATAATGCCTTTTTGGCATTGTGTTATTCATTACACCTTATATGTATGCCCGTTATCCCTGATTGATATGCACGTACACTCTGTGGGGTCCTTGTGTTTTATTGGGGACTTCAATACTCTATTACAGTTACACTTCACTTCTGGGCTTACTGCTGTACTCCAGTTCACATATTTATGTTATGTAGTGGGTTATGGCACATATGACTGTATACTGATGCCTTTCACAGGTTCCATTTGGTTATACTATGGTGAGGACTTGTTTGCTACTACCTCACTCTTCTGTACATCTGTGATGGCTTGATGGATAACTTCTGGGACTATGGTGTATATTGTCCTGGGTTTGAGACCTGCATGGCTGTTTATTTTGTTGACGGGCAGAACAAGGGCCATTGGATACAGAGTGATTAAGGCACTTTTGGGCAGTTGTAAGTGGGTTTGTGCGATGGTAAGCACTGCTAATCTGCCGTTGCATCTGCTTACAGAGAGTTAGCTTGAGAATTGCTTAGCCAGTGCAGGCATTGCTTACCACCATGCAAACAGGGTTACACTTGCTTACTAGAGCTTAAATATGCTTACTACTGCTTATTGGTGCTTAGACCTGCTTACTAGTGCTTTATTTATTATGACACTGACACCTCACATGTGTATTTACTGCAGTACTCCAGTTCATAAATATATGTTATTTAGTGGGTTATGCAACAAAAATATTGGTCATAACGTGCTTTGCCATGTAAAATTGGATGTGCTGCAGTGGGACTTGACCTTGGAATGTTTGCTTATAAGGCGAATGCTCTGCCCACTACACTATTGCTCTACTACATCATTCGCATATATCTTCCTTGTTATCCTCTTCAGCCTTTTAAGCTGCTTTAACTGTAGCTAAGCGACGGGCGCACCCATGCACGTACGGTTAGCTGTAATCGGTTGTTTAAAGAAAAAAGGTTTCTTCATTTTATTTCTATATTCTGTTGCTATTATACACAAGGAGGACTGTTGGTGGGGATATGTGGCCACCTGTGAGTGGTCTTGCTCATTGCATTCCCCTTTCTGCTGTTCTACATTGCGGGGGCATGTTTATTCTGAGAGCTCTGCTCTCAGACATGCCCCCTGCACTCTTACACGCTCCGTGTAAGCCTTGGAGCTCGGGCAGCCCACATCATTAATATGCATGGCGCACAGCCATCCTGCTCCTAAACTAAGCTAGTCCTGCATGGAAGATTAGTAAATCCGGAGGATTATTTTGTTGTTCATTCCACTTCGTCGTAAGGATCTGATGATTAATTTTAAATGCTGGAACAGAAAAGTGTTCACTAGTTTAAAGATGAATCCATTTTAAAGTGCCTCTCAACAAGCTTTTTGCTTTAAAACTAAGTAGGGGACAACTGCAATGTTTATGCCAGCACTTTTCCATTAAATGTTTTAAAACCTGAAACATTAAAAAGGAGGATGATCTAGTGAGCTGTTATAAGGAAAACTACTTATTAGATGAAAGATGTTAAACTTTGCTACTTGTAAGACATAATTTTACATTCCCATGTCTGTATTTGTGAGGTCTCAAGATGATTGGAGACAAAGGCAGCAAAATTCATCTCTCCAGTAATAATCCTTATATGTGGGTCTTATGCTAATCTTGCAGTGCAGTTTCAAGATGAAAAGGCAGCTAAAAGCAAGCAAGATAAAAAGGAATTAACTTTATGATCCAAATATCAGTATTACATGTGTTGATAATGTCTCAGCATCAGTGTAAATTAATACTAATAAATTTTAATTGAGTGTACACCAAACAGTATTGTGGCAATCATAATGCTGTGATTTTTCTTTATTTGTTTATTTATTTATTGACTTTTGATTCATGTGAAATTCGGACTTGGTAGAAGCTCATTGTCAGGAGATGCCCGTAGATGAAAGCTCCAAATTATTATAAAACATTTTAAGAACAATAATTTTATAATCCTCAGAAATAAAATAAAAACATCTGCAGCTTAAATAATTATAACAAATTAGGCATAATATAAAAACATTATATTATGTCAAATTGGTTACTGTGGTGGTGTTGCTGGGGTAGCGTTGTCGCCTCACAGTTAGATGTTGCATGTTCGATTCTCAGTTAGAGTATCTTCTGTGTGTCGACATGTGTGAATGGGTGTTCCTTCGCTGAAGGTTGTGTGTTAGGCCCGGCAAGCCAGCATGTAAAACTCTACTGCCAGTCATTAGCAGACTGGATTTCTGCTGTGGCGACCCCTAACTGGGAAAAGCCGAAAGACAGTTTAGACATAATATAAAAACATTAAGAGTTGATGTAAAGTATATGGCAATCCTTTAATATTTAGAGAAGTTTAAGACAGTTGGTGGAGAAATTAAAGGTAAGTTAGTCTAATACAAATAGGAACTGCAATATGAAGTTAGGGGAAAACAAGCTTATTAGATAGCAGAAAGGAAGTAAGTGAAGAAGGGAGACTAAGGAGGTATAAGGAATGAAAAGGTATTTGTTTACATTTAGATATACAGTTTATCCTGGTTTGAGTAAGAACAAGGCCATATTTTTGCTAGGAAGTCTTTCAGAGTGGTTTTGAAAGATGGGATGGAGGGTATTGACCTGATCAACACAGGTGGGGGGTTCCAGCCCTTAGCAACCCTATATGAGTACAAATGTTTCTTATTCCATCACTGTACTTTTCTCATTTTGTTCAAGTAAAGAACAGAACTCCGAATGACTGCTTTCTTTGGCCATATTTGCAAAAAGTGTTGGATGTTTTCTGTGACTTTTTTTACTTTTGTTAGCTGCAAACTCCTTATCAGATATTCATAGTAATTTCTATTTTCAGGAAGACTTGCATTTGTAAAGGCTGTAAGTACCTTAGCTGTTCAAATGTCTCAGCTTCACCCTCATTGTTTCATTCATATGTGTCACAAACCATTCTTATGCTTTCCACTTATTTTGATAAGCAATTTATACTGAGAGATTTCTGTAATAAGACAAATAATGTAGCATATATTCTGGTTAAAGAAAGGAAATGCCACATGCAATTCATACCAACATTGTGCACAACAGGGTGCAGACAGAAGAAATCATACTTAAATCAGGCTTTCTTTTGTGATACATATCACTGTGGATTGAGGAAAGGTTTCTGAATGCAAATGGCACAGTTGTGCTGCAATGACTATCTGGATAATTATTAGGTCATTTAGTTATTTTTTTTGAGTGAGGGTGGATATGGATACGTACTATAAATGACATTTTATTGCTTTGAAGTGTTTGGATTCTGTGTGGGATTGTGGTGTATGTGTCATGGCAGTGGGAATGGAACTCTTGACCAAGCTAATATGATGTCTGATTGTGAAATATGTTTTATGTGACACATTGCTAAATCACCTGAATATGAGAAGCAGAATGCTTAAGGACCTATCTCTTGTGGTTGTCATATGGCCCCAAAAGATCAGCAAATGTGAAAACAATAGATTAAAACACTTACATTTTGTCTAAAATATAAACAAAATACAGTGGATAGACAGCTTTATTTACCCAATGCTTACATAATCTCTAGAATAAACAGCTCTTATGTGTGAGACACTGTGGCATCATAGCATTATTCAGAAGCAGCCTTGTTGACTGGGTGGCATCTGTAAATACATCTTGGACCTAGTTTGCTTTGCCCTTTAAAAAATGTATTTATTTTATTATTTTTTAACTGGGAAAGTCCGACTGGGAAAGAGGCCATTTTCAGCAGTGGCCTGGGGATAAACAATCCAGACACATGTCTTTGGAATGTGGGAGGAATCCAGAGCACCAGGAGGAAACCCATGCAAAAGCAGGGAGGACATTCAGACTCTGCACAGATGGCACCCCAGCCAAGAAATTAAAACAGAGAACTTCTTGCTATGAGGCAACAATGCTAACAGCTGCACCACTGGTACATCATGAGGGACGGGTATCAGCAAGGTGTATATGGGGCCACAGCTTGGCTTCTAATTACCATGATTCCTATGCCTGATTGATAAGGGAGAAAAAAAAAACATTGTATCTGATATACTAATCCAAAAGCCAAAAGGCAAAGAGAATATGCAAGTGACTTCCTGTAAATAGAAGAAAGAGAAGATGAAGTGAATGATTTGACTAAACAGAAACTAGTGCCAAAAGAGACAGTGGAGTATTTATGCAACTGTAAGTGAAGAGAGGGATAATCAGAAAAGTTCGGCAATCTTTGGTGACTTACGTCAGAGAAAAATTGTTATACATGTATGCAAATGAGCACCTAGAAAGTAGCCTGCACTAGTGGTGTGGAGGGACAAAGCCCTGACTATGGCCCAGGTGATGAAAGTTTGAATAGTGTCTCAGGCACTTAACATTTCCACTTTTGGGAGAACACTCATGCTTGGTATAAATTCCCAAGGCTGGCTTCCCTCATGTAGATCAAAAATCAGGAAAAAATCATGTGGTATTACTCATGCGTGTATGAGGCATCCAGTCTCTTATAGAAATTAGGGAGTGGTCTACAGCTTATTGCCACTGAAAATTCTACCACAGAGTGGTATTGGGTGGAACAAGAAGAAGATAAAAGTACTTCTCAGCACTAAGATGCCATCAAAAATTTTTATAGATCATTAACAATAACTGATGTCCATCATATTATGAAGAATATCTCTGATACTTTATTAGATGATTTGAGAAGTGGGTTAATTACAAGTGAAGTTCATACGTTTTTGAATGTTGAGAATCCGTTGATTCCACTTATACAAGGACTTCCTAAGGTCCATAAACAACCCCTGAATCCACCGATGAGGCCCATTGTGGCCAGTGAAGGATGTTCCATAGAGCCCCTCTCAATTTTTATTGAAAAACATTTTAGACCAGTCATAGTGCAGAATAGAATAGTGTTGAGAGATTCAAAACAGTTTTTAATGGACTTATATGATTGTGCTACAAGTAAGGGCACTTTAGATGGTGTCTTGTTTGTAACTTTTGATGTTCAATCACTTTTTACGAACATTCCAAATGACCTAGGTATACAATATGCACATAAATATCTATTATCTAACAGTGAGTATGATCTATTAAAAATTGATTTGATTTGCCATTTTTTGGAGATGGTTTTGGAGTTTAATGTTTTCACCTTTAATGGTGGCATGTATCTTCAGAATGATGGCATAGCTATGGACACTTTGTGTGCCAATAGCTACGCCAACATGTTTTTAGCACATTGGGAGAATACAGTTTTGTTTCAGTTGACTGAGTTCCAGCAACATGTTGTGTTTTATCAACATTTTGTCAATGATTTGTTTTTGCTGTGGGAAGGGGAAATTGAACAACTGATGATGTTTCACAATTTGATGAATGGTTCACTGGACTGTTTAAAATTTACTATGACATTTTCAACTGATTGAGTAGAGTATTTAGATTTATACATACAGAGACTAGATAATGGCCTTGTGAATACTGATGTTCATCGTAAGACTTGTTATAGGAATGTTTTGTTGTTTAGATCAAGTAGGCACCCTCAGCATATTTTTGCAAACTTGATTATGGGCCAAGGTATGAGGGCGTCAAGACTGAATCCTACTACTATAGGGTTTCATGAAGAAATTGAGGAGCTTACTTTAAGACTCAGCAGTAGAGGTTACACCGCCGCTGAGATTGATAGGAACCTCTCTAAGATGGATGAGCTAAGGGAAAGTGTAGCCCTGCCCTATTATGGACCACGAGAAGAAGTTATACAAATAGCTGATACTACATATAGTAATAACCATCTGAGGATACCAATGTTCTTTTCCAGCGATATTAAGGAAGTTAAAGAAGTATTCAGAAATAATTGGTCCTTGCTGACAGTAGACCCTGCAATAGGGGACTTAGTAGGTCATAGCCCTAGATTCCTGTACAGGAATAAGAAAAATCTTAAGAGACTACTTTGCTATAGTAGGCATTTTAGAAGTGTGGAAGATCAAATAACCTTTACTAATCCATGTGGCAGATGTAATTTTTGTCCTTTTATCCACAGTTCAAATGTGTTTTTACATCCAGACCTAGACAGGGAGTTTGTTTTCAGAGCAGCAACAGATTGTTCAACTTCCAGTGTGAGCTATTTAGCAGACTGTGAGTGCTGCCACTGTTTTTACGTGGGGAAGACCAACAGACCCTTTAGGGACAGGATAAGGGAACATCTCTATGGCATTAGGATCCAATCTGAACACAATGCCCTCTCTAAACATATTAAAACATCAGGTGATCTACACAAGTTTGGATTTGGGGTTATTGAATTAGTCACCCCACACATTCGCGAAGGTGACATTAGGAATCATACTGAGAAAAAGGAAACCCATTGGATCATTACCCTCAGAGCAGATAGAGGGAAAGGACTAAATGAGAGAGCATCTATTAAGCCCTTACTTAAAGCCCGTGGAATTAGTAAGCATTAAATCCAGGTCTGGCGTCTATCTTTCAGTATGAGGGTTTTGCATTATTTGATATTTTATGTCAGACACGTCTTTAAATATTGTAATGTCATGAGTTTTTAATTATATTGCTTTAGTGATGAAAGCTTTTGTTTTATTTTATATATACATTTGATGCTAGATATGTCTTTAAATATCATTACATATTGCAATATCACATGTTTTTTAGTTTACTGGATGGCCAAGTCCGATTGGTTAGGTGTTTTTTGAAAGCACTATAAATGTATAGGGATTTTGATTGTTTGTTGAAGGTCTGATGAAACTATTTCAGCGAAAGCGCTTACCTCCTGTTTTATCCTCACAATAAATAAGTTTTTATTATAACAGAAGCCTGGTTACCTCATTGCTATTGTTTTTATGGATTATAAAGTTATTACATAGTCTGATACAGATGAACAACATATTAACTTAGTAAAAGAAATCACAAATTCAGTTCATAGAGTGTGAACTGATATATACATAGTGCAACTATTTGGACAGATATAACAATCTGAAAAAAAAGAATATTGTCAGTAGTGAATGTTGGGGTGAATCACTTGAGACGTACCTCCCTGGACTATATGAAGATAGACATGATCAAGCTCACTAATATGTGTCCTAGGCAGGTATGTTCCTAGCCGTAAACAGCATTCTACCATCACCCAGAATGATGCCTCAGTACAAATAGAAAATGATTGACTTTAACAATTCGCTTAGTTTCTGGTGTCATTCCAAGGGGATCCAGTACCTGACAGTCTGGGAAGATGACTGACAAACCAAAATGCTTTGCCAGAGATGGCTTGCATCTATTTCCCTTGGGCTTTAGGCTCCTGCAAAAAGGCCCATAGTGCCTTTTTTAGGCAATGCCATGAGGTCAAAACTACCAACATAAAAATGTTATCAAAACGCAAATTAAAGTTCATGCCACTAAATGCTAAGAGTCTAAACATGAAACTGCACTCATTGCAAGCATTCTTAACACTGGAAGATTCTGACATTTATGCAGTTACAGAAACCTTATTCAAAGCTGCAGAGAGCACTCCAGCCATACCAGGTTACTTATCCTATCATACATTCAGACCCCAAATCATAGACAGCAAAACAAAAGGAGGTGGAGTTGTAATATATATAAAAGACACTCCAAGTGCAGTTAACCATTGATAGGACCCCTATTCAAATGATGGATAGCTGCAGGCCTCCAACTTTGTCTTAAGTTGCCCACTCCACTTATCTGGACCTCTTCAAATCTATCAAGATTCAACCCTTTATCCTGATCCTGGATGACTTTAACAATCCGACCATAGATTGGAAGAACTACTCATGCCAAAACCACAAATGCCCAGAGATTCCTTGATTTCATCAATGCAAATGCCTTGGACCAGCTGGTCGACATCCCCACAAGAGGTGAAAATATCTTGGACTTGGTATTAACCAGCATGAATAACCACTGCAGCATCCCTACGGTGTCATCCTTCCTGGTAAGATCCAACCACAAAGCAGTCACTTTCAAAGTTACCTTCTCCACTGACCCCCCCAAGTAGGCTCAAACAAAAAAAAAAACTTCTCCAAAGCTGATTACAACCTCCTGAGGGAAGGTATAAACAGATTCACAGCCCCCCCCCCCATAGGAACTGGCACATATCCAAACCTACACGAAAGTACTATACAAGCTATTATATAGCTGCATGGAATCAGGAATACCCAACAGGGCAAAGTCCTCCTCCTCAAGGAAGAGTAAACCTGTCTGGTGGACATTTGCAATAAATACACTCTATAATAAAAGGAAAAAATTTCTGTATAGGACCAAGAAGTAGCTGGTGCCTAATTGGAAGCAATCTATCCTTAGCCTGAACAAGCAAATAAGAGCACTAGTGAAATCCTCCAAATCAAACTTCACTTCCAGACTGGCCACATCTACTAAAGACAGTCACAATGCTTTCTTCACATATGTCCGCATTCTCAAGGGAACCATCCAGATCTGCTCAGAACTGGTGGTCAAGGACACCATATTCACAAATGCCGTAGACATAGCTCTGAAATAATCAGGGACATATTTCAACAGAATAAGGGACAAACCCAGAAAAAATCAAGGGCAATCAGGGACATTTTTAAAATATTAATATCATTAACTTGACACATTGGCAGAATAAAAGAATGTTAATTACTATACATTTTGTGAAATAAAGGAAATATGTACCTCTTACTTACTGCCATTATTTATTGAGTATAATGCACCACCTTTCTTCCAAGAGTCACCAGTTTTAGGAGGGGTTAAGAGGGACAGATATGACTTTTGGAGTCTAAATCAGGGACATCCCTGGAAATCAGGTACAGTTTAGAGGTATGACAGATATAGCCAATCTGCTTGGCAGACAGAATCAGTAAAAACTTCACCCCTCTGTCATCCCTATCAGTAAATCAGGACATACCCAGCACCTGCCCCCCCCCCACCTTAGCTCTAGGGAGCAAGTCACCACTGCCCTCTCAAAGGCAAAAAATTCAGCCTCCATGGAACCTGATAACATCCCAGGTTGCATCCTACATGAACTCAGGCAGGAACTTGCAGTACCATTAGGCACCCTATTCAACCAAAGCCTGAGTACTAACTTTATCCTGGCAGAGTGGAGGACAGCCACTGTCATCCCTTTGCACAAAGGTGCAATGCCCACTGATCCAGGAAATTATAGACCCATCAGCCTAACTAGCCTGATCTGTAAGGCTATGGGATGGATTATCGTGGACCTCATTAACAAGGACATTGGCAACCTCCAAAAACTCAATCCCACCTAGTTTGGCTTCATCAAGGAGAGGTCATACTTGGTAATTTGACCAACATATTTGAAACAGTCACCAAAGGCATGGCCAAGGGAAAGATGGTGCACACTGCCTACCTTGACCTGGCCAAAGCCTTTGATACTATTCCCCACTCAGGTATAATAGATAAGCTCTCTTAACTAGGCATCAGTCTGTATGTTAACAGATGGGTAGCAAACTGGCTCACTGATAAAGCCACCTAGTCAAAATAAGGGACTCCACCTCAAGCAGTCAACCCGTAATGAGAGGTGTACCCCAGGGATCAGTCTTGGGACCTTTGTTGTTTGGGATATACTTTTCTGAGGTGGAGGCCAAAAACAGTAGGCTATGGCTGACCAAGTTTGCAGATGACTGCAAGCTGGGTGCTGTCATCATTTCCACTAGTGATGTGGACATCCTCCAAGGGTCTTACCCAAGCAAATGACTGGTGCCAGAAACATGGCATCAAACTGAATGCCAAAAAATGCATCATCATCCCGTTTGGGGAGAGTGATATCTCCATAAATGATCACATTAATAACAAGGTCCTAAGCATGCAATCAGTCATGAGGGACTTGGACACCCAGGTTGATAGCAAACTGACTTTGACCACCATATTGCCTCCATTGTAAGGAAAAACTTTTACATGCCCCACCTCATTACTAAGGGTATCTCATCCAGGGACAAGGTGGTCATAACATCCCTATATTCTTCCCTTATAAGACCCATTACTGAGTACAATGCCCCTTATGGCATGTACCTCACAAAGCACATGAAACAACTGGAGAGATTATAGAGGTTCCTCACTAGGATAATCCAGGACCTCAAACATCTACCCTACACAGATAGGCCTTTAGCCTCTACTCAGTTTCCTACAAACTCCTCAGAG
The DNA here is from genome assembly GCF_019279795.1 of Protopterus annectens. NCBI lineage: Eukaryota > Metazoa > Chordata > Ceratodontiformes > Protopteridae > Protopterus > Protopterus annectens. The sequence continues at coordinate 1,529,525,867 of NC_056733.1, forward strand.
GTGACCTCTGTCTGGCATACAAAGCAATCTTAGACCCCACCTTGATGGGACTTCTGCACTCGAGTAAGCTGCACGCATGACCTCAACCTGGTCTGTGACATCAATAGGACTTGTTAACTGGACAGATTTGTGTCCCAGAGACTTCCCCTACTGTAGAACAGAATCCTGCTCTACATCAAGCAGAGTACATCATTAACCCTTTTTAAGTGCAACCTGGATAACTGGATAGGGAACAGAAAATGCACCCCTGGGAATCCATCTGTGTCCCTGCTGGACAGGGGCATCGGGTGCTGACTTGTCAGAACATGGGCTAAATTCTTGGCTAGGCTTGTAAGGGTCTCATGGCCAATAGCCTAGTAACTTCCTATGACCCTATGAATCCACAAGATGCAGTTCATAGATATAACATTACACATACTTAAATAACATTACATTAGAACAGTCTTTGGAATAGAGATGACTAGATGATCTAGCCTAGACTAGGCAAAATTATGTTTGTCCTTTATCTAAGCAATCGACTGGCTATGTGGAGAGTGAAGGCTTTAGAAGCATGCTTGGGGGAAGGGGGGATAGTTCAGCCAGGGGTAGTGCAGGAGCAGAACCGTGTCTTATTTAGGTAGTCTTTTAGTAGAATCTTGAAGTTGAAGAGGTTAGAGGTAGATTTAATCTGCAGAGAGATATAATTCTATTGCTTAGTGGCAGAGTATGAATGGAGACTTTGGCCAGAGGACCTGTGGTGTTTATATATGCTGAGAAGATGTTGTTCATTAGACTACAGTAGTCTATTAGGGTGGTGGTAGGAAAGGACAATAGGAGTAAAACCAGTCATTGGCTTTGTGAATAATGTGCATGATGATTTATGTAATTTAAGTGGTGAGGCAGTTTGAGCCAATTCATTGCCTTAAGGACAAATATGGTGGTGGATATGGTATTGTTTGTTGCTGGCAAATTTTGGAACCTTATTATAGCATACCTCCAGCTTATTTTTAACAGTAGCTTGAAGGTTAGTTAAGATGGGTGCATTGCGTAAGGCAGATCAGAGAAGGTAAGTTGTGGCAAGAGTTTTGGTGGTGTGTTGCTAAGTAAGTTTTGATACTTGTAGAGCTTTCCTACATTTTGGTGACTTATTTTTATGTAATTCTAAATATGCAGGTCATATTTAAGGTTATCTCCTATAATAACTCCAAGAAGTTTTGTATGGGAACTTCTTGAATTTCAGTTTTGTATAGTGCAAAGATTTTGAAATTTGCTTTGTCAGGCTTGTGTGATTTTGGGGAAAATAGAAGTAAGTTTGTTTTTTAGGGTTGATTAGTAGCTGAGCACAACAGTGTAGCAAGGGTGGGGTGAGAGGAGAAATTGCCCTGGGCACAGATTGTTGGGAGGGTGCAATTGGCTGATCCTGATCTTTCTTTAATGCAATACCTGATTTTATTAGCTGACACTGGATTTGCAATCAAACCTTGGCATTTTAGTGCTCTGTGTGTGGTCTTAACTGTAACAAGTGCTTGCTACAGTTTAAAAGTAAAAAAATGTATATTCTTTCTTTCCTTTTTAATTCAAAACTAAGCACTGTAGCACTCCATGCTAAACTGTAGCAACTGTTGGCCACAATCTAAAAAAGTGGATATTATTTTTTTAACTGAAACATGATCAGTGTAGTGCTCCATACAGGAACTATTGTTTGCTACAGTTTAAAAGATTGTTTTAATTAAATGTGTTGAAAAAGGGTTGGGAAGGCCACAGAAATGGGATCTGAATTGTTGGGGCAGGTGGGAGGGGTGTGTATGTCATGCATCTGGCCAGCTGGTTGATGTGCCAGTAGAAGTAATGTCCATCCTTTTTTTTTTTTTGCTCTGCAGTGGAGCTTGGGGGGGGGTAGCTCTAACTGTAATAATCTGACTACTTACAATGTAGTGATCTGCTTATGACAGTGAAGTGCTTTTTTGTGCTCATCACTTGAAGAGCTGAGGGGATGGGGCACTGGTTAGGTTTGGAGTATTGGCCTAGGGTGCTAGTTTAACCAGCTACACTTCTGGTTGGCATTATGGAGCCATTTCTCAACTGAGGAACACATTTTTGTGTAATATAGAGGAGTTGAGGCAGGTTATTAGATGCACATAAAAGCATGGAGTCATCAGCATATTGTATAAAAGAGACTGGACATACAGAGGTATAGAGGTCATCAATAAAGATATTAAAGAGGAGGAGAACAAGAATATAGCCTTGGGGTACACCAGTGGATTTGTGCAGGTAGGAAAGAGAGTATTCTGCCATTTTACAGACAGGAACCTGCCAGTTAAGTAGCTATTAAACCACAGTAACGAAGGCGGGGATAGTCCAAGTTGAGAAAATTTGTACATGGGTTTTGAGTAAAAAACTGTATCAATGGTTTTCAAGTCAAGAAATAGGACGTAAACAAGTTTGCATGGCTTCAGACAGCTCAAGGAATAGGGAGGAAACGGGTTGGGGTGAGTCCCTATATCTGTTTATAGTGTCAGTGAAGGATAGTAGGACAGCAGTGCTGGGAGAAAGCTGCGTTGGAAGATGTTAAAAGGTTCTTTTACAAGATAGTGGAGAAGTTACTTATGAATACATCTTTCAAGAATTTTTCATAGATGTGACAATACGCCAGAAGTTAGAGACATCAGCAGAGATGACACCTTTAGGAAGAAGGATAATACAGGATTTTTTCAGCTGTGAGGCTACATAGGATTCATCTATTAATCTATTGATAAATCTAGAGACTAGGTATGCTATTGCATCAGCAGCTATCTTTAGTTATTTAAGTGGGAGGTTGTCAGCTGCAGTGGGATAAAGGTTTGAGTTTAAGTAATTTTTTTATCACTGATGTAGAGACAGGTCTTATGAAGAAGTTGATAGCAATGTATAGAGGGTAAATTAAGTTGTTGTGTGGAAGATGAGGGGATAAAGGAAGTGGTAGTGTCTGTGGTGTATGGAGAATTCTGGTTTTGGTCTAAACTGTTGATCACAAAAATCCTAGGACAGGATGTTACTATGGGTAAGTAGAAACACTGGGTGAGGGTGAAGAGTTATTAGTTAGGGAGGCAATACTTTCTATGAAGTATGTGTTGAATAAAGTATCAAGTTCTAGTGCTGAGCTATCAGGAGAATGTTGGGTTCCTTCTTTGAGCCCAGATATAACAGGCTATGCACTGATGTCCAGAATATTTGCGGTCATTTTTGTGTTGCATTTGTAGATGGCTATAATATTGTTTTATCTATGTTAATTTGTTTTTAGTCAGATTACAGTATTCTCTATAGAGCTGCAGGTTATAGGGAGTTTTTTGTTTAAGCCATTCTATCCAAGCTTTGTCTCTGTCAGACCAATGTTTTTGTATGGGTAGTGAGCCATGGCCAGGGGTTAATTTTCACTCTTTTTTTTTGCAGCATGGGGTCATTGTTTAGAGATTTTAAGAATAAGGTTTTAAGACTATTAATAGCCTTGTCAAGTTCTGGAGTTTTTAGGACAGACCAATTAAATGCTGTCAATATATTGATAAAGGAGTCTTTATTGAACTTAGTAAGGTTTTAATATGTTTTAAGTTGGTAAATATTACGTTGGTTGGTGGTATTTCTATGGGTATAGGCTGAAAGGTGGTTTTTAAGTGAATTTGGATAGGTTCCAGAATTTGTCAATTTATTTGGGTCAGAGACCGATAGCTGGTTTAGAACTGAATTTTTACTGTTGGTATTATTATATCTGCTTGGTATCCTGATAAGATATCTGTAACCATAAAGGTTTATGCTAGCTGAAAGAAAATGTGATGTAAGGTTTTGCCAGTCAGTATTTATATTTCATAGTGTGATATTTCTAAAAGGTATATTATTAGTTGTTCAGGAAAGGATTTTGACTGCATTATTTTTGTAAGAAGTAAAACTCCTAGAAAATGTTTAAATAATGCCTATGTGATAATAAAGAAATTACAGACATAGTCAAGATTTTTAATCCATTATTGTTGTGTGATGATTATTAGATGCAGCTAAGCCAGCCAAAGGACTTGTAATATAAGTATGTATGTAAACATTACAATTACAACAAGGCATATTTGGAAGACATTAGTGAGCATTTTAGTAATGTCTGTGAGTTGAAAAGCTGAATAGATTTCCTTTCTTCTTATTTTTGTCTCCCCCTGCCTACCACCCCTCATTTTGTGATCTATCACCCCATTTTATCCTTGTAGGTTGAGAGCTGATCGAAATGCCATAATTCCAGCAGTCATCAGGAAGTTTTCCCATTTAAGGCCCTAACTCCACCATGTGGTGGCAGTTGTGGGCACCTGCATCAGATAAGTACCAACTATGTCATCTAAGAACAAGTGAGTGCTGCCATACATATGTTAAAGGAGGATGCAATTACTTGCTTGGTAGGCCAAACTTAGACTTACTGAAAACAAGTACCATGGATGTCAGCCATTTGAAAAATATATGGCTAAAAGTAGTTCCACTCAACAAAAGAGTAAGTTTTTTTTAACAGGAGTTCAAGCCCCCTTTACCTCTGTTGTGGCGTACACCCCTAATATCTCCCAAACTTAAATATGCTTATTCCAAATTTGTATAACAGTAAAGAAAAGGCAATCCTAAATCATTGCTGAAAGATATTTTGGCAATGTTACTTAACACACCTGACTTTCAAAGAATTTTACATCAAGTCAGTTGACAGCTTCCAGCCAAGCTCAGTTTTCTTATTATGGTTATTTTGTCTGCAAGGATCTAGCAAGACAGACACTGGGTTACCAGTCCCTTCCCCTTGTATAGGCAAGCTAGCATTTACTAACTCATCATATACTTCTCCACTTGTTTTTTCTGGTGTCCAAGCAACTGATCATACTTGAGTCATGTGAGTCATACTCAGGTCTTTATATCCTTCTATGACACAAAATCAGGCCTAAAACAGTGAATGGTCTGGTTCTAGATTAGGAATGGACCACTTCTAAATATCTCAGGAGTTAGTTAACTGTTAACTTCATTATATAAAATGATTTTACATACATGCATACATACAGAGCCAGATCATGATCAAATATCTAACACCAGAGTGATACACAACAGGTGGCTATTTTTTGGTGGTCAAATTTTCATTCATTTTCATCCCAATGTAAAACCTGAGTGGTGCATGTAAGGGAATTATTGTTTATGGAGGTGGGGGGAGACAAACATCCCACATATGATTTATGTGCTTTCAAAAGCATGAGCATTTGTTTTCTCAGTTTATAGGTAACTATTACTCAGTTTATAGGTAACTATTGTTTTGTCAGCTTTGAACATTAAACTTTAGACACAGTCATGATTTTTGTTCAGGCCACTGATAGATCAAAGGATGTGGAAAAATCTTTAAAATTCACCTCTGTAAATTTAAACCCCATAATTCCTGGGTGCCTAACAACCCACAGACCTCCAGGTAATTAAACTTTTCAATGCAGTTGTTATAGTGCAGTGTCGTCTAGTTAAGATGTAATGACTGGATGCAGGAAAAAGCTAAACAGTAAGAAAAAATATAGAAAGTGTAAGAATAGAAATCTGGATGTTGTGGGGAGCCCAAGATGGCAAGAATGGGGAAGGAGAAATGCATATGCTAGGTTCACAGCAGACAGTGGAGTGAGGAGGAGGTGCCAAGAAACCCTTTGCTAGGGCTCTATATCACCCAAAGCCACCCCTGCATTTACTGTATATGGCACTTAATATGTGTGCTTTTGGGCATGGCTTGTTAAAAGGAAAGTAGCTACCTTGAAGCAAGGGATGTGTTTAACTTATGTAGTATGTAAAGGTGGCAACCCTGTTACAAAGTTCTTTTTCAGTTAGGAATCTCTGAGGTCTCTCAGATTGAGTGATATTTTTTTTTTGAGAAATCCATGCCAGAATAGCTAATATATTCAATAAAGGGTCTGAAAAGGAGACTTTTTGGATCTAGAGATGATGCCTTTGAAATTTAGTTGAGACAAATAAGATTTGTGAAGTACTACAGAGACATGTTAATCAAAAGACAACACATTTTCATAAGGGTGCCTAGATTGCTTGCAACAGTATCTGATTGCCAAGACAAGTCACCTTTATGGTATGAAATCTTTTGTCTGCTAAAATGAAATGTACAACATTTTTCACATTTAGCTTAAGAATGTTGTGCTTGCATCAGTTGTTAACATCGCCTGGTGTTAGATTATGAAAAGTCTTATAGGACTTGTTCCATTGTAATTATAGGGGTTGGTTGAAACTGTGGAATAGTTATAACTGTTGGTGCGGTAAAATATGCATTAAATTTGTCAGTTAGGATATTATCTATATGCTTTGGGTCTGAGCAAACAACATTGTTGTGGATTAGCTCTGAACATTGTTGGGTGTTAGTCCTTACCTTCCTAACATTGAGCTTCCTAAAGATCTTTGCCGGTTTGCTGGAGTTTGAGGTTAGATGAAGTGAATTGGACCTCCTATACACATTAAATAATGAATTTCCCTTGTTATAAAGCATATTTATATGGATATACCACCAGAGGGGATTGCTTATATAAATATCCCATTATATTAGGTGGGGACAGCAATTCGCCTTATCAGTACAGTTTTCTAAGTGGGAGAAGACATCAGAGGAAGATGCAATGACTTTACCAGTTCTGTTTGTCAAAAAAAGACTATAGTAGAAATTATTTAGGTCATCAAGTAACTGAAGAAAATTTTAATTTCAGAAGTTCCTAAAGGCATAGGTGTTTGAAAAAGAAGTGCCACCAATTGTAAAGGAAATGTTTGTTTATTTAGGATCTGGTTTAATGAGGGAAGATGACTCACAAGGAGGGGTGCTGGGAAAGGACAAGGCCGTAGGTAATGATGCCCCGGTAGAATAGTTAACTATTTATACAAGGGTATTAGTATATGTTTTAAAAGTAAGAAATGTTAACCTTTATATTTATATCATTAATGCAGTAAATAAAACATGAGATAAATTGTCTCAGTGGAAATAAGAGGAATTCCAGTTAAGAAGCTAATATATGTTGAGGATCTTACTAACACTGGGCACATCCTGGTCTTCTATAGAAACAGGTCTACAGATATTAAGAGTATTTGAGCAAGACAACTATATTTCCACTAAATAGTATTACTGTCTATTTATGTCAGAATTGAAATGCAGAGATCTAAGATGGGCTCTTTGTGAATAAAGTTCTTCAGCAGTAAAACATTTAGACCAGTATACCTCTGTTACAGTGAGGGACAAAAATCAATGTAGTTGAAATGTACATGATATCCAGGCTGGCATACCAATCATGAATGATCATTGCAGGCTTGAGACAGTATTTTTTTGCATATATTCATAGGGGGATAACTAAATTAATTTTTCTGGAATACAAACCATGACTGACATGCAGCTATCTAGGCTATTTAAATTTTAGCATTGTGAGATTATGTCTCCCTCAAGTATATTATTTAAATTTTGCCTTGGCCTCTTTACTAAAGACCTGGTCATTGTTTTCAGAGGAAGATTTAGGACCAACATGGTAGATGTAGAATGGGAGGGTTTTCATAATAAGAAATTCTCCAATCAGTCACTTCCTCATCATACATTATAAATTTGTCACCGAAATGCAGAAATTCTTAAGAAACAAAAGAGTAAAATTCCTGGATCAAAGTATCCATGAGGACCCATCTCGATACCAGAGTAGAAACCGATCAGCTTGTATGAGACAAGACACATTTCAAGGTCTTTCTTGAAGTATTCTGGTAGGTGAATAGCAGAATGGATGGAATTTGATTTGTAGTGATATGATGGAAAATGGGATGTGGGGAAGAAACACTGAGGAATAAGTCATAACTGCATGTTTCTTACTGGCTGGGTACCAGTTAAGCATGCTGCTCTGAACAGAATGCATGTATTCATCCTGTCAGACTAGCAAACTCAGTAAATGGCTTAGGAATTATTTCTTAAATTGAAGTCTCTAGTTTAAAGCAGGAACACTGTATGGCCAGATGTGTACAATCCTATTTTCCCCTGAAGACAAGTAAGTTGGATTTTGAGAGCAGTGGTAAACATGCAACACAGGTGCAAGGAACTTGAAAAAGTTAGACAGATTTAAGCATTGCTATCCCAGCACCTAAGAAAAATGGTACATTTAAGCATCAGGAAAATATTTACTTTACACCAGCCCTTATTAATAAAATAATACAAGGAGCAAGCAAAGTCCAGGAAATGTGGAAAGGGAGATGAAGATCTAGAGGTCATGCATTGATCTGACTCACCCAGCCATAGATCCAAGGATGAACTTTGCTTTATGTGGATGGGGAGTCTGCTCCAGAACAGCAGAATCCTCTGTGAGATATACCTGGCCTTCCAAACCATTATGTTGATGTTACAGAATAGGTTTAAATCCCTAGACCCAGTAGTTCTGATGCCATTTGACTTACTGATGTGCAGTAAATCCATCAGTATTGGGTCAGAGGTGATGACAGGGCTATGAGTTGGTCCATGTAGGATATGTTGTTTGGGCCTTGCATCCTTTAATAATGTATCTCTGTGGATGTTCCAGTTGTTTCATGTGTCTGGGCAGATGCATGCCAAAGGGGGTATTATATTCAATGATTGTCCTAATGAGGGCTTAGTAAACGGAGGCAATGCCATACCAAGGTACATACACAATCACTTTGTTTGTAATCTGAGCAATATAGAACTTTCTTACAACATAGTTAGATCACTGTCTACATAAGTTTCCAAATCCCAAACAACTGGGTCAACTCTTAGAGGCATACTGTTACTGTGATAGTTCAATGGGATAGATGGCTTCCCAAAAGACACAATAATCTAATTTTTGGCATTTAGTTTAAGTTCATGATTTTGGCACCCGCTATTTATTTGGTACAAACATTCCTGCAGGATGGCTAAGTCATTTGGAAAGTCAATGACTGCTCCTAGCTTGTAGTCATCTGCAAACTTATTCAGCTAGAGCCCTTTGGTATTGGTTTTTACTTCAGAAAAGTAGATGCCAAACAGGAGAGGTCTCAGCATAGAAGCCTGGTTGATAGGAAAGTGATAAAATGGGGTCAAGCAGGGGGAATGTCCAGGAGGGAGGTAGAATAGAACCATAGCTATCCACTTCTTCAACAGTGTAACCTGAAAATATGGCACAGAATATTAGCTGCATTTGGACTGCCACCTCATCAAAATGGGGTGGCAACAATGCAATCATGTTGTACAGCCAATTGGACTGAATCATGTTTGCGAGTAAGACACATGTGCAAAGTGGAGAACTATGTATGTGGCGATTGTTTTTTTTTTTTTTTTTTTTGGGACAGGTGAACTTTTTCTTTTTTTAACTTCGGTAAGAGAAGAATGTTGGGTCAAGTACATAGGTATTGCTGGGTCAGAGAAGTAGGGTAGGTGAAGAAGCAGATGCAAACAAACAGGACAAACAAGACAAGACTCAGGAACAGTGAGAAACACAAAAGGTTGGGGGACACCATGATTGGGATTAATGAGGGAACAACAGAAGCCAATGCCCATCAAACAAAGGCAGAGTGAGAATCTAGTCCTCACCCACAGGACTGTCATCACAGTCTCCTTACTCCACTGTCTGCTAGAGTGCTTGACATCACCTCCTCCTATGGACCATGAGGGAGAACAGCCTTTCCATCTGGCATAGGCATGCATCAGTGGTGCTGTGCATGACCCTGGGCACCAACCCTGGCATCTCCTGGTGGGTGTTAAAATCCCCACCTCCACCAATACTCCCAGAAGATACCACAGCACCAGCTTCCAGGGTAGTGCTACCTGAGGGGACAGGTAATGCATGGGGCAACAGAGGCAGTACAGGTTGGGTCCCAGATGCGCTGGCTGTTGGTGCCGAAGCCAATGGAGGGGGGCAGGCTGAGTCACTGGAGTTGGTCTACCTCCCAGTTCTGTAAACCAATTTGTGATTGGTTAGAGATGGATGACATGGAAACATTTTGACAACACATCAAAAAAAGAGAGAGATAAGGGTTGGGGTGAGAGAGAAAAAAGAGATAAAATTAGTACCATCATATGTGGCATACAATGCATTATAACAATAACACAACTATTTTATCTGGAAGTTTACATTTAAGTATACTTTCTAACAAATACAAACTATAATTATGGATTGCTCAAAGTAATTGTTGCAATGTGCAGATATTGCACATACGCTTGGTCCAATTATACAGATTAAAGTTAACAGCAGGGCATTTGTGCCACTTGTGTAGAATTTCACTTCTGTTACATTTTTAAAGGCTTTCACTATTTTTACTTGCTACCAGAGCACACTTCTTACTACAGTCTTACATATGATTCCTACAGCTGGTTTGGGCTAAAGACTGAAGAATGCATACTTGCTCTTACAATTAGGATATGCATGCATACTTTGCTACAATTGTACAGAAAAGAAAAAAAGTCATTTAAAAGCTACAGTAATACTTCTCTTGTGTTGCATACATGCACCTTGCTTCCATCAGTCTCCCTAGATGCTCAGCATGGGCTTCCCTATTTGTAATGAGTTCTGCATTAGCTGTTTAAAGAAAAGAAGGGAACAGAAGAGCATTAATGCATACCAATCTTGCCTATATTTCATTTTCTATCTATTATAAATTCTCTTTATTAGTATACTTACACAAATGTAGGATGTTGTTAGTTCTGAACTCATCCAGCCACTGGTTGAGTGCATCCATCGTGTGTCTTTTTGGTAATTAAAGTGGTGCCTACACTGCTCTCCAGTGCGTGAAATGTCAGTCACACTGAATACAGCCTTGGCCAGACTATTCCAAGTTTCAGACTTGTAGTGGGAGTTGGTATAATCCCCCTGCAAAACCTTTTGGCTGTGGTCATTTAAAAGGAGTCCAGTAAATATTCTAGACTCCTGAACACCACACCTCTGCACCCTAAATGAGGTAATTTCTCTTCTAACACCAGACATGTCTAACCAGAAAACACAGAAGTTGATAATGGTGATTTCCCACCAATGTGTGTTATTGCATTTACTGATAATGCTGAAACCTAAGCAATGATGCCAGCATTTGAGCAACAATAAATGGAGACTAACAGTACCAAAGAGAGAAGAAAGCAGTTTTGGAAACTGGAAGATTAATCTGACCCTTGATATTAGTTTTAGGGCTGTTTGCTGTTGCAACTGTTAGGTGATTTAAATTTGCAGATGTACTAGGGACATACATTTCATGACCTGATACATGTTTGCTTTGGCTTCATAGGCTGAATAAAATTGTTTTTTACAGTGTGGGATTCAAACTTATTCCTAAGGGACAAAATATTTTCTTTCACAGCAGTGATTTTCCATCTTTGCCACAGAAGCAGTGCTTCTCAGACATAGTCATGAATCATTTATAAATATAGCAAAGAAATATATAAAGTTCCCGGCAAAGTAAACACCTTTTAGTCAATTAAAAATATGAGTCAAGAATAATGTTTTTTATGCTAAAAGGTGACCACGATTAAGTATACTCGTTGCAGAAAAGAGCGTACTGATTAATCCACTCAAATCGACAAAAATCTTTGTTTAAGATGACAAAACTGGTTTATTGAATATGCAAAGGTTAGCGCTTTCACAAATGCTTCTTCAGACCGTTATTTTTCAAATGCTTTACCAATTAAACTTTTATAGTGCACTTTCACGTGATGTATTTCATTAATCATACCAATTAAAATTAAAGGTGCTACATTGTTATAAATTACTTGGTGTATATATATATTTTCTATCAGTTATAAGCGATGCTTTAACTTCTTGTAAGACATAACGGATTATAACAAATATATAAATGCATTTTTATTAACAGCACACCATTTCATATAAAAACTTTAAAATATATAGATACAACTATTCATATTCGTTATAAATAACCATCTAAGAGGAACTCATAATTTCTTCATAAAAGTTCCGTCTGAGCTCATAGGTATAAACTAAAATGCCTGACCTGGGATCGTAATGTTCTAAATAAATGTAGTAGTGTGTTCACAGACCCTAACTTTTCTCCTATAATCAGAACATACGGGGATAAAATATAAAAAATGTTTTGAGAAATTTTTCGTATGTATAAGTAAACCACATTCAGTGTCCTCCAGGTTAAACGCACCGGACTTGAGTGTGATCTCACACTGCCAGTACTCTACGCTCAGTAATATTAGATTGTACATAAATTAAAAACATGAAACATTATGTGTGAATTCTCAAACTAATCATATATGGGAACAGATGAATTTTTTAATTTCCCATAGTAAATCATATTGGATCTGTATTAGAAGCATACTAAAATCTTAATCCATAATATTGCCTTACTATTTTAAACCAAAATTATACCTATGTGGTGACAACGCGCCGTAACTGATAGTTCTGAATGCATGCTCTATCAGCGCTAGTAATATGAAATTTGCATTGTTGCCAGAAAATAAATAATAAACTGACTTCCTAAATATTCACTCATATGCACACTATCCATGCCTATATTAAGGGCATGGGTCTAATTTAACTTTCCATAAACTACGAGAGTATAAATGAGCTTAAAAGCTATCCATATCCAAAGTAAATATAAAACTATAAGTTATATACTATAAATAGTCTGACTTGCCTCAACTATGTACAAATTGTCCATAAACACTCCATAAACATTATTGGTGCATAACCACACTGGTGAAGTTGAGTTGAACCATAGCCAACCTCTCAGACCTCTATATTGGCCCCCGATATCTACCACTTTGCCTCCAACAAAAATATAAATCCATATTCAACTTATAAACAACCCCTGCTGATATACAGTTTGCACTCAGATTTCCACGTATAAACTACAATTATATCACATGGAGATTACGAAACCTTCTCTTTGTGTACATATCAAATTAAACAGAATCAAAGCGCCATAAATAGCATGAATAATATTTATCCACAACATACCCTAATATGTGTACCCTATGGTTGCAGCAAAAGTATAATCTTCTAATAACGTAGCTAAGTGTCATGTAGTCAACTTAGAGTCTAAGCAACTCAGACCCCAAGTTTAACCCTATATCTACTGTAATAGCTCAGCTGCGTGCTGAATGCTTAATATAGGTATATTGACTAAATGACTTAGCTCAGTCATAAACCTCTAAACACATAGCTACACACTGCACAATGGGATTACATATAAAAATTCGCTCAAGTGTTACCTTGCATAATATGCCTATACGTATATCACAGTAATAAGTTGATAACACAATAGTTCATTCCAAAAATATTAATTCATAATAGTAGAAGACTGTGGAATGTTCATATACTTCCAATTTCCAACATGGGAGGTCTTAAAGTATCCAAATCCATACAATGTAAAAACAACGGACAGATATAAACTAGGCTTTAAGTGTGACATATAATTCATGTAGTATGAAATATATAATAATTACCTCACAATTTTGCATCTTGCTTTAAGGATGGGCTTAATGGATGCACGTTCATTAAGTCCCTTCCCTTTGTCTGCCCTCAGCCTCATAATCCAGTTCACCTCTTTCTTTTCTGTGTGATTACGGGTATCACCTCCCCTCACTAATGGCGCATTTATAATCGATAGCTTTAAATAGAAAAGTGTGATCCTGCCCTGCACTATCTACATGTTTGGCTAAAGCATTATTAAGATGTTTAATTCTAATGGCATATAGATGTTCACGTATTCTGGTGCGAAATGATCTATCTGTTTTGCCAATGTAGAAAGATGGGCATCGTTGGCATTGAGCCAAATATACTATGTGGGCAGTTTCACAATTAGCTGATACGTGAAATTTATATATATTTGGCCAGTGTCTGGGTGTATAAAGTTGTTTCCTGTTTCAATATATACACAGTATCTACAATTATTACATGAAGCAGTACCTGTGTATATATCTAATCCACCTTTATTAGAGGTGTTACATAATATTCTCCTAAGATTACGTTTATTTTTAAACAAAAAGTGGGGTTTATCACCTACAGTATTCAAAATATCATGATCCATAGTTAGAATACGCCAGTGATTATTAATTAGTTCTTTAATCTGATGTACGTCACTGGTATAAAACATAGGTATTTTAACTATATTAGCTACATTTCCAATAAATTGATGGTTAGAATGAACTAGTGCTGAGAAGTATGGTGCTGCTCTCTCCTGCCTTAAATTATGAATATTATCCAATCCTACCATGATTTCTAATTCCCTATACCCTCTTTTTATGGACCTTTGCTTAAAACAGTTAATCTCTTCTTGGTATCCTTCTTCACTGGCATTAAGTCTAGATATACGCATGCTCTGTCCTTTAATTATATTTCTATAAATGTAGTTAGGATGCATGCTGCATCGGTGAAAAAGAGTATTTTTATAACATGATTTTCTGTATACACCAGTATTGACATAAGTAGCCATAACGCGTTCAACATACACATCGAAATACTCTATCCTATTGCCTGAATGGGTGGAAGTGAATTTCAAAAAAGTTGTCATGTTGTTTATATGACATAAGAAATCTTCAAGTTCTGCAGGACTGCCCTCCCATAATAGGAAGACGTCGTCCACAAAACGTCTATAGAAGGAGACATGTTCTATATATTGAGGTGTCATGAATAATTCATTTTCCTCCCATGCTGCTAAGAACATGTTGGCGTAGCTATTGGCACAAGATGTGCCCATAGCTACGCCATCATGCTGAATGTAAAATGTTGACTCAAAAATGAATACATTATTCTCTAAAATAATTTCCAGAAAAAGGCAGATTAAATCTACCTGTGTATTAGTATAATTACTATGTGTATTCAATAAATCTCTAATTGTTATAATTCCCAACTCATTGGGTATAATGGTAAATAAGGATTGTACATCTAAAGTTACAAATATGGTGTTTTGCTGAGAGGTACTTCTTCAGCAGATTTATAAAGGAACATTAAAAATTGTTTTGTATCTTTCAAAATGTGTATTACTCCATCTACCACTGGCCTCAAATACTTCTCTACATATAATGAAAAGGGCTCGGTGCACCAACCCCTTCCAGAGACTGTAGGTCTCACGGGCTGGTTTGAGATTAACTGTTTTAAGCAAAGGTTAATAAAAAGAGGGTATAGGGAATTAGAAATCATGGTAGGATTGGAAAATATTCATAATTTAAGGCAGGAGAGAGCAGCACCATACTTCTCAGCACTAGTTCATTCTAACCATCAATTTATTGGAAATGTAGCTAATATAGTTAAAATACCCATGTTTTATACCAGTGACGTACATCAGATTAAAGAACTAATTAATAATCACTGGCATATTCTATGGATCATGATATTTTGAATATTGTAGGTGATAAACCCCACTTTTTGTTTAAAAATAAACTTAATCATATGAGAATATTATGTAACACCTCTAATAAAGGTGGATTAGATGTATACACAGGTACTGCTCCATGTAATAATTGTAGATACTGTGTATATACTGAAACAGGAAACAACTTTATACACCCAGACACTGGCCAAATATATAAATTTCACGTATCAGCTAATTGTGAAACTGCCCACATAGTATATTTGGCTCAATGCCAATGATGCCAATCTTTCTACATTGGCAAAACAGATAGATCATTTCGCACCAGAATACGTGAACATCTATATGCCATTAGAATTAAACATCTTAATAATGCTTTAGCCAAACATGTAGATAGTGCAGGGCAGGATCACACTTTTCTATTTAAGGCTATTGATTATAATGCGCCATTAGTGAGGGGAGGTGATACCCGTAATCGCACAGAAAAGAAAGAGGTGAACTGGATTATGAGGCTGAGAGCAGACAAAGGGAAGGGACTTAATGAACGTGCATCCATTAAGCCCATCCTTAAAGCAAGATGCAAAATTGTGAGATAATTCTTATATATTTCATACTACATGAATTATATGTCACACTTAAAACCTAGTTTATATCTGTCCGTTGTTCTTACATCGTATGGATTTGGATACTTTAAGACCTCCCATGTTGGAAATTGGAAGTATATGGACATTCCACAGTCTTCTACTATTATGAATTAATATTTCTGGAATGAACTATTGTGTTATCAACTTATTACTGTGATATACATATAGGCATGTTATGCAAGGTAACACTTGAGCGAATTTTTATATGTAATCCCATTGTGCAGTGTGTAGCTATGTGTTTAGAGGTTTATGACTGAGCTAAGTCATTTAGTCAATATACCTATATTAACCATTCAGCACACAGCTGAACTATTAGAGTAGATATAGGGTTAAACTTGGGGTCTGAGTTGCTTAGACTCTAAGTTGACTACATGACACTTAGCTGCGTTATAAGAAGATTATACTTTTGCTGCAACCATAGGGTACACATATTAGGGTATGTTGTGGATAAATATTATTCATGCTATTTATGGCACTTTGATTCCGTTTAATTTGATATGTACACAAAGAGAAGGTTTCGTAATCTCCATGTGATATAATTGTAGTTTATACGTGGAAATCTGAGTGCAAACTGTATATCAGCAGGGGTTATTTATAAGTTGAATATGGATTTATATTTTTGTTGGAGGCAAAGTGGTAGATATCGGGGGCCAATATAGAGGTCTGAGAGGTTGGCTATGGTTCAACTCTACTTCACCAGTGTAGTTATGCACCAATAATGTTTATGGCGCAATTCGTGCATAGTTGAGGCAAGTCAGACTATTTATAGTATATAACTTATACTTTTATATTTACTTTGGATATGGATAGCTTTTAAGCTCATTTATACTCTCGTAGTTTATGGAAAGTTAAATTAGACCCATGCCCTTAATATAGGTATGGATAGTGTGCATACGAGTGAATATTTAGGAAGTCAGTTTATTATTTATTTTCTGGCAATAATGCAAATTTCATATTACTAGCGCTGATAGAGCATGCATTCAGAACTATCAGTTACGGCGCGTTGTCACCACATAGGTATAATTTTTGTTTAAAATAGTAAGGCAATATTATGGATTAAGATTTTAGTATGCTTCTAATACAGATCCAATATGATTTATTTTGGGAAATTTAAAAATTCATCTGTTCCCATATATGATTAGTTCGAGAATTCGAACATAATGTTTCATGATTTTAATTTATGTACAATCTAATATTACTGAGCGTAGAGTACTGGCAGTGTGATATCACACTCAAGTCCGGTGCGTTTAACCTGGAGGACACTGGATGTGGTTTGCTTATACATACGAAAAATTTCTCAAAAAATGTTTTATATTTTATCCCCGTATGTTCTGATTATAGGAGAAAAGTTAGGGTCTGTGAACACACTACTACATTTATTTAGAACATTACGATCCCAGGTCAGGCATTTTAGTTTATACCTATGAGCTCAGATGGAACTTTTATGAAGAAATTATGAGTTCCTCTTAGATGGTTATTTATAACTAATATGATTAGTTGTATCTATATATTTTAAAGTTTTTATATGAAATGGTGTGCTGTTAACAAAAATGCATTTATATATTTGTTATAATCCGTTATGTCTTACAAGAAGTTAAAGCATCGCTTATAACTGATAGAAAATATATATATGCACCAAGTAATTCATAACAATGTAGCACCTTTAAGTTTTAATTGGTATGATTAATGAAATACATTACGTGAACGTGCACTATAAAAGTTTAATTGGTAAAGCATTTGAAAAATAACGGTCTGAAGAAGCATATATTCAATAAACCAGTTTTGTCATCTTAAACAAAGATTTTTGTTGATTTGAGTGGATTAGTCAGTACGCTCTTTTCTGCAACGAGTATACTTAATCGTGGTCACCTTTTAGCATAAAAAACACTATTCGTGACTCATTTATAAATATAGATGACAAATTGATGTGTTAACCATGTGTGTATTTGTGTGATCTGACAAGGCCCTTGTATATACATTCATTAGTGTATGTGTCTTATTTAAGTGTGAAGGCCATCTAAGTCCAGATAGCAGAATTATACTTAGCGAAACATAGTAGACAGTATACCCTCAGTCATACATTTGAACCTTCAAAACACAGTAAGGGTGTGTTATTCCTCATACATATAATTCATATCAGCTCCACTGCTATGTTTAGTTATTGCTATTGATAATTACGTATACATTGTTATAAGTGATATTGAATATAATGTGAAATAGAACAACACTAAAAATGTCTGGAATTTCCTGTATTAGAACCCATGACCATGTGTATGGAAGCCCTACACTTACAACTGTTGCCACAGAAATATTGAAACAACACTTGGATATTGTACTGTTCATAACTATAAACTGAACTGTAACAACATGAGAAAAATGTTGCACTTCCTCTATTAGAACCCAAGACCATCTGCATTATAGTCCTACATTTACATCTGCTGCCACAGGAATAATTGAATAACAGTTGGATATTTGCCTATTCATGATTAACTTCTGCATGTTAACCACCGTATAACTTCACTTAGCGTGTATGCTTGGTGCCAACACACTTGATACAATGTATCTGTGTTGAAATTGTGTACAGTCTGCTTCCTCTCTGCAGATGTTCTATGGCTGTAGGTTTTGGGGAAGCTTGATAACTGCTGCTCAGCATCACTTATCTGTGTTGTGCGATGAAAAGCAAAAAATGCAACAATGTATTATTTTTGACATTTAAAATGATTATGTTCTGTCTGCTTCCTGTGTGATCCACTAGTCCATATTTGCACTATAGTAAGTGTCACACAAACAGAGTCAACAAAGCTAAACTTGTTTTAACCTTGTGATCAGTTTTTATTAGGTGTTATCATTAAAAGACAAAGGTGGGGAGTTAAACCCTGATGTACAGATAGTATATGGTATGCAGATCAATGTGTTTTGCAGATATGCTACACACACAGGTGATTCACAGGTGTAGTTGTACTGATTGTCAAAGATGTACATAACATGACATTTATTTGTTTCCCATGTTTGTGCTAAGCCACACACAATGCAAATACTGGCATTAAAAAAACAAAGCAAAAATATAATTCTATAAAGCACTACAAAATATATGATAGTACACATGAAATATTTTTGCACAAGTCTGGATTTGCACTGTCGCACCAGTGAACCTTCAAAACACAGTTTAAGGGTATCTTATCCCTCTTTGCCAAATAAACAACTTTGCAGCAGAGAATGAAAGTCATTGTGCATACAGGCAAGTCCAAAATAATCCATACTATCAGCAAAACATATGGCACTTGTACACTTCTGATTTGTTTGTACATGCATTGCTTTCAGATGTATTGCAATGACTGATCACACAACCATTTCTGGCTATTTCCAGAAATGCAGCTCTGTCTTATCTGTATATGGTGTTCAATCTTCTCTTATCTGAGCAGTAATCTGAAACATGCAGACTGTAGGCATTTTGTATCATTGTCCTTAAAATGTCAGAGAATATTAAATGGCAATAATATACAGATTTCAACCAAAGCAGGGGAGGGTTAGATGTTACTGAATGGAAAATGTGAAGTGTGTGCTGCCTACTTACTTTTAAAACATTGATACAGTTACTTCTACATTTTGTAAGTCTAACCTGGCTGACGCTCCCACTGGAGGTCATGGACTATGAATTGCTGTTGTGTTTTTCTTCTCTTTACCGGTAATCATTTGCAGTTGCAATCCATTAGCAACAAACACTGAGGGAGTACCTGTACTATGTTTACATCTGATACATGTAACCAAGAATTTGGGATTCAGCAATTCTAATGAGTTCACACCTAATTTGCATCTTCACTGTACTCCAACCCTGAATCTACACTAGGAAAAGGTAACCATGTAGCTAGAGATCCTGAAATTGAGTAGACTTGTTTATGTGGATGACATAGTTGAAGACTGATATTACTTTGGATTTATCTGCACAGAAGACTACTGATCTTGATAATGTATGATTGCATTTTTCTGTTAGATACTGGATATGCTCAGATGTCCATTAGAAAAATAGTTTTATATATGCATTAGCAAATGCTACTTTTATCTGTATGCATTTTTTAGAAGTTTACTGATGGGTATAGGCATTCTGGTCAGGACATTTTAGTGATACAGATGCACAGCCTTATTAACTTTCATCACAAGTGTTAAATATTACAACTGTTTTTCTTTACACTCTTCTATTGTTATTACTGTGAAATGTAAATGTCCTATATTGTAATTGACACATAGGTGTTAGCCTTCTAGGATGGTCCATAGACACCTCTAGGGCAGTGCTGGCCACAAGTACAGGTGACTGTCAGTTGCATCAAAATGAATGCTCTGTGATAGCATTTATAGTAGTTCAATGAAAGTTCCTAATTCCTTTTTTTTATTCACAAAATGTCATTTGTTTGTTTTTTTGGGGGGTGGGGGAGCCAAGTTCCATATTTGTGTTGGCACAAAGAAAATTCTACAGAGGTTTGCTTTGCTATTGTTACTCCTCTAGTTTTGGATCCAGTCTTGCTTTGGTGTCTGACCCTGATATGTTAAAATTACATAAATCCTTTTTAATATTTGACATTATTTGGATCTTTTTTCCCCAGTGGGTAATATTGATAAACTACTTCCTTATGTGCTATATCTAAGCAGAACTTTTATTTATGTGATACTTATATGTATTATCCTTCTTTTCTGTTTTATGTCACCTAGGACTGTGGCACCCAAGTGTCCCAGTCCCTGGAAACTCACCTTTGGTGACCCTGAAAATTATATTATTCTACAAACCTTTAGGCAACATGGTGGCCTTCTGCTTGAAAGAGACTGTGGGGATATGTCTGGAAGAAAGCAAATTTGACATCAGATAGTTGAAGATATGAATGCTGTTGGGGGGCCACAGAAGGCTGTATGATCAGGTGCATCATAGGGTCACTGACATGATTTCATCAGCCCAGAGGATAGCAGTTGCAGTGGCTCATGGACAGATGGCTATGGGGAGGGGGGGCTGCTACAAAGCCACCGCTGACACAAAATGAAGAGTTCCTGTACACTGTCAGGGATCCAGAGATCTAGTGGAAAGTTCACAACAGCATGTGATTGATGTTGGTGTTGCTGTTTCACGGAGGACAAGTATATCCTAGGAGGAGATTCCAGGTAATATTAGCTATTGTCAATTATTACATTTTTCTTGTATAGTAAAATATTGACAGCGATACTTATGTTTGCTTACCATTTTGTGTGTGGGGGGGGTGAGTAGTTGATACAGTTAACATATTCTGGTTCATTATACATGGGCTTGGGGAGGATGTGCCATCCAAGTGTCTGTTACATGTACTTTTAATGGACATATAAAGCACCAAAACATTTTACCCCTTCTGTTACTGTTAATTGTGATGCTGGTATCCTTATTATTGCTTAACTTCTTCCAGGACCATCATTCCTCAGAACTGGGGAGTTGTCTGCACAAGGTAAGTCAAACATTTTTACTTCAATACTGATGAGCAATTCACAGAAATATTTATTTTAGCCATATGTGGGATGTGGGTGTCAGGGTATTGCTCTGTAATAGTGACAACACTGTTAGTTTGTTACCATATATTGAACTGGAGTAGTATAGCTATTAATTTCATTTTCCTGTATTTGTTGCTTATTATCACAGGTGATCCTGACAGTGGAAGTGTAGGACTCTTACCACCTGATGTCAGAATATCGGCAGACTATGATGATAATGGTGACCAGTCAATGGCACAATTAGGGAGAAGTGCAGAGGTTGAATCTGACACTGAGGTTGACATTCAGCAATCCCCTGAAATTCCTCTGGACACGTCCAGTAGGCCTACACACCCCATTCCAGTGAGCCCTCAGATATTGGACAGGTTGAGGGTGAGATAGTCAGGGTAGTTTGGTTACTATGGCTTCAGTGCCTGTTGGCTCTGGCTGCAGCCAGAGTGTGGGTGAAGTGCCATGCAAGAGGGTTGTTAGGGGTGTTCTGAGGAGGCCTGCTGTCCATCCTCCACCTGCTGTAGGTGTGTTTTTTTGTGCCACTTAACATATGTTTAGGGCTATCATGGGGGTGCAGACATGTTACAATAGGGCCTTTGAGGAGATGCTTAGGGTTGTAGACATGGCACAGGCTGACATGTGTGACTGTCTCTCCCGCTTTGCTGATTCAATGGATTGGATGAATGGTATCTTGGAACAGGCAGTGTCTGTGATGAAACATGTGCTGGGAGGGGGACCACATCCACGTGGGTGTATGTCAGCCACATTATCTGATGTTAGTCGATGTGGCCATGCCCAGTCACGCTCCCATAGTGGTACTACTTCCACTCCTCTGTCAGTGGTTGAGGTGTCCACACCCAGATGAGGCAGGCCATGAAGTCATTGTCCTGGGTGTACTCATGAGGAGAGCTTGTACAGCAAACATCAGTCACATTCGGATAGCAGCAGTGATCTGACCATTGGAGTTGATGTGCCAGTGCAACTCCTGGCAGAGCCAGTTCTCATAGTCAGGTACGACGCCAATGATTTTCCACATCTACCATGCACAGCTCAGCCTATCTGATATACCAAGATGTAGAGCTAGCACAGAGCTTGGCTGTGTTCTTGCAGCCACTCACACACCAGTTTCACCTGGAGTGCTCATACAGACACACACGCAACAGTTACATGATTCTGTCATAAGGCTTAAAGCTCATTCTGTGTCAGTGTCCATTTAATACTTTATTCAGTTTCTGGCTGTTACTCTTTCTTTCTCACATGCACTCGGTTACCTTTGGTGTCAGCCTAGGCTTCCTGCCCACTGAGCAACACCTTGTGTAAGTGATGATAACTGTGCCATATCCCTGTTTTCTATCTTTTGGATTAAGGGATACATAAGCTTTGTGTCTGATGCTCAGTGTGCATAGCTTACTTAGTGCTTAGACTATCTGTGTTTGTGTTGGTGTTTTGCTAATTGTACTGCTTTCTTACAGGATTTTGTAATGTATACATGCCTCCCACACTCTTACAGCAAAAAAAGAGGACCAAGCCATAAATAAAAGTAGGACAAAGGCTGAACAATAGGGAGACTTTTTAAATATTTTGGTCTTACACGGTTATAGACAGTTGATAAAATCAGACAGTTTTTGCATCAGTATTTTTAGGATTTTTCTGAAGGGTATAAAGTATGAAACTGATATGTGTGTTATTCATTTCTAACTTTGCTTCTTAATGATTTGCCAGTACAAAAGTATGAGGCCAAACAGAGGAAATTTGGTGACCATCAATATTTATGAGAGATATGAATGTGTGAATCTTTGATGCCTGAGGCTTATTACTTGACAGTGGACACAGGTATTCACATAAGTCACTGCTGTCAAATCTTGATGTCATTGCTGAAAAAAATCAACTACCTTTTATTTACTTGCATTACCAAGTAACAGTATTCAAGGCTATGCCATTCAGTTGCATTATTATACATGTTCGGTTCTGTTCCAGGTTCAGTACTTACCTTGTAAATCCAGCAGTTGCTGCACTTTTAGTTAAGGACTGAGTCTGTCTGATGTTAGGAGTACACAGTCGTTACATGGGTAGGTAATGGTTGTGTACATTGTCTGGCATCAGTGCTACTATATGTATGTGGTGAGTGAGTGTGCAATGCATTGTTTCTTAGCCAATGTGAGGGCATATTGAGCACACCTACATCTGCCTACACCCACAGCAGCTGCTGGTTCCCCCTCTGACTCCTCACCTGCATGAGGCTGTGGTGACCTTACCAGTGGTGGTGGGAAGTGTGCCCCTTCCCCTTTATCCTGCTGAAGCTGTTTTTTCAGGGTGATGTTGTGAAGCATGGCACAGACAGTGAAGATTTCAGTACATGTACTTGGATTGAAATGCAGAGCTCCCCCAGGGCATCCTAAATACATGCTCTATGATATTTCTGGTTTGAGTGTGTGTTTCATTATGGCATTCTTCAGTGGATGTGGGTGCATTTCTGAAGGGCATCATCCACCATGGTTCCAGTGCATAACCTGCATCCCCCAGTAAATGACCTTGTGGGATATCACCCTTAGTGAACATCTGATACAGTTGGGGGTTGTGGCAGATATGTGAGTTGTGATAACTGCCTGAGTTGCTAGCACACACCTTCAAGATGATTCCCTTAGCATTACACACAACTTGAAAGTTAATGAAATGGAAACTCTTTTTGTTTTAGACCCTTCCTTGTTCCCCTGGTGGTGCTTTCATTTCTATATATGTACATTCTGTGGCACCCAATACTTCAGGGTAGCATGCTACAGGGTAGAACTCCTGCATATCTGTGGCCCTGTCCTCAGGTGTACAGGGAAAATATATGTGGGCACTGGCATGTTGGAGCATAGCATTCAGGAATTGATGGAGGATCCTGGATGCCGATGACTGTGACACCACCAACATGTCCACTGTTGAAAGGTTCCTGTAGCTAAAATTCTAAGTGCTACACATACCTTTGTCTCCACTGGTATTAGTTCCCCTCTGTTTGCTCTTGGTCTAAGTTGAAGACGATGGAGGTTGCAGAGTTCGTGTAGTGCGTCTCTATCCACCCTGTAGCGCTGTACAATTTCCACCTCATGCCAACTGTGAAATCTTAGTTGGTGTCAGAAAACTCTTCTTCTTCTTGTCTCTGGTCTATTAGCAGCAGCAGCAGCAGAAGCATAGACTCCAGCCTGTTGCACATACGCATGAATTGAAGCAATAGCAGCCCCTAACATTCTTTTTGTGTAGACTCCTTTCCATACTTGTATTCCAATAGGTTTTGGAATTTGCAGGGAAAATCAGCACTGAGTCTACATAGTTGCTTTATAGGTTGCTGAATAGCTCCTCCATCTTGGATTGGTTGATTAGCATACATTTGAGCTGCTTATACTGTATTTAGCATACCATTGTGTTTACTATGTTTACGTGGCTTTACACACCGTATAAAGCTGGTTACTGAATACAAAACAGTGTGCTATCATGTGCACGTCACACCATGGTGCACACATGGTTTTACTGGCTCATACAGACTTTTTTGAATCTGCACCTTAATCTTTAATAAGGCCACCCTTTGTCTGGCATTTGTCTTAGAGGATTAAGGAGCTGTTAACAAGCTGTTTCCTGTAGTCCGGTCATTAAATGTTTGATTCCCTCAACTTCTGTGCCCTACCTGTATGACTTTGAGCAAGCCACTTATACATAAGGCTCAGAAAGAGAAAGGGACTGCACTGTGTTTTTATTTACAGAAGAATAGAATCCTAGGCTGAGCATTAAAAAGATCCATGGAGATCTTTGCTCTATCCCGAAAACAAATGCAAATAAAGTAAAATAAAAAAGCATTAATATGACAAGTTTCTTTTTCTTTATTTTAAATGGGCATACATCTGTCTACACACACAATTTCATACTTTTCAGCTATTATAATTTGCATAACATTTTTCCCTCAAGTTTAGCCTTGCATTTCCTAGATTTACTGATTTTCTTCATAAAGCTATATCTACTTAAGTAGACATACTTTGTTTAATAGCTAAAGTTGTCCTACACTACAGTTCTGTATCACTAACTGTATGAGGTATAGTAACTGAAGACCTTTTATTTTTAAATATTAATGCTCCTTTTTTCGGACCCTCTGCTATAATTTTTTAAGGGACAGTGCAATGATTTTTAATGTTTAGATGTTTAGAGGTGTGCATATTCTGTACAACTGAGCATGCCTTTTCAAAGGATTATAAGTTCATAGGTAAGTATTTAGGAGCTGCCTCTGTCCATCAGTAGTACAGGAGACAGTCCTAAGGTAAATTTTGTATTTCCCATCGATAGGTCTAAGCTGCACTTGAATATTGACAGAGATAAACTTTGTTTTATGGGGACTGGTAATCTGTTCCACAGCAGTGGCATCCTCTGAGATATATACCTGTATCACTAAACCATATTGTTGATGTTGCAGAAGAGGTTTAGATGCCTAGACAGACTATTTGTAATGACATTTAACTTTCTGATGGACAGTAATCCAGACAGTCTATCAGTATTGAGTCAGATGATTCCTTGTATGCTGCAAACAGGTCACCTCCTTAGCAGTCTGTAGGATATCAAGTACAGTGACAGGGCTTTCAGGCAGTCTATGTAGGACATATTTTTTAGACCATGTATCCTTTTAGTAAGATATCTCTGTGGGCAGATGCAGCATTATACTCAATAAGAAACCTAATGAGAGCTGGTTTAAAAGGGAAAATAACATCTCTAGATCTAGATGCAATCCCTTTGTTTGTATAATGTGCAGTATAGAAGGGCTTTCTTAGGAGAGTGGGCACATGTTGGTTAAAAGCTAGGACACTGTCCACATAAGTTCTCAATTCCCAAACAAATGGATCAGTTCTCCAGAGCCATACCTCTCGATCATACTGAGTTCCTTGGTAAGTACCAGTTCTGAAGGCAAAATATTGGGGTGTCATGAATTCCCAAATGGCCCCTTTAATTTCTAAATTTTCCGGATTTTTTTTAAAGTTTTTATTTTTTTAAATTTATTTGGGATGAATTTTCTCCTGACATCATCATGTGCAGGGGGTGCATGATGATGACAGCTTCACGAGGCAGACAGACAACCTGTCAGAATTCAACTGCCATTCATTACCTAATTATTTATGTGCAGCAGTCAAGAGCTGCAGTTCATGGGTCAAGCAGAGCATAGCTTTCTTTCCCCGTCCAGGTAAGGTGAAAGAAAACTGAATTATGTCCAAGGTTGGCTGCATTCATATTTTATGTCTGAGAGAAATGAGAGCTGCTGCATTCTATTTTATTTTTTTGCTATTTGGGTCTGTTTATGTCCGAGAGAAACAAGAGCTGCTGCTTGGGTCTATGTCCGAGAGAAATGAGAGCTACTGCTTGGGTTCGTTTATGCATTTATATCTGAGAGAAATGAGAGCTGCTGCTGCATTCTATTTTATTTATTGCTGCATTCTATTTTATTTGCTATTTGGGTCCAAGAGAAAACTGCTGCGTTTTATTTTAATGCATTGCTACTGCATTCTGTGTTATGGTGAGGAGAGCTGCATTCTGTGTTATGGTGAGGAGAGCTGCATTTTATTTTAATGTATTGCTACTGAATTCTGTGTTATGGTGAGGAGATGCTGCATTCTGCATTATGGTGTGGGAGAGCTGCATTCTGTGTTATGGAGGGTGGGGGGTTGAAATGTTCTGAATTGGGCAGTTTTGTCATTATTGGTTCTTGCATTTGGTTATATTGCTTATTGGAAAAATGTTCAAAACAATAAATTTAAAATGTGCTCTAACAAGTGTGCTGTATTATACAAGGAATGTAGGAAGATGTCAAAGAACACATGTATGTTTTGTGTGCAAGGGACCTATGATTTCTTAATAGCCCAAAGGTAATCTTTATCTGCCACTGACCAGATGCGTTTTCTTTGAATTGAATTAAATTCTGTTTCAATGAATGTGAGTTTCAAGGGCAGAGAAGTTTTAATGTTGTCTATTTTCATGTGAGACTGTATTGCTTTGTTTAGCATATGTCTATTAGCGTTTATGTTATAAAATGTAAAATAAAAGTTTTAAATGGAATCCAAATTGTAGACATAAAGCACTATGCACATTATAGTGCACATTATAATGTTAATAGTAAATAGGGCAAAATAGCTAAATAATGGGACATTGGAATGGCTGCACGGGAGAGGCCGAGGGCTATGTAAGGGGGTGCCCCATTGGACTATGATTTTGTGAGGGAGAAGGGCGGCAAGCTCAAAGACAGCCCTGGGTGGCACAAACTCTATCTACACCACTGATCAGTAGGCCATGGAGAATGACTTTTGGGGGTCCTAGCAAACTATAATATCCTTTTGCTAAGATTAGAATATCACCTGCCATTAAATGCCCCACTTTTACCACAAAACCCACATACTGCAAGTCACCAAAAACAATTATTTAGTTATTTATTTATTTTACATTTGTTGACCAGGAAAGTCCAACTGGATGCATGTCCACTTTCACTGGAGGCCCGGGGAGAAAAGCTCCACAGTTAAATTTTAAGCAAAATATAAGGTGTATACCGAAGCATTCAAATTTACATAGTACCAAACTTAACATTAACTAGTAACATAGCATTGAAGCTTTAGATTTGACATATTTGCATAGACTGAGCACATATTTTACAGTTTTAGGTTGAGGAATTACATAATGGTGAACATTGTTAGTAGGGGTTGCATTTTTTGCTTTATACAGTTGACCTGTGAGCAAGTTAGCCATAGTAGGGAGTATAGCAACAAAGAGAGCAAAGATTAGACATAGTTGGGAGTATAGTAGCAGGAGAAGAGACAATGATGGGAAATTGGATAACAGGTTAAGTAAGAAAAGCAGGAGGAGTAAGTAGTTTAAGTATAGAGTAAGAGTAGAGGTGTAAAGAGAAAAGTGTAGTGGATAAATAACATGTGTCCTAGCAGTGACATATGGGTATTGACTAAGGGGTTAGAATTAGAGGTGGAACTAGAAGAAAGCTAGAGAAGTTGCATTCTTTTGATGATGAAGCTGAAGTCAGTGGGCAAGAGTAAGGTGAGAGGGTGGGGTGGTCAGCCAGGTGGGGAATGTGGATATCCATGTGTGCTTTAGGTGTCCTTTCAGGAGTCTTTTAAATGTAATCTTTGGCCTGCTGAGGTAATAGCAGTAGGTAGGGCGTTCCAAATTTTGCCTGTGTAGTTAGAGAAGAGGGAGTCCCCTTCTGTGTTCTTGGTCTTGGTGACCTTGATTATTTTTTGTTGCTAGAGTGAAGTTGTCTAGTTTTAGCTTTTAGTTCTAGTAGATTGGCCAGAGCTGGAGCTTTGTCTGCGACTAGTAGGAGATTATGGACAAAGGAAAGTTGATGATAATTTAGGAGATTTGGGAATTCAAGCCAGCCAAGTTCTTTAAGTGAATGGCAGTGGTGGGCTTGGTAGGGGACACCAGTAGCAAATTTTGCAATTTGATTGTAACAGGTGTTGAGTTTGACTATTTTGATTTTGGGTAAGTTGGTAAGAATGGGTGAGGCATAAAATAGTGTGGAAAGGTGGGTTTGAGCAATTGTTATCCTAGCAGGTTGTGTTAGAAATGGTTTATTTTTATATAGACTGCCCAATTTTTGTGGATATTTTTAATGATTTATATGCTGATCAAATTTGAGGTTATTATCAATGGTCACTCCTAGCAATTTAGTCTGAGTGTCAGGGGATATGACAGTCCCATCCCTGGACACAATATTAAATGGGCTGGCTATTGTGGTGGATTTGGTAGATTTAAATAGCAACAATTAGATTGTCTGGGGATTTAGTATTAGGTTTTTATTAAGAAACACGTTTTCAATGGTATGGAAGGCTTTTTGGGTTATAGAGAGGAGTTTCAGAGGATCATTGGCTGAACAGACAAGTGTTGAATCATCAGCATATTGTATAGCTGTTGCAGCTTGACAGATGCTGTTTTAGTTATTGGTGAAATTAGAGAATAGGAGGGACATGAAATGGAACTTTGTGGGATTCCTGTGGTTATGGGCAGCAGTGTGGATAGATTGTTGTCCCACCAAACTGCTTGTTGTCTTCCTTGTAAATAGTTCTGAAACCAAGTTAATGTTTGGTTGCTAAGGCCGAGGTCAGTAAGGGCTTGTACTAGTTTAAGATGGTTGACCATATCAAAGACCTTTGATAGGTCCAAGAATATGGCAGAAGTTAGATTGCCTGTGTGCTTGTTTTGTTTGATGAGGTTTGTAAAAGAGAGTAGGGTGGTGGTTGTGCTATGAGAAGGCCGAAATCCATGTTGGGTAGGAGAGAGAAGTTGGTTGTTAAGCAGGTATGGCATAAGTTGGTGGTGTATACATTTCTCAAGTATTTTAGCTAGTGGAGGCAAGATGGCTATTGGACGATAGTTGGTGAAGTTGGTGGAGTTACCGCCTTTATGGAGGGGGATAATATAGGAGGTCTTCCAGATGGGGGGTATTGAGGTTTCTGAGATAGGTCTGTTTATGAGGATGGATATAGGGAAGGCAAGTTCATTGGCAGCCAACTGAAGGTATTCAGCAGGTATCCCATCAGCTGATATTGTAGTAGGTTTAAGTTTGGATAGCAACTTTTTGACATAGTTGGTTGGAATGGGTTGAAATTGGAAGGTTATTTTGGGTCTATCTGCAGGTTCTGGGTAATAAGTGGCGGTGGATGTGGGCTGTTTTTGAACAAGATTATAAACAGATTCTATGAAGTATTTGTTAAATGTGTCTGGTATATTTGTGATTTCACTAGTGGAGGTTGGAGGCGGTTTGAAGGGTCTGCCAGGGAGGAATAGTTTATATATTCCTGCCCAGAATTTCTTGGGGTTGTTGTGATGCTTGTTTTGTAGCTCTAGGAAATAATTATTTTTATCTAGGAGAACTGCTTTTTTGTCTCTTTCCTAGGTTTTTGGGATTGTTCCTTAGCTGCTGGGATTTTTGTGGCTCTCCAGTGAAACCAGGCTTTCTTCCTTTCTGATATACTATTTTTAGTCTCTCTGGTAAGCCAGGGGGTTGATTTCATTTTGCGTTTAGTAGTCCAGGCTGGAGCGTGGGCATTTAGGATTTCTAGGAAAGTGTTATTGAAATGGATTACAGCTTCTTCTAGAGGTAGTACTTTTAGTATGTTCCAGTTGGGGTGCTTTAGCTCAAGTTTGAATTTGCTGGGGTCAAAGTTTTTTGTGTTACAGGTTGTTTGTAATATGGGGGTAGGTTAGGCCTGGGTTTTGAATTTTAGTAGGAAGGTGGGTTGATGGTTGTTAAGGGAGTCTTGGAGGACACCTGCTTGATAAGAGGTGTTGGTCTTATTTATTAAGATCCAGTCTAGAAGGCTCTCTTTTATTTTTGCATTTCCTAGTCTAGTGCTTGATTGGATTACTCACAAGGAAACTGCAGAGATTGATATGGTTTGTGGGGTTAATAGCTGAACATGTGTTCCAATCTATATTAAAGCCACCAAAGATGATAGTTTCCTGGGGCAGGTTTTGACTTGTCCATTGTAGGAAGGCTTCTAGGGTAGGGATGTTGTTACCTGGTGGTATATAGCATGTGATAAGGTTGATTGACATTTTGTCTCTAAGTTTGAGTTTAGCTAGGAGGAGTTCAGAGTTATTGAAGGAAGGGATTTGTGGATTACTAGTGGTGATATTTAGGGTGTTCTTATAGAGTGATGCTACCCCTCCCCCTTTTTTAGACAGTCTGTTGTGGCATAGTACATTGTATCCAGTAGGAAGGAACTCATTGTCTGCTATAGTGGGCTTTAGCCAGGATTCAGTCAGATATAATATATCAGGGGAGTAGGTGGATTGTAGTGCATGCAATAAGCGTACATTATTGTTAATACTTCAAATATTTAAGCTCAGAATTAGTATGCTGATTTTTGGTTTAGTAGTGGGTAGATGGCTAGAGGAAAATGGTGAATTAACTATGGTAGTTTGCATAGGGTTAAGCCCTGGATTTGGGTGTATGTCTCCTGCTAGGATCAGTTGGTAGTTTATATAGTGTAAGAGTTTGGAAAGTTTAGTTAGGATGGCTATATACTTTGTTGTTGGTGAGCTAGGAGTGATTGGGAGTAAAATGAGTGGGTTAGGTGCTATCATAGTGTGATGGTATAGGATTGGGGATATGTGTTGGCCGTAGTGAGGGGTATAAGGAATATAAGTGGAGGCTTATTTTGTTGGGGTAGCATAGGTAGCATTTAGTGTGGTTTGGTAGGAGGTGAGAAAGAGGGTTAGTGTTAGGATAATTAGGATAGTGAGATTGCATGAAAGGATAGTAGTTATTTTATGATTATGTGATGGTTTCATTATTTTAGGTTGGGATATGGAGGGGGATATAGTTTGGTATAGGTCAATGGAGGGTAGTAAGAGGGGGTGTCTAATCTGTGATTGGTTGGAGTTTTGGTGGAGGGAGATGGTCATCATCTTCTCCCTTCCCAGTGAACATCATTGCTACACATTTAAAAAAAATGGTTACCATTTACTACAGGCTCTGGGGCCATAGTTTGATTGTCTGTTCTTCAATTTGCATTTGAAAGTTGGTATTCCACAATTCCATTGGAGTGGGTGGGGTTACATAATTATTTATGTAAATTCTATGTTAATCGGTGCACAGATTTGTACCTATTTTTCATGGGCCTTTGTCCAGATTTTTGATGTTTCAAGGTTGAGAGGTATGTCTGGGGCATATTGCCATTGGGATAGTTCCTTTTGATAAATGACTTCCTAAAGGATTTGATAATGTATTTTTTGTCATTTAGTTTCAGTCCATGACTCTGGCACCAGTTATTTGCTTGGGACAAACCTTCCTGCAGGATACCTATGTCATCTGTTGATTCAATAACTGTTCCTAGCTTGCAGTCATCTGCAAAATTAACCAGCTAGAGCTTTTACTTTGGAGATGCAGATGCCAAACAAGAGAGGTAATCAAAGATAAACATATATATCCTTTTAAAATATTGAAGTCACTTCAAGGAAGAATATCTCCATAAAGTAGAGCAAGGTGCTAGTTAGTTGCACAAACAATGTTGTTGGTTTAATAAATTTGTGTGAAGATGTCACATATAAATGTGATCACCATGGGACTTGTTTGGGGTAGTGAATCCAGTATGGCAGGCAATCTGATCAATGTGCCCTGTAAGTCAAAGGGGTTCACATGTGATCCTTTTAGGACAAGGATGCAATGTGTGTGTGTGTGCATGCATGCATGCTTGCATGTGTGCATGTGTGCGTGTGTGCATGTGTGCGTGTGTGCATGTGTGTGTGTGTGTGTGTGTGTGTGTGTGTGTGTGTGTGTGTGTGTGTGTGTGTGAGTGTGTGTTTTCTTTTCTGACTTGCTTTCAGAGAAGCCATGACCACTGCCACATTACAAACAAATCAAACAAAAGCCTGAAGTACAATTTCACACAATATGTTTTACTTTGGAAATGTATGAGCCTATTAAAGCAACAAAGAACAAAGTATGTGGAATGCTGTCCATTGTGTAGTCAGTGAGAGATAACAGCATTTCTGATCCAAACCTACATATGTTTAGCTATAGTATTATGCCTGCTATACATACCATTGTATCTTGAATTTAACTCATCGCAAATGAATTCCATTAGTCATTATTAGATTAGATATATTTGTTTTTAGTGCAGTTATGAGGTTTACTTAACTGGTGATTTAGCTGCCTATTTTCAGCTTGTATGTTGGACTGTATCTGTAGGTTGCATGATTACATGTTAAATTTCATTGGTCCCTAAGGATTGTTGTGTTACTGCTTGAAACACATGGAGTGCATGTATGAATGCATGTATTGGGATGATCTCTCTCTTTTCCTCCATATTTTTTACATCTTTCAGTATTAAAGTGAGTTGTCCTTACACTTTTGACTAATTTAATTTTATATATATATATATATATATATATATATATATATATATATATATATATATATATATAAATAGATATAGATATATATGTATGCATGTGTATATATATATATATAATATATATATATATATGTTCATAGGTTGGTACTAAGCTATCAGGCCTAGGGCCTATAAAAGCCTAGCCATAACAATTCCCTGGCTATTTTTTCCCACAATATTTACTTCCCTGTATATAGATAGATAGTGTGTGTGTGTGTGTGTGTGTGTGTGTGTGTGTGTGTGTGTGTGTGTGTGTGTAGGGCAGTTGCAAAATACTGTACACCACTATTTTCTTTCCTCAATTGTTAAGTATATTGTACTACGTTGTAAGCCGGCACTATGTATTTAATTTTCTATACATTTTCTTTGTTGCATTCCTGGTATTTACACATTAAGCTGAACTATGCAATTTTTAGGCTTAGTATTTGTTCTTACAGTGCATAATTAAATTACCAGTCTATAGAATTCCTAAGAATGAATTCTGCCCTGGAGGTAAGAAATGTCATTTGCATGGCTGCACAGTGGCTAATTACCATGACTAAAGTTGCATGATGCTGCCTGAATATAATTATCACTGTAATAGGAAGTAGTTAGCATAACAATGATTGACAAGTTAAGGAATCTACTGGCAAAAGTTTCACATATTGCCAATAGAGGATTGTATTATGATGATGGATATATTTTTGTACTACTCCCATGAATATGCATGCTCATGTGTGCAAAGTCTTGTCAGTAGGAAAGAAGTGAAACTTGGTGATGGATTCTTTTCATCCAGAGGCCTGACCCATCTGGGACTGCCCTTCTTGCTGGCCCCTGCCTCTGTTGTCATGTTGGGCTGTGACAGACGCACGCAAGCATAAGGAAATTTTCCAGGTGGTCAGTGCAGATGTCATGTTTCTGGGCCACCAGTGCCCTCACCATCTCCTCTAGCTACTTGCCAGTTAACATATCGTGACCTACTAGCAGGGTCCCCAGATAGTGCAACTTTACTCCTCTGGTGACAACGCAGTGGATGCTATCAGGAATGCTTCAGGTCATTCCCTGCTGGATAACCTCTAGCACCCCATGGAGAGGCAGGCCTTCTGGTAATTGGAGACCCAGCAGGAAATGACAAAGCAGGTGTGGTGAATAATTTGACACCACAGACACATGACATTGCATAAAACATTAACCATCATAGACACCTTATCCTTACCTTGATAGTGTAGGCACCTCACACATGTTGTAGGCAGTGATTCACAAGGGCCATGATGATATAGATCAGAACTAGAGCCCCTGTGTTTGTGTGCATGAATCTGTGTTTGCATTTATGTGAGTACAATGCAGTTGGTGCAATGCAGGAAAGCAGGGGCCATGGAAAGGGTTGCAGCATGCCCCACTGCTGTTTTATGGCTATGGGACAATGAAAGACATGGTGGGCATGATCAACTGTAAAGATGTCACATGGCAACATACTGTCCATGCCAATGGGACATAGCAACAGTAGCAAACTACTGGCCTGAACACAGGAGTAATGGTTTGGCAAAGGTGAAAAGGTAGCATGACTGAAAATGTTATATACATTTCATCAGCATGGGACTTGGTTTGGACAGTGGATGGAATATGCCAGGCAATCTGATTAATGTGCCATGTTAGTTTGGCAGTGACCAGGCAATGCACATAGCAGGATAAGGGGGAAATCCAAAAGTGTGCAGGAGTTTATGGCACTAGGCAAGCTGGAAGAACAAAATGTGGCAGACATATATTTTCACCAGCATTCTGGAACATCATAGGCATATTAACCTTATCCTGATAGTGTGGGTACCTCACAAATGTTGGGTGGGTGGGAAGCACTTTGTTAGTTAGAACAGTGCAGATGTGTCCAGAATAGTGTGTTCCTGTATGTAACAGATGCTATTAGCAACCACAATATACTATTAATTAGAGAAATCTGTTGCTATGACTGCTAGATGCTGCTGTAATTTTAAAGGTACATACTTAGCCATGCATCTGCAGAGATGGTCTGAACACCTCTGAAAGATGAGTCTATTTTTCTCAATCTTCTCGGCAGTTGTTAAACTCGAAAGAAAATGAAAATAATGTACATGAAGCGATTGGACTTGAAGTTATGTTTTACACTACAATATCATATGTACTTTTTGTAAAACTCAGCAACAATTTTCTTAACTTCTTCTTCCCACTGGTGATGAAGGTCAGTTTGGTGCCTCTTTAGGTCACTGTAGTGGTGACTGCAGTTTTCAGCAGAGCAGATGATGTTGTTGCAGCAGTCACAATTCTGGCAAGGCAGTAACAAGAATTCAGATTATACAGGTGACCGTCACAAGAGATCCCCAGCAGGTGCTTCCAGTGGTCCCTATAATTAAGTGGAGAAATATTCTGGACTCCTTAGACTACCACCTGGGATCCCTGGCACCTTCAATGCCTTCAGAAACCACAGCTCCATCACTGGCCACAGTCCACAGGAACATGGCAGCACTTTTGTATTACATACATTTCTGCCATGACGTAGCATACGTCAGAGGGCCTCATGGCCACTTGACAGTGCATGATGCCTCTATATAGCCTTGCAAAAAAGCATTGTATAGTAGGGTGGTGTTGGATTTTGAATGGCATGATGATATGCTTGTGTCCTGACCATAGAACCCACATCTCTTTCTATTATAGTTCTTTAGCACCTATAGAGCTGCAAAGAAAAGTTTACTGTAGCCACATGCCTGCTAGAGTCACTGATGACCCACACATGAGCAATGTTTTCACAGCCTGCATGTCCAGGTATCTTCAGGTATCTGTGGACCATGTGGTATATTCTAATGTGTTTGCAAAGGATATCCCGATCCAAATGCACAATCACATTTAATGTGCAGAATGGTTTCAAAGAAGAACAAGAGCATAGAGAAGTTCTTCCATGCCATCCTGCTGCATAACCTCTATAAACATTGCCAACAGGGCCTGCATGAATACAAAAGCAATCAGGCCTTCAGCAAGCATATCTGGTAGGACTTTAATGCATAAAAAAACATTGTTAGTGGCCATAAGTGGCAAGAACATCATGTGTACAACTGGATCACTGACATGATCTGCCATGCCTGTAACAAGATAACCAACTTTTCAGAAGAGTTGAAGGCCATGGGTGGGTATCAACCAGCACAGTCATCCCAAAATAACAAGGGGAGTTCCTGGCATCTTTGTCTGGAAGGCACAACAGCTCTATCTATTCCACAAGAAGACTTCACTTACCACCAAGGATAATGGATAATTCCTCAGGTGTATTCCCTTACCATATGTATAAAAAATGCAATATATCAGAGCCAGAACTACTGAGCCCATACTGAATATGGTCATTTTGTCAATACAGGTATGTCACATCTTCATCTGCAACATCACTTTGCACAATGTACATGGTCTATATATATATATATATCTATATATATATATATATATATATATATATATATATATATATATGTATTTATAGTTTCACTTTATAATCTCAAAATACTGAAATATCGAATTTCAGTATTTCAAGACCATAAAGTTGAATTTCCAAAATAGCAAAAGTGCATAACTGCGAATCTGGAAATGTCAAATTTGTGGCTATGGTGTTCTGGTACATGATGTGGGATTTAGTGTGTGCCTGATGTATGGTTTAGTGTGTGGATTTGGCTGGAATTTAAGGTAAGTGACTATTTTGTAAGGGTTTTGGGTAGGCGTGAGAGTGTATGTTAGTGTGTTTGACAGTTTTAGGTGTGGGTTAGGGTAGGCAGGTGAAAGTATGAATGTTTAAGTGTTGAAAGTGGTGGCGTTTGTCTATATGTGATGTGTGTGAAGGGACTGTATGGTGAGTTTACTGTCTTTTTCTGTTTAGTGCAATCACGGAGTTAGTATATTAGTAGCGGTGTGGGGGTGCACTTATTTGTAGTGTAGGTTTGTTTATTTGTGTTTTTGTTTTTGTGTGTGTTGTGTTTCTTTGTTGTAGTGTGGGTAGGATGGTGTATGTGTTGTGTGGTGTATGGTGTGTGTATGTTTGGGATTTTGACTTTTGCGGTTCTGATGTTTCGGCATTTTGAAGATTCGGCTTTATAGTTTAAAAATACTGAAATTCGATATTTCAGTATTTTGTGATTATAAAGTGAATATATATATATATATATATATATATATATATATATATATGTATGTATGTATATGGATCTAGGATGTTTGCTCGAGTAAGCAAACGACCGAAACCCAAATGATGACCGGGCATACTTACGCGAAAGTGCTTTTCACCGAAGAAGCACTTTCGCATAAGTATGCCTGTTGTCGAGGCTGTACTATGGTGTGGGTAAGGGAAATTTCCCTTTTCCCCACTGTAGTGCAGTCTTGGAGAGATAATATTAAAGTGGAGGGGTGTGGGGGGCACAGCCTTCCACATGGGGGGTGTAGGCTAAAATGTAAATGTAGTATTTTATTTATTTTTTTTGTAACACGCTTTAACAAAAGTGATTTTTCAATAAAAGCACTTTCGTTAAAGTGTGTTCGGTTATTATGGATTCGGACGTTTGCTCACTCGAGCAAATGTCCTAGATCCATATATATATATATATATATATATATATATATATATATATATATATATATATAAAATATTTTTATATATATTTATTTTAATACTACATTCTGTTTTATAGCTGTAGATTCACTAGAAGTTGGAAATGTTACAAAGCAGCACTGATACACTTGGGTGTATATGTCTCTTTTTGGAAGTGCTTCAGCATCTGTGTCCTCCATCATAGATGCTGGCATACATGATGTCAGAAGGATAGCTGAACCTGACAGTGATAGCTGCCAGGCCTTGCATAGTCTACAGCCATTGTGACACTGTGATACATGGGTAATGTGATGGGCATACTAGCCTCTCTTCCACAAAACACTGCTACACTGTGCGTGCAACCCCTTAGTCTAAATGTACAGTAGTACATGGTTGACACAACAGCCCAGGGGGTACATTCCAGACACCAGTGGTTCTCTGGGTACAGACATCAGATGGTGCAGATTGCTCACATGAGTGTGTGGAGGAGGGAGCGGCAATACCAGAGATTATCAGTGCCTTGGTTACTACCCCATGAGTTGGTTCCTACCCCATGCCTGAGTTGAGTGTCTCCATGACTGACACATATTAGATGTACACTGTGATTACAGGCACAGGCTGATGCCACCATATTTTCCTCCATGTGATGTAAGATAGCACTGAGAAACTGGTGTGGTATTGTATAGGACCAAGGAATACTCTTCCATTCTATTAGTTCTATTATCTCATAGTTGGCATCAAACAACAAAACTAATAGCAAAGACATAAGAGAAGAGCATGAATCTACATTAATTGCATAGATATTATGCTTCAAACCAAGAACCAAGGCAAATAGGAAAACTTGTCACCACACTTTAATCAACATTATTACACCAATAAAAAGTAGTTAAGCACATTCTTCCAGTGAGGGACTTCATCAAATTTACTCTACAGATAAATTACCCCATTTAAATACACATTTACATCACATGACCTTAATCTAATAATTAAAGTACTAATACACCATTAATAATATTGTAGATAAACAAGTTACCATTGTAGGTACAATGAACTGAAATATAAAATATACACTAAAATGTTAAAATTGTATCTCGTACAATAAAAACATTATTTAAGAAAAACTGTATTAAAAGAACTAATCATTCCAAACTCTTATGTTTTAAAACAGAAACAACAGAGTAAGCTTCATTAAGACCTGCAAACACTTGTGCATTCAAAATGTATTGTCACATGAGCTTCCAGACCAATAAATGATCTTCAGTAATGTTACCTCTCACATCCCCTAGATGTTCAATAACAAAGTATTTAAACTTATGGGTTAGATAATCCTTAATGTGCCTATATAGGGCATTGGACTTTTTACATTTCCTAATATCCCTCTCATGCTCATAAATTCTAGCTTTCACTTTTCTTGTAGTTTTGTCTATATAAAAGGCAGGATACAGCTGGCACCATGCTGTATAAATTACCCAACTGGTTTCACAGTTATGCCTCCCATTTATTTTAATGGGCTGTCCATTCAACATCACCGAATTACCTGCTGAAATAAACTTATATATAGAACAATGTCCACATTCGGACATATTATTAACTTTGTCACCCCTTCTTTGATCAGAGGGTAATTTCTCCATAAGTTCCTTGAAACAGGTGTTTCTCCTGTAAACTATCACTGGAGCAGCTCCCAACAATTTTTGAAGCTGGGTATTAGAGGAAATAATAACTAATTATTCCTAATAATACTTGCTATATGGTATGAGTCCAATGTATAAATGAGGTTTGGTAACAGACCAAGTTGTCCTGCATTATCTTCAGAAGGGATTAGGCTGATATATTAATGGGAGTTAAGTGGGTGTGGGAGGTGAAAGGGTTAAATGGAGGGAGGGATGATTGGGAGGAAATGAGATAAGGGTGGGGAGGGGCTTAAGGGGTTTAGACAAGCGCAGCTGGGTAAGTAATCATATTTTGGCGTGAACTTGTTAGGCAAGTAGGGTGGCAGGATGGAAGCCTTAGTAGGGCCCTTGAGGAAAGTTTTGGTTAGTATTTTCTCTTTCTCATTCCATTTAGAGTCATTTCTGTGTTACTGCCATCTCGGCTTTGGATTCTGGGTGAAGGGTATATTATTAGTACAGGATGTTCCTTGGTTGTTTCAGGTCAAAAAAAAAGAGGGGGGGGTTTAAAGGAGGAAGACGAGGTGTATAGAGATATGGTGGTATCTGGTAGTAGCAGGGTTTGCTGTCGTTGGAGTGACTTCTCGCATGGGGATGTAGTCGGGGTAGCAAGGAGCTTCTAGTTTGGCTTGTAAATACCTGAAGAGAGACATAGGTGGAAGCACATGGGCACTTTACACTTTCTTTTCTAGCTGCGTCTGCTGCCAGGTTGTCGTCTGTTAGTGTTACCTGTGACATTTTGGTCAGTGGCAGGGTAGTTTGCTGACAAAGTTTTAATGGAAGTACAGGTAGTACCAGTTAGAGGTGTTTTTCTTTGGTGTAGAACTGGCAGGTTGGTGTCTAGCTAGGTTATATAGATAAAAAAATAAATAAATAATACTAATAAATACACAAGTACGGAAAGCTTGAAGGTTGGCGCTGCTGGGCTGGACTGTGGGTGCGCAGTGGTCTGTTTTTTCCTTGCTGTGAGTGGTTTGCAGTGAAGTTCTGTGGTTAAAGGGGACTTTGCATGCACAGATGGCTTTCATGGACTTGGGGTGCATGTGTGGTTGTGTACTTTGATTGCCGATAGGGTTCTCGGCTCAGTGGTGGTGTTTAGGGGATTTTTTTTTTTTTTTTTGCTCCGGTGCAGGAGTTGCTATTGGGGTCTGTCAATCATGCTCAGTTTGTGGTGTTTCTGCTCAATGGTGCCCGAATTATTTTCACAGGCTTTGGGCAGGTCAGTGTGACTGGTGTTGCTACACATGCTCGGTGGCAGTGTCAGAGAGAAAGGGGGCCGTTGAGTCATTAGGCCTGTGCTGAGCCTTGGGAGACTTGGCTGTTTCATAGGGCAGATGCTCAATTTTATCTGTTACTGAAATTACTGTTAATTTCCTGCTTCATTGGCTCATAGGAGAGGATTGCTGGTAATCTCCCAGTGAAGTACCTCGCAGGATGTGCAGTAGCAAAGCCCGCCCCGGACATGCCTCCTAGACTCACAATGTCATGTAATTGTTGAAAAACACAGTAGCAAAGCCCGCCTCCTAGTAACCCTGACAGCTGTCTGCTGTCACATTTATTTTGAACGCTGCATTCAATTGTATTTGAAATAAACGCAGTTATTTAATGTAATTGTTGAAAAAAACATATCCGATTGAGGGTCTTCGCGAGGTACTCCTTGTCTGTACCGCACACAGTCTGTGTAGACAATTAATCGTAGTGGATCAGGGGTGGGATCATGGAATAAGAAGTGTGTGAGACGTAAGCCTCTGGAAGAGAAATAAGTTTTTGACCTGTTACCAGCAGGCGAGCTGATATGTTTTGTAGTTCTTGCAAAAGCACTTTAAAAAGGAACTTTTATGTATTCTTGTAGTTTGCCTGCCTCCAAAAGGGTTCCGTTGCTAGTGCTAAAGCATCTGTCTCTTGCGGGGTCGGACCAAT
Source organism: Protopterus annectens (assembly GCF_019279795.1). Classification (NCBI taxonomy): domain Eukaryota; kingdom Metazoa; phylum Chordata; order Ceratodontiformes; family Protopteridae; genus Protopterus; species Protopterus annectens. The sequence goes on from NC_056733.1 coordinate 1,529,567,337, forward strand.
AAATTGCTGGGATTTATAATTTCAATAGTGTTATGCTGCTGTCACAGACAGTAATACCCTCTTTTCTGATCACATGGGGGAATGGGAACAACTTACTATTGTGGCCTGCACAAGCATCAGATTTTGCAGGGTGAAACATTCCCATGGCCAGTAAAAAGGAGAAAACTTCACTTTTTTGCCTAAATGATAGCTTATTCTTGTAGCATTTTAATTGCTTATTCTGTTTCTTAACATTTCGGTGTTTCAGATACAGAATAACTGTGTTATGCAACTATTACAAAAAAATATAGGAAATAATTTTGTCCCAAATCTCAGGACATTTGCCAGTTTTTCAATTTTTTTGCAGGACACAACTGCCCAAAGAGGGACTGTCCCTCGCAAAGTGGGACAGGTGGTAAACCTGGTAGGCAGCCCATTCATCGGACTCTATCACCGTCCCTGGTAACACATGCAGTCGTATTTGTAGGTACTGCTAATAAGGTGCTAACCATCGGACATTGACGCGCTGCAGAACTGTCACTTGCTTGTGACTGCGTATTGCTTCCGTACATTTCCGGACGGACAACTGCCAATCATTTCAGCTACGCCCACCCCCTGCCCAAAGCTGCGTGAAACCGCCCGCGAGGTACTTCACTGGGAGATTACCTTTTTTTCCTATCCCAAGTGTGTTGCTAATTGTGTGTTGGATGAGTATAGCTGTCCTCCATGTGAAGGTTTTGTCAGGTCGTTGCCAATTGGGGGTGAGGTTCTGGCAGGTTCAGTAGAGAAGCTGTTGTAGTGGGAGACTTAGAGTAGCTAATAAGTTAGAGGTTAAGTCTATATGAAATTGGTGGGCACAGGTTTTGTGCGTTATATATATTTAAAAAAAAAAGCGATAAGTAGTGTTACTACTCTTAATTTAAAAGTGGGTGGAGTAAGAGAACGTTAGGTGAAATGGAGCTCATTTAATTTACAGTTGCCGACAAGGAAAATGGCAGTTGCTCGTACTTTCTGCTCTGTTAATGTCTGTTAGGGCAGGCAGGTTATTTTATTGCCTTGTGAGGCACAAGCTATTTATCATTATGCATAAACATTTTTAAGGATCCCAAGGAACAGATGCAGATTATGAAGACTTCACATGTGGCATACAATTTACTATTATGTGTTGCTTACTGACAATTAGGAGCACAAGCAATGGGAACTGGGCAGCATCTCTCTTCACTTTATATGCAAGATTTAGTTTATATTAAATGGCCAATTCCTGTTTTGTTTAGAAATTTGTGAAGAGGGATTTGTTTTATTTAAGGCAAAGTGACTGTTCTTCAAGTGATTGTTTTCCCGGGCTGGGATGTGAAACAAGCAGACGGAAGGTCTCCGCTTGAGGGTTGCACAACAATGGCGGGGAAGGGTGAGGTTTGTGATTTTCTTAGAATGTCCTGATTTTTGCATCATGTTTGGTTCATTTTCATAACATTGTGGTTTTTTGGGAAAAACGTAGTCGGTGAGGATCAGGATAGACAATTTGAGTTTCAGACTTTATACCTTTTGAGGCCTTTGTACCTCACTACTGATGGATTCATCCAGATTGCGTTGGGTGCTGCCGGGCTGCTCCATTGTGGAAGGGATGATATTTACCTGTTTTGCTGGCAGTTCCTGACTTAGACTTTCAAAGAATGTCCCACTGTTCATTTCGTGTGTGTGGTCTGTTTAAAGGAAAACAGCTGGTTTTGCTAGCAGTTTGGTGGCAAAGCAGTAAGTTAAGACATAATGGCACACATTTTGTATTTCTGGTCAGGCATATGGTTTCTTGAGAGGAGGCCATGGGTTGTGTGCGGTGCAGGGAAACAAAAGCCACTAAGTGATTGCATTTGTTTCAGGATGCATGTTTACACAAATCCTGTTATCCTAGGAATGTGACCCTTGTGCATTTGTGACATGCCTTATCTGTAACACTTGCATTTGTTTAGGGACACAGCTAGAATCACAGGGGTGTATTTTCTGTTTCCCATCCAGTTAACCAGGTTGTGCTTGAGAAGGGATAATGAGGTACTCTGAGTGGAGAGAGAATCTATTCCACAGATGGGGGAGTTTATGGGACACAAATCTCTCCTGTTAACAAGTCCTATTGATGTTACAAGGGAAGTCAGAATCTACTTTGAATGACTGAGAGTTGTATGGTAACTGGCCTCATGGTTGGGTAACTAGAGTGGATAGTAATTACATTAGAGAGTACTGTGGGTGGCAGTCATATATATATATATATATATATATATATATATATATATATATATATATATAGATAGATAGAGAGAGATAGATAGATAGATAGATAGATAGATAGATAGATAGATAGATAGATAGATAGATAGAGATAGATAGAGATAGATAGATAGATAGATAGATAGATAGATAGATAGATAGATAGATAGAGATAGATAGATAGATAGATAGATAGATAGATAGATAGAGATAGATAGATAGATAGATAGATAGATAGATAGATAGATAGAGAGAGAGATAGATAGATAGAGAGAGATAGATAGAGATATAGATAGAGAGATAGATATAGATAGATAGATAGATATATATATATATATATATATATATATATATATATATATATATATATATATAAATGTTTTTGATTGATACTTCATGCTCGGTGATCTGGCCCTCTTGGTCCAGCCTAACACTGGTGACTCTTGGAGGAAGGTGGTGTATTACATTCACTTATGGCAGTAATTAAGAGTTGATTTCTTTCTTTTACAAAGGCATATTCACATTCTTCTGCCAATACTCAAGATCGCTTAAAATGTGATAGTTGTGACTTCAAGGCTTCAAGTTATGGCTGCTTGGTCATAAATGTGTTTGGCAGTGGTGCATTCCTTCCAGGGTTGGCAGGATAGGTTGTCTTTGAGGATGTCTTTGAATGTGTGTCATGTATTTTAGATGATATGTCTTTTTCTTTCTTGCAGATGGGGATTTTGGAATGCTGCTGCTGTAATTTGGAATAGGTGGGTATAAGGTGCAACCTTTTTCTTTACATTTTAGAGGATTTACTTTTCCCTTTTCTTTGTAGATGGTGGTGTGATGGCACCAGTTGTGTCACTACACAGTGAATTCGCCGATGATGGAAGCAGGGCAAGCGAGGAATGGCGGATGGAGTGATGCACAATGTGGTCACTGATAATTCCCCTTGTTGGGTCATTAAGGTAAGACAGGGTACTGTGATTAAGTAGCGTGGGAGCTGATTATTGCGTTGGAATGTGGGGCAAGTTAGGTAGAGATAGGTAGGGGGCTAGGGTGAAACTGGTGGGGATGGATTATGGGGTGTGGGGATCCCACAGGAGGAGTAGAGTCACAGCATTCATAGGAGCACAGGAACTTATTAGGCTAAAGCCCCATGGCTCTTGCAAGCCAGTTGACTTCAACACCCTGCTTTCAGGTGGTGGGAATCTTGTGGAGTTTTAGTTACTCAACCAGTTGTTTAAACCGTATCGGGGGGGCAAAGTCCAGCTGTTCTTTGACAGGAGGCCGGAGGGGTTCCTAATGTGTGGTTGGGGTGACAAATTTGTCCTTTGAGTAGGTAGGGTGATTGCCGTTTGGCAATGAGTGCACTGGTGGTGTTTATGGTTGGTCACGTAGATTACTTTATTGTTGGGCTTAGGTGAGTTTTCAGGAACTATGTCAACGGGTTCTGGTTCTAGGTCTTAGTGTTAGGGCATTAAGGTTTTGGAGTCAGTCTATTCCCTGCAGTAATCAGGTTACTGTACATCCAGAGCTGTGTAGTTTGGTGAGCTAGTGTGAGATGTTATAGTTGACAGGGTCCTGGGTTTGAAACGTGTTAAGGATTTTCTTTGACCAGGCTGCAGAATTGTCTTCAAGGGGTTATAGTTTCTGTGGCACTTGTTATGGCTATAGGTTGTCATTTTGGAAAGGTCGAGCCATGGTTAGTGGCTTGAAGGAAGTGGACTAAAGAGAATGTTTTCTCTTGGAGTGGAGATTCCGGTGGTACAGTGGGATCATGGGTAATCCAACTTTATTTAGTTTCATTAAGGCACATTCCAGTGCTAGCAGGTCAGGGCATGGGGTTGATGATGGGGTTCTAAGATACTTTACAGATGATGGGTACACCAAATGATGTTTAGCCTAACCCTTCCCTTTATGGGAGGTCATTGGTTGGACAATTTTGGGTAGAAGGGAGGGGGAACAGCCTAGTCAGGCTGGTTGGTGGAGAAGAGGGACATGCTTGCCCTCTTCTGTTCCCCCTCTGGTGTGTGGAGGTTTATTCCAAGGATTTGTGGAAAAGAAATGAGCAGCTCGAGGAAGTTTGCTGAATAAGTAAGCAAATGGAGGTAAGGTTGCTGCTTATTTGTTTGGTAATTTGGTCTATGAAGTGTGATGGGATGCTGCTTCATAAGTAAAGTAAGTGAGAAAAGGTATGGAGGCTGCTTATTGGGCAGGATGAGCAGGTACGCTGTCCTGATTAACATTGCAAGGAGGTTTATAAGTAAAGTAAGTGAGCAAAGGTATGGATGCTGCTTACTGGGCAAGATGAGCAGGTACGCTGTTCTGATTAACATTACAAGGAGGTGTATAAGTAAAATAAGCAAGCAAAGGTATGGAGGCTGCTTACCCCGTCCTGATTAACATTACAAGGATGTTTATGCTGTGTTTAGAATCAACTATACTATACCCAGTTGTAAATAAAATTGGTAATCAAAGTTATGGAAGTTTAATGTTTAATAAAGGTCATCAAATGTCATTCGGTTTGAGGTGCTTATTGAAGGAGACTGGGACAAGTTAAGACACAAGGTTTATAAAAATCTTTTGAAACTACTTCTCTAACTGAAAGTGTGTTATTAATAGAATTTCTTTCTTCCCATCTATCCTTCATAGGAGACAGTAAGGGTAATACATTTTCTTGAGTCTTTTGTCAACGACCTCTTTTTTAATTGTTGCTAAAAACTCATTAGGATACTCCCGCTTTATAAACTTATCTAACAGTTTTTCACATTCCCCCAACAATATTACATCATCTGACATCATCTTAGCTAATCTAACCAGCTGTCCCTTCACTACAGAATTCTTTTGAAACTTAGGATAGCAACTTTGAAAGTGTAAATAACTGTTAGAAAAAGTGGATTTTCTATGAATGTTTGAAACAAAATAATTCTTCTCATAATCATTCGAAATTTCAACATTTAAAAATACTATTTTGTTCCTATCAAATGAATGAACAAATTTCAAAATTGAAGTGATATTACTGATGTACTCCAAAAGGTCAATCAGCCTATCTTCGTTGTCCACCCGCACAATAAAAATATCATCCAAAAATGGGTGTAAAACAAAAAACAATCACTAAATGGGGAATTGTACACATTTTTTCTCCCAATAAACCATTATCAAATTAACAAAACTGGGTGCACAGGCTGCCCCCATAGCCACCCCATTTGATTGTTTAAAAAGCTGGCTTTCAAAATACAAGAAATTTATTAGCTAGAACTGTTTCCATTAAACTAACTAATACATTAATTAGGTCCTGAGACAAGGCTTGTATATCAGTCAAGATATTTTCAAACTTACTCTGCTGTTCCTGTTTTAAATTTAAGAGTTTGGACAGATTAGTTCTTTTTAATGTAGTTTTTTAATGATGTTTTTATTGTATGAGATACAATTTTAACATTTTAGTGTAGATTTTATATTTCATTTAATTGTACTTACAATGGTAACTCATTTTATCTACAATATTATTAATGGTGGATTAGTACTTTAATTGTTACACATTTACATCACATGACCTTAATCTATTTAAATGGGGTAATTTAGCTGTGGAATAATTCTGATGAAGTCCCTCACAGGATGTAGTTTTTATTGGTGTAGTGGTTGAATAAAGTACAGTGACAAGTTTTCCTTTTTGCCTTGGTTCTTGGCTTGGTGTGTTTTTGAGTGACCAGTTTGCATTTTTAGATGTTATGCTTGCTAGTCTCTTATGATAGGATTATTAGTTAGCATGTTTTTTAATAAACCTGCATTGACTGATCAGAGTTTTGCATTTAAGTTGCAAAATATATGCAATGAATGCTGTGACCTTAAGAGCCCACTGTCGGTGTAGCAAGACTGTGCTTTAGAAAGGAGAAACTATTTTAGACATGTCTAGCAGATTGGGGAAGCTAGTGTGTAAAAATGAGTGAAAAAAAAAGAAATAACAAAGTTATTTTTAAATGTTGCAGACAACTCAGGAAACTAAATGCTATTTTTGATCAATGTTATAAGATCTCCAAGTATAAGATCAACAGCTGTAAGTTTCCAGAAAGCACTGCAAATTTTCTTGTGTGTGTATGTACATACACACACACACACACACACACACACACACACACACACATATATATATATATATATATATATGGCAGCTACTTTTCTCTCTTCCTTGTCTCAGAACTTGAGTTTGATAACCATTGCCTGAGTTCCTTTTATGCGTCAGCATTTAAATCATTCAGTTTATCCTGATTCGATTGATCAATGTATCAGAATTCAAGTTGCCAGCATGATCTTGATTTGATTGATTATGTGATTAATTGATTGACTGCTTGCTTGATTTAGAAACTGTCCTGGCTAAGCAGAGCTGCAAATGTACCAAGAAAGAAGGTCCCTTGGAGTAGTATGTAAAATGATTAACCTAATGATTTGTGTAATTAACTGATTTTTTTTTAATTAAACTGCCTTTAGCTGCAGCTTGTTATGTTGTCTCATTCTTCCATTCATTTCATGGTTTAACACTTAACCTCAGTACCAGAATAAGAATTCAACATATATTGGTGCCAGGAGTTGTATCCTGAGGGATACAAGAGGATCACCATTATTAGTATTTGGGGAAATCAAGAAAAAGATAAAAACATGCATCTATTCAGAGTACAAAGCTACCAACTGCTGCTCTGTGATTCTATACTGAAGATGTTAAGTAAGATGTCTCTTAAAAGTCTTAGCAGATTTAAAATTAAATGATCGGAAAATAAGATAAAGCTGGGGCTAATGTATTTGAATGGCTGTTATTGATGTATTATGATATTTGGATCACAGAATTAGTGAACTCACACAGCAAGTATGCAAACTACAAAAAAATATAAAAGGAGCATATCTATCAACATTGTCTAGACAAAGATATCTTGAAAAAGTCAAAACAAATTATTGAGGAAGTCGAATGCAGATTCATTTTTGCCAGAATGATTCAACAGCATAAGCAAAGAAAATGCAGACTAGGAAAACCTCCATTACAGGCTAGAGTGTATGCACTAATTTGTAGACCCAATATTGATGCAGCCACATGAGATAGCAATTGACATTCAATATTTAATGAGTTTAAAGGGTGTGATTTGTTAGATATAGCAATAGCAGAGGCACACCCTGTGCTGAAAATTACAGTCATCACAGAAGTGAACAGAAATGATGACATATAAGCAAAAAAAACTTTAATTAAAGCTGATGCAAACCTATAAGGAGATGCCAGGGGAAACCATTTAACTGGGTTTTGCTGGGTTTAGGACTCTGGAGGTAATGCAGTGTAATTGAGTGAGGAGGAGAAACACAAGCATGCTTGTTTGTTGTTTTACTCACACTTAAAGCAGATTATTAATGCAATACACCAACACAATCCAAGAGTTCAAAATGATGGAGTAAAAACACAGACAAAATAGATTTTGGAGATTATGTACTCATGTAGGTCGCAGCTGAGGTAGCCCTTTTAGGCACTGATATCTTGAAAAGGAGAAATGCAGAAACCACAGAAGGATCTTTGGTACAACTCTGCTCTGTCAAAATTGTTAAAGTTGAAGTTCACAACAAAGCCAAGTGGCAATTGATTTATATTTCCTTACTGGAGATTATTATGAACATTAAGCAATATCAATTCCCTGGAAGCCATGCTGAAACATAAGAGAAAATGTATAAAATGTTGTAAGTGGGCATAACTGAACCAGCTGTGAGTCTGATGGTTCTGTGCCAGTGAAGAAGACTGATCAATCACGATGAATAACTGTGGGGTATGATATGGAGGACTGAAAAATATTGTCCCACTGCTTGCAGTTGCTGTTCCAGATATCATCACTATCGTGGGAAAAGTATCCTCATATGCTGAACTGTATCATTTGATCCTGGACTTGACAAATGCTTTTTTTCACCATTTTGATAGCTGAGGAGAGTAAGGCTGAATTTATTGTCTCTTGAGATGGCAGACAATATACTTTCCAAGTGTTGCCTTAAAGGTACTTGCACAGTCTCACACTGTGCCACTGGCAAGAGACTTAACAAATTCAAACAAGAATGACTGCATGATGTGGACATTGGTTTCCAGTCTATAATTTCTACTAGAGAGCACATTATTCATTCTTCACGATTACTTTCAATACCACACCAACATGAAATATAACTGAAGATATGGATATCAACCCCACTTGCTACATTTTGTGAGAATCCCAGAAAGATGTGCTCTAAATCCTGAAGATTACTGCAAATTGTATGTGCAATAAAAAGTACATCAGACATAGAAGTTGCCATATCTCCATGAAATGTCATTTGCAGACCTTATTTTGATTAGAATGACACCACTGAGACTGTTTTGTTTTCAATTGTTTTATATGTCATGGACACTGATTGAGCTGTATTTAATAGACCTGGACATCTGGTATGCCATGGGCAATGGGTTCCTATCAGCATTTCAAATGTTGAAAATGCCAAATTTAATTTAACTGAAATGTTCGAAATAAGAGTGAACTGATGGAACATTGATTTCTTTCCCAGGGAAAGAAATCGGTCGGCCGTCATCGGAGTTTGCTATTTCCTTCACTATGGTGCGGTCTCAGAGTTGGTATATTTAAGTAGGGGGCGGTGAAGCCCCCCACTTCTGTCAGTGTTTTAAAGTATTGACATTTTTTTTGCACGGAACACCGATTTCTTTAAATGGGAAAGAAATTGATGTTCCGTAAGTTTGCTCTTTTGAGATTTCGAACATTTCAGTTCAATTAAATTGCATTCAGCATTTTCAGCATTCAATATGCTGATATAGACCCTGGGCAACAAATCAGCTATAGACTTTTAACATGTGGTAATATAAATCAGAAGTTGAAAAACAACTGCTAGAGGTGGTCAATGCATACAGTAATGGTAAAAATGACAAATGCTGACAACAATTGTTAATTCACATTGTAAAACTGATCATTTAAGCCAAGTTCGCACTGCACTGAGGGCAGCAGATGAAACTAAGGAGTTGCTAAACATGGGAACTAACATTGCTTTATAGGACCATGTTTTAGACAGTGTTTTGCAGATTGAGGAAGCTAGTGTGAGAAAATGAATTAAAAAAAATAACAATGTTCTTTTTAAATGTTTCAGGCAATGCAGGAAACTGATCAATGTCATAAGATTTCTAGAGAGTATCAGTTCAACGGCCGTAAGCTTCCAGAAAGTACTGCATGTTCACTTCTGTGTATATAAGTCAAGGCAGTAGCTTAGTTTGTCCTCCCTCCCTTCCTTTCTTGTCTCTGGGCTTAAGTTTGATAGCCAGTGCCTCAGTTCTTTTCATAAATTAGGATGCAAGTCACTCACTTTATCCTGATTTGATTGATTGACTGATTTATGCATCAGGATTCATGTTTCCAGCTTGATCCTGATTTCATTTGATCAACTGATTAGTTGGTTGCTTAATTCTGAGACTGCCTTGGATAAGCAGCGCTGTAACCATAGCATCTTGTTCTGTGCAAGACTTGATTCAGACTGCCTTTACCAAGCAGCACTGTAACTGTACCATCTTGTTGTGTTGAAGACTTGATTCAGACTGCCTTCACCAAGCAGCGCTGTAACTGTACCATCTTGTGTGCAAGAGGAATAAGCTGATGATTTTTGTAAGTAAATTATTTTTTTGATTAAACTGCTTTTAACTGCAGCACAGTGCGTTGTTGTTTTTGATTAAACTGCTTTTAACTGCAGCACAGTGCGTTGTCTCATTTTTCTATCTGTATAGTGGCTTACCACTTAACCCCTGTACCAAAATACAAACCCAGCAAGTGTTCATGAGGCACATACATAGAATACACTCACCATATCCCCCATAGATCACTGTAACTATGATTCTCAATGCTGCACATACCTTAATTTCCAGAGTAATGGGTTTCTATACATCCGACGATTCTGCACATGAGGGAGACACATCTGCACCAGCTCCTGTATGGTGTCTCTGTGAATAAGGTAGTGGTCCGTTAAATTTGTATTACTGAGGGGATGAAATGTTAGGCAAAGTCAGGTCCTTCTATAACACTGTGGGTGATGATGCATACTATCATGCCTAATGGCTTCAAAGATGACTCCATACATGAACACTTTTACTAATGCTGTTGAAACTCCAAACATCTCAGTGAGGTCACAAGTATTTAATTTATGTCATACAGCTGTAGTGGAAGTCATGAGTCCTTATAATTCATACAATCATACAGTTCTTTTAATTTACTGAATTACTCTTCTAATTTGCATTAGCTATCTGATTATAATAATGATGCTTTGTTCCATCTCATTATATGCTCACTTGCATGCTCTGCCAGCCAAGGTATTTCACAGCCCTGTGGAACCATGTGAGGCCACAATTCATGTATCTGGAAATCATTTCTATCCTGTGTGCCTCCTTTCATCACACAAATTTGCCTTTCACATTGTGATATTTGTTTCTGAATACAGGGTATAGTGTTTAAGACAATGTGTTAGAAAAAATACTACAGGAGGTAAGAAGAGAAAAAAATAACATATGCGAAAACAGTTCTGCAATCAAGGAACTTTATCACGGTAAACTAACTAAAAATGTATTTTGTATCTCTGTGTGCATATGTGTGTGTTATACATGCATATATCTTTGTCTTTATAGATAGAGAAAAATCTTACTGCTGTAAGTTAAATGCTATTTAGCTGTAAATATGCAAGGAATGCACCGGTTCATTTACTCACTTTACAAGAAACTGGGAAGGTTAAAAGCATGCTTTCCAGTTTCCATAATGCCGTTCTGAAAATGTTCAAACTCACATGAGCAAATGGTCATGTACATTTGCTAATATGAGATCAACACTCTGAATGGAGATTGCACTACAGTGGAGATCAGAAAATTTACACTTTTCTTCACTGCAGTGCAATCTTGGAGTGGGAATATATAATATAATATGCAGGGGGGTGAGGGACACTCCCCCCACATGGGGGATGCGGGGTGCTTGCCGCTGCAAAATGTTACTGGTAATATGGACTTTCGACACTGATACTTCCAGTGTTCGAAAGTAAATTCTATGGTTACCATTTCAGACATTTTGGTAATTCTGTATTACCAAATTCAGAAAAAAAAATTGACCAAAATGTGGCTAAATGTTTTTATTTTTATGTAGATATATATGGCCCATCTAATTACTAAGGGGTTTGCATCTAGAAATAGAGGTTATAGTGCCCCTCTACTCATCATTCATCAGACCCATCACAGAGTACAATGCCCCATTTGGGATGTACCTCACAAGACACTTCCAACCGCTTGAAAGACCAGAAAAGCACCTCACCAAGAGGATTACTGGCCTCAAACATATGCCCTATGCAGCCTGACTGAAAAAACTCCGGCTGTACTCAGTGGCATATTGCTTACTCAGAGGTGATCTCTGCCTGACTTACAAAGCCATGTCCAACTCAGAATTGATGGACATGCTCCACCTAAAGAAATCCAAGTCACTGCAAGCCACATGCTCTAGTGAGCTAAACCTCGCCACTACAATACATAGAACATGCTGGAGGGATAGATTCCTGTCACAGAGACTCCCCATGATTTGGAACAAAATTCCTAATTACATTAGGCAGAGCCCCTCAATGACACTCTTCAAGAGAAGCCTTGACGAGTGGATGGGTAACAAAGTACATCCTTGGGATCACTTCACTGGCTCTGCTTGACAGAGGCTCAGTTAATTAATCAATGGGGTGGTGAAAGCTGACACACTCTGGTTAGGCTTATAAATGCCCTCGGGCAGATAGCCTAGTACCTACCTATGAACCCATATATATATACATACACATACACTGTGTGTATGTGCATATAT